>NC_136067.1:57006701-57526701 GCF_964261635.1 Lissotriton helveticus
ATGCAATGCAGCTCTCTGCTGTTCATGCAATGCAGCTCTCTCCTGTTCACGCAACGCAGCTCTCTCCTGTTCATGCACTGGAGCTCTTTCCCATTCACGCAATGCAGCGCTCTCCTGTTCATGCAATGCAGCTCTCTCCTGTTCACGCAATGCAGTTCTCTCCTGTTCACGCAACGCATCTCTCTCCTGTTCATGCAATGCAACTCTTTCCCGTTCACACAATGCAGTTCTCTCCTGTTCACGCAACACATCTCTCTCCTGTTCACACAATGCAGCTCTCTCCCGTTCATGCAATGCAGCTCTCTCCCGTTCACACAATGCAGCTCTCTCCCGTTCACACAATGCAGCTCTCTCCTGTTCACGCAATGCATCTCTCTCTTGTTCATGCACTGCAGCTCTCTCCCGTTCATGCAATGCAGCTCTCTCCCTTTCAGTCAATGCAGCTCTCTCCCGTTCACGCACTAAAGCTCTCTACCATTCATGCAATGCAGCTCTCTCCCGTTCATGCAATGCAGCTCTCTCCCTTTCAGTCAATGCAGCTCTCTCCCGTTCACGCACTAAAGCTCTCTACCATTCATGCAATGCAGCTCTCTCCTGTTCACGCACTGCAGCTCTTTCCCGTTCACGCAATGCAGCGCTCTCCTGTTCATGCAATGCAGCTCTCTCCTGTTCATGCAATGCAGCTCTCTCCTGTTCACGCAACGCAGCTCTCTCCTGTTCATGCACTGGAGCTCTTTGCCGTTCACGCAATGCAGCTCTCTCCAGTTCATGCACTGCAGCTCTCTCCTGTTCATGCAATGCAGCTCTCTCCTGTTCATGCAATGCAGCGCTCTCCTGTTCATGCAATGCAGCTCTCTCCTGTTCATGCAATGCAGCTCTCTCCTGTTCATGCAATGCAGCGCTCTCCTGTTCTTGCAATGCAGCTCTCTCCTGTTCATGCAATGCAGCTCTCTCCCGTTCACGCAACGCAGCTCTCTCCTGTTCATGCAACGCAGCTCTCTCCTGTTCATGCAATGCAGCGCTCTCCTGTTCATGCACTGGAGCTCTTTCCCGTTCACGCAATGCAGCGCTCTCCTGTTCATGCAATGCAGCTCTCTCCTGTTCACGCAATGCAGTTCTCTCCTGTTCACGCAATGCAGCTCTCTCCAGTTCACGCAACGCAGCTCTCTCCTGTTCACGCAACGCATCTCTCTCCTGTTCACGCAATGCAGCTCTCTCCTGTTCATGCAATGCAGCGCTCTCCTGTTCATGCAATGCAGCTCTCTCCTGTTCACGCAATGCAGTTCTCTCCTGTTCACGCAATGCAGCTCTCTCCAGTTCACGCAATGCAGCTCTCTCCTGTTCACGCAACGCATCTCTCTCCTGTTCATGCAATGCAGCTCTCTCCTGTTCATGCAATGCAGCGCTCTCCTGTTCATGCAATGCAGCTCTCTCCTGTTCATGCAATGCAGCTCTCTCCTGTTCATGCAATGCAGCTCTCACCCATTCACGCAATAGAGTTCTCTCCTGTTCACACAATGCAGCTCTCTCCTGTTCACGCACTGCAGCTCTTTCCCGTTCACGCAATGCAGCGCTCTCCTGTTCATGCAATGCAGCTCTCTCCTGTTCACGCAATGCAGTTCTCTCCTGTTCACGCAATGCAGCTCTCTCCAGTTCACGCAATGCAGCTCTCTCCTGTTCACGCAACGCATCTCTCTCCTGTTCATGCAATGCAGCTCTCTCCTGTTCATGCAATGCAGCGCTCTCCTGTTCATGCAATGCAGCTCTCTCCTGTTCATGCAATGCAGCTCTCTCCTGTTCATGCAATGCAGCGCTCTCCTGTTCTTGCAATGCAGCTCTCTCCTGTTCATGCAATGCAGCTCTCTCCCGTTCACGCAACGCAGCTCTCTCCTGTTCATGCAACGCAGCTCTCTCCTGTTCATGCAATGCAGCGCTCTCCTGTTCATGCACTGGAGCTCTTTCCCGTTCACGCAATGCAGCGCTCTACTGTTCATGCAATGCAGCTCTCTCCTGTTCACGCAATGCAGTTCTCTCCTGTTCACGCAATGCAGCTCTCACCCATTCACGCAATAGAGTTCTCTCCTGTTCACGCAATGCAGCTCTCACCCATTCACGCAATAGAGTTCTCTCCTGTTCACACAATGCAGCTCTCTCCTGTTTACGCAACGCATCTCTGTACCGTTCACGCAATGCAGCTCTCTCCCGTTCACACAATGCAGCTCTCTCCTGTTCACGCAATGCAGCTCTCACCCATTCACGCAATGCAGCTCTCTCCTGTTCACGCACTGCAGCTCTTTCCCGTTCACGCAATGCAGCTCTCTCCTGTTCACGCACTGCAGCTCTTTCCCGTTCACGCAATGCAGCTCTCTCCTGTTCACGCACTGCAGCTCTCTCCCTTTCAGTCAATGCAGCTCTCTCCCGTTCACACAATGCAGCTCTCTCCTGTTCACGCACTGCAGCTCTTTCCCGTTCACGCAATGCAGCTCTCTCCTGTTCACGCACTGCAGCTCTTTCCCGTTCACACAATGCAGCTCTCTCCTGTTCACGCACTGCAGCTCTCTCCCTTTCAGTCAATGCAGCTCTCTCCTGTTCACGCAATGCAGCGCAGCAACTTTACCCTGAGTTGCGTGAACCTTTATAAATATGCCCCAGTGTCTGGCTACGGAACAGGGGTCTAAGGACTTGCTATTTTGAGAACAAGGGCAGCCTACTTTCACACTGTATGGTGGGTAACTTCCAGTTATGGCTTGCAAGGATGCTGCCCGCATGTCCTCTGTCCTTGCTGTCCAACTGCAAACAGTTGTGGGTCATGGACAGTGCTGCTGCTCTGATGTGAACAGAGAAAATGGCGTTCAGTTGGCAGACGCATGACCCTTGCGTCTAGCGCATGTGTCCAGGGTGGGAGGTCTGTGCAGAAGTGATCCATCTCTTCCGGGTGCACCCTGACCTTGCATCAAGGTTCTTCTAATGTTTAAAGGACAACTGGAAAAGAGATGTGAGCACAGGTCCAAGAACTGCAGTTTTCAAGTCCCAACCTCAAGATGGTTTATTTTGTTGCTGTGAGATCACTTGTATGACATGTTTAACTTTATATCTTGCACCCGTCCTCCTAGGATTTCTGGGGTTACTAATTTTTGGAATTCATGAAAATCCTAGAGCCTACGCAAGTAAACCTATGGCAATTGTATATTCCTGTGCGTATGCCTATGACAGCAGAAAATTCACTCATTTCTTGTTATGCACCATTTTTCCTCATTTAAAAAAATAATTTCCCAGGTGGAGAAGTTCCGTTATGTATATCCCTATACAATAAATGCCATGTATGTGTTTTTGAAAACATTCCAGGAATCACATGAAATGCCTGTGCAAAAGTACTGGGAAGGTTTGTCCTATGTTCCGTTCCCTAATCATAACTTAGATTGTACTTGTCGTTGGTCCCATGTGTCTGCAGATCCTGTCCTGCTCGTGCATATTGTGACCTCCAATTTGCACACATTGGTACTTATGAGCCATATGTACAAATACATTTTCCCATAGACACAGAATGGGCAAAACCCTTTGATACATCTGGCCCATAATGTTTTGTGAGCTTGGCCATCTGGGGCCATATTACACATAGTGCCCCGGGAGCACAACGGACATGTGTGCCTGCATTGTGTGCCCCCAGAGCACTCTGGTATTACACATCAGGCCACAGACACTTTTGCAGCCCCTTCGGTTATACTGATAGGGCTGGGGCACATGTAGCACCAGCACTATCTAAAGAGGGCATTTCATCAGGGAATCTCTTTGCCTCGGCGTGCGCACCGTATTATGGACATGGGTGCAAAGGCAAAGAAACTGTCAGGAGGCGCACTGAGTGTGCCACAAAACAGAAGTGCACTGTCAGTGCGCCCCATGAGGGTAGACCTCCGGAGGAGACAAAGGGGCTCGCATGGACACCCTCATACATCCCTGTGTAAGCAGGTGCAGTCACTCACTGCAGTAGCCTGCAGTTGGATCTCGGATGTATGACGGTACAACGCGTGCTTTTACAACGCGTACCGTTACGACACAGGTTTTACAACGCATGTTGTTACAACGACTTGCGTTGGGGGGCCGCTGGATAGTGAATAGTTTAATTTACTATTCCAACTCCAGTCCCCGTGGATAGTAGGGAAGGTGTTCCAGCGAAAGTCGTTGTAATGACTTTCGTTGTTAAACCTGCGTCGTAACGGTACTTCGTTGTAAAAGTTCCGTTGTTTAAAGGATGTTCCCCTGGGATCTCTATCCCCTCACCAAAGTGCTGGCGGCTTCCGCCTGCACAGTGAAACAAGGAGTGGCTGATTAACGCAGCTGCTCCATATTTCACTGAATGCGCTGCCCCCAAGTGATAGCGATTTCATTGCAGTCAGGCGCATTGCTCACGTTTGCGCATGGCACACCTGTTAAACAATGCACTGTAGCGCAAATATGAACGGTGCGACCGATACAGCTTTTAAGGCAAGTAGTAGTTTGGGTTACCAGCTATGACCGAGGGGATAGAGTCATCCAAAACATGTTCTGAATGAAACAATATGTAAAATAAAGTAAGTAGCCTATGTGTAAACTCGATATATAAGCGACATTCAGCCAACAGAAACAGCAGCTGCACTATTTAGTGCCTTTGGCCTTCATCGTTTCATCAGATTATGAAAAGGAGTCTTCTCCTATAGATATTTGATTATTTTAAATGAAAACATGTACATGTAGGGCTTTAATGATCTAAACCCCTCTCAGTCATAAGGACCAAATGATGCACTGCTGCCTCAGGGCCTGTCTCTCATCCATCCACGAGTCATGAAGGGCTGACACTCACTTTTCTTGGAAGAGTAGAGCCTGTGTGACCTCACTCTGAGTAACAACGAGGGATGGGTAGGGAGATCGTGTGACTATTTTTATAAATTGTAAACCTTCTGTGGAAGGCAACAAGGGCACCTGGTCCTCCCGGTGTTCAAATGCTCCTTCCTGCAGCTGATTTTTCATCTCCTCTCAAGCCTAATTTGCACGCTTAGTTCAGAGTATGTAACACACAAATGAATGTATTTTCAATTTGGTAAGTCAATTTGGTAAGTCAGTTAAGCACTAGATTACCAGCAGTAGAGTACTAGAAACAGTGGGTGGAATACAGCCCTACAAAATACAGTGAACAAAATATTATAAAGGTATCTATTGCTAAGTATGAGATAAGTATCAGTTAACTACATATAACTACACATTTAATGCATATATATGCACACACTGGAAAAACAAAGTTTAAATTGATGTTATAGTTAGGTGACAATGTCAGTTGCAACATAACTTTTTCAACTTAAAAACCACAGAAATTCACCAGTTATACTGAAGGAACTATAACTCGAGTCCTGAAGGAAATATAACGAGCGCCCCAGCCATGTTGTCGTAAATTATGCCATTTCAGATGTCATGAGTGATGTTATCAATGCTGTCCTTGAACATGTCATGAGTGATGTAATATGTGAGGGTATAAGTAGTGCATGGTGAGGACGCGGGTGAAGGACTTTTCAGTTTGCATGGAGGGCACGAGTTATGCAAACTTGTGGTGTTGCGGTTATTCAACGAACACCTACTGGCATGTCTGGGTACGTAATTCAGCAGCTGTTGTGAGGGGTCGGGTCTGCAGAGAGCTGGTGATCCCCATATTGGGATGAAGTGACAGCTTAAGTGAAGCGCTGCACTTGGAGGGACTGTTTCGAGATCTGAAGGAGTTGAGCGCGAGATGCCGTGACCCCCGCGTCATTCCCATTGGATTATTTGAATATCTTTGTATTGGAGCCCAATATGAAAATTGTTGGGAACAACACAGCACTCGATCGGCATTGAAGCTGTATGAACTCTCTGTTTCGGCAATTGCAGGCCTCCCATTGGCTGGGAACACTCCAATGGTGGTGCTGATGACACTATTTGTAGCCATCAAACTCTGCTTCTCATCTCAGCACTTTTTTACACTTGAGAAAGGCGACTATGCCGAAACGCGTCGTGGAGAATAAAGTTGCTGTTTTTTTAACCTTATCAGACCCTGTGAGTGCTCCAATTTTTATGAATGTTGTTATTGAGCAAAGCACGTTCCCATCATTGCAACGGTTTTTAGCACCCGTCTCAAGTTCGGAGTATATATATATATATATATATATAATATATATATATATATATATATATATATATATATATATATATATATATATATATATATATATATATATATATATTCATCAAATTACTTCTCCTGAAAGGAAAAGGGAGTCGCACATCCAACACCTTGCCTGTGGCACTTGAACAGTACAGATGGGCAGCTGTAATTCCTGACGCGTTTCGTTCGCCTGCTGCGAACTTTTTCAAAGGTAAACCCAGGTGGTTCAGGGTGTGTCAGTGGAGACTTCAGAGTTTTTAACGCTTGGCCGGCCCTCTGGTGGACATCTTGGGTGACGGTTGCCTGGCATGCTGGTAATTGAAGTCTCCCTGAGTCCCTGTTTGCATGCTGAAGGTACTCTGTTACTACGGAAACCTGGGGATTTCCTGCGGTGTTGTTCCGTGGCAGTCTGTATTGTTGGACTGCTTAGATCCTCACCAAGCTCTAGTGTTTGGCGGCTGCCGTGCACCCTGTAGTTCGTCTCCGAAGCAAAAGTTTTGGTCCAAGGTCGGGTGACGGTCGGCGCTCTTTGGAGGAAGTGCGTGTCTCTGCGGCTGGACCCGCCGCTCTATATACATCAAATTACTTCTCCTGAAAGGAAAAGGGAGTCGCACATCCAACACCTTGCCTGTGGCACTTGAATAGTACAGATGGGCAGGGCCGGACTGGGAACCAAAACCGGCCCTGGCAAAGTGCTCGGCGGCCCCCCTCCCCACTCGGGGGGGCGGGGGGGTGGTTGGAGGTGCCGCCGAGCGCTTTGATAGGGCCGGTTTTCGGACGATTTTGTTGCAGGGCCGATTTTGCAGCTATGCTGCAAAAACGGCACTGTAACAAAATCGGCCCCCAGGGGCCCAAAACCGGCCCCCACCCTTGCGGCGCACCGGGGGATTGCCCGGTGCCCGCTATGGCCAGTCCGGGCCTGCAGATGGGCAGCTGTAATTCCTGACGCGTTTCGTTCGCCTGCTGCGAACTTTTTCAAAGGTAAGCCCAGGTGGTTCAGGGTGTGTCAGTGGAGACTTCAGAGTTTTTAACGCTTGGCCGGCCCTCTGGTGGACATCTTGGGTGACGGTTGCCTGGTATGCTGGTAATTGAAGTCTCCCTGAGTCCCTGTTTGCATGCTGAAGGTACTCTGTTACTACGGAAACCTGGGGATATATATATAGCGCTCCACTGTCATGCAACAGAAGGACCAGCACTCTCGATAGTTTTAATCCCGGTTAGGATTTATTGCGCAAAGACAAATTGAAACAGACGCGTTTCAGCCGTAGCTTTCATCAGTGTATATATATATATATATCTATATATGTATATATACACACACACACACATATATATATATATATATATATACATATATATATATATATATATATATATAATATATATATATATATATATATATATATATATATATATATATATATATATATATATATATATATATATATATATATATATATATATATATATATATATATATATATATATTACCTACTGGCGGTCGCCAGTAGGTATATATAGTTAGGATTTTTTCTCTATGGGTTTTTTGAAAATTCTATGTCTAATAACTTTGGCGTTTGTGGACGGAATTGGCTGAAATTTTCAGGAAAATGGCACATTTTGTTTCTGAGCAGCCCCTGAAAATTTTGGGGGGGTTCGTCAAGGGGGGGCCGAGAAAAAAGGGGGGTCCCGAAACGCGTTTTTCCCATGTTAATTTCCATAGGGCGGTTGGCCTCACTTTTAGCCCGAACGGCTGAATGGATTTGCACGAAACTTGGCAAAATTGTAGGGACTGGTAGCCCGATGTGCCTTTTGTAGGTCTCAATATATGTGCTCCAGTGGATTTTGAGAAATTAACGTTTAAAAAAAGATATATATCTGTAACAGCGGACCGGGCAGCGCTCTGGTTCGCGGACTTTTCGCGCAACGGAGCTTTGTGAAGCGAAGCTGATTGGTTCTCCGGCGTCTGTCAACATTCCAAACAGTCCGTAGCGGCCGCCATCTTGTCTCTCGGTAGGATCGAGAGACAAGAGGAGGTCAAAACAAAGGGGGAAATAACTATAAGGGGGCATAGTAGATCCTCGCTGACCCCCTAGGTTTGATGTGGAGGTTTTAAAAGGGCCCCGCGGGGCAAAAAAAAAAAATAATAATAATAATCGAACGGCTGAATGGATTTGCACGAAACTTGGCAAAATATTAGGGACTGGTAGCCCGATGTGCCTTTGCTAGGTCTCAATATATGTGCTCCAGTGGATTTTGAGAAATTAACGTTCAAAAAAAGATATATATCTGTAACAGCGCTCCGCTTCGCGTAACGGAGGTTTGCGAAGCTGATTGGTCATTCTGTCACTGGGCTATAGTTGGGCTACATCTGGCTGATATTTGGGCTACATTTGTTTTTTTGTGTGTCTGGCGGCCATCTTTGGGCTACATTGGGCTACATTGGGCTTCATTGGGCTACATTCGGCTAATTAGCAAATAGCTCATCGCAAACTAGGAACGGTAAAGAATCGCTATTTATTCCTTAAAGTTCGCTATTTAGGAAATGCAAAAAACTTTGATGATACATATGGCGGTTCATCTCTAACAAGATAAGAAGCATAGGGATACATTTATGATGACTGGCGCATCACCAGGGATGTGTTAGTCATTCTGTGCCGCTGTTCCGTCACCTATGGTGTGCTGCATTTACAATGCGGCGCATCATGGGGCAAAAACAGCACAGATGCGTGATGTATCTGTGCCGTAAAGGTGGCGCATTGCTGGAGTTGTATCGCAAGTGTGATGAAGCTCCAGCAAGGGTCGGGGGTGCCCCTGTCGCAGGGTTTCTGTTCTCACACAGAACTGTGGACAGAGGATTGGAACCTCGGCGAATGCATTGCTGGAGTTGTATCGCAAGTGTGATGAAGCTCCAGCAAGGGTCGGGGGTGCCCCTGTCGCAGGGTTTCTGTTCTCACACAGAACTGTGGACAGAGGATTGGAACCTCGGCGAATTAGGGTGTCCCAAAACTCACGTTAGTAATCAAAAACTCCTTAGCAAGCTAGGTACAGTGTCACATTGGATATAACAAACTCTCAATGTTTAGACAATCCAGAATATGAACTTATAGTACCTCAGGATACGTGGAACTCATGAACAGTCGGTCGTTATAGATTTCTTAGAAACCAGAACATGGAGTTAAGAAGAACAGATGTGTATTTGAAATGTTTATTTACTAATGCCGTCTTCTCAGGCGTAGTACCTTAGATAATAAAAGTACACATATTATCAGTAGCAAAATTACCAGCATAGTTACTAGTACATAAAAAGTGAATGGTGATAGTATGTTAACATGCTGTAAATGAATAAGAGTTAGCAACACTTATAAGCAGCCGCGGGCCGTGGAGGGAGTTACGGTGAGGCAGGGAGGCGGGGAGGGGGAGAAGCAGGGTGGAGAATACAAGTACACATATTATCAGTAGCAAAATTACCAGCATAGTTACTAGTACATAAAAAGCGAATGGTGACAGTATGTTAACATGCTGTAAATGAATAAGAGTTAGCAACACTTATAAGCAGCCGCGGGCCGTGGAGGGAGTTACGGTGGGGCAGGGAGGCGGGGAGGGGGAGGGGCAAGGTAGAGAGGGCTCCACCCTGCTTCTCCCCCTCCCCGCCTCCCTGCCCCATCGTAACTCCCTCCACGGCCCGCGGCTGCTTATATCTCACCCTCCCTAATACACATATTATATTATTTGCTAAGAAGGTCTCTTTGTGTTGGTTTAGGGCGTGCCCATACTTTAGTGTCTTAGATTTGAAGGAATCACATCAGCATACACCAGCTCTCTCTTCATGTGAACCGCATCAACTGTTGTGTATGTGTGTTCGGCAAAGCAATATAAAACCCGCCTCATGCCCAGAATTGGCAGAAGTTGCACTTATGTTATGAGTATGAAGTCGTGGAGATCAGACCTCATAACAATTCTGTATCGTGTTGTTCTTGAAACTTTAGCACTCGCTGTACAGATATAGTTTAACAAGTAAAGCAGATAGTAGACCAATAACATATTATTCTCATGTAAACCACGATGAACTACTAGGTGGAAAGCTAAAGCAACAACTAAGTGTCGTGTGCAGAAGTTGCAAAAAAGGAAAAATGGCGTTTAAACCGGTAATGAGCCCATGCTAACTTAACACGGTGTAAAGATATCCAGGACCTAGATGACACCTCCTCATGATCCGGAAACGAACTGAATAAGATAATAGAAGTGCCATCTCATGAGAGCAGATTGCAAGTTTATATGTGGACGGTCCGCAAGGTAAAGCATTAAAAACTAGGAAAATTTAATGCTAAAGAAAAATAAAACAGCCAAGTACTTTATCGAGTCTTAAGCCAATAGGCAAGGTAAATAATAAAAACTTGACAAATAAGTCAATGAATTGTCAATGAAATGCTAGTACTCAGCATATCAAACATGAAAAAGGTCTATGACATAACTGTGTATGCAAAATAAGCTGCAACAGCCTCCAATAGGAAGTCACCGTCTTCATCCGAAAACAGTTCAGCCATCCAATTTAAAAGCGGAAAAGAACATACGTGCTCTCCCAGCACCGGATCCTCTATCACCATCAGAGGACAGCTCGGTGGGTTTTCAAGAAAGCTCTGTTCCAAGAAAGACTGTGCTGCCGCCAGTAAATTCCAGGGACCAAGTAGTCCATGCATCAATGCCACAGCCATAATCCTTTCGCCAGGACAAACCAACTCGTGAGTAATGATAGGAGTCATCAGCTGATTAAAGTCGACGTCAGGAGAAACCGGTCCGCAGAGACACAAATCAATGGCCCAATCGAAATCACAGGTCAGGCAGTGAAATACAGGCTGGACACAGGTGAAGTAGGAGAATCGAAAAGATAATCCATATGCCGTGCTTAATATCGCCAACGGCATTGTGCCATAATATTCTAGCATGCGATTGCGGAACAGTGTCAGCAGCTGCAGGGTGGGAGGTTGCATAGGAGGGACATCCATATTTAAAAATGTAAAAAAGCACAAGAGCGTCCGCTGGTAATGCAAGTAAAAATGCCAATCCACGAACCAGAGTGCAGAAAATAGAATGAAAGGAAGCAGGGATGACTCCAAAGATTTTCTCAAATGAAGTCACGAGACCACTGGTAACAACTTTAAAAAAGTGCGCCAGGGACTTTGTGGAGGATGCGTTAAAGATAGTCGGAAACATGTTGCTGAAATTGAAAGGCAAATCTTAATTGAAAAGGGTGTGCACCTCTGTACGGGTGTTCGCTATGTGAAGTACGAAAGTTTCACGGGCCGAACTCAAGGCCACCTCTCTCTGAGACAAAAGAGCTCTTATTCTTACCATGCCGTTGAAACGTGTCCCAAGGTTGGTATTTGTGGCCAGATTGAAAACTCCCTATGTTCATGTGTGGGAGGAAATAGAACATTTCTGCAGCAAATAACCCGTTCACTTACTGTTACGATAAAAGGAATACTTTTAATTAACTCAGAACAATCTTCATTATTGAGCATCAAATAACTACCATTTTCCAACAACTTGAACGTGGGGATGATAGCAGGAACTGGCGTGCCTTGCAACACGCAAGCCATATTTGGTCGGTGTTTGTTGCATGAACCGTGTAACTGTATGTGCCTACACATTAGTGAATGATCTGGCGTCTCAGTGCATTCCTCTCCATTCAGATAAACTTCTTGATCATCTTTGAAACATCTGTATGTGTATGGAAGCGACCAGACCTCATGAAGAAAAGTACTACCTAAAGGTTCATAACGACCTATTGGTATATATTTCATACAATTTGAAAACTTATATAAAGCAAAAGGCAGCGTTATTAAACCGTGGATAAGGCATGTTGCCAAAAAACCCGCAATCCTCTGCTGATGATGTCACTGAGCATGTCATGAATGATGTAATATGTGACATCATCAGCAGTGGATTACGGGTAATAGTATCTCTAGTTTACTCCCCTATAGCTGTCTTTCTTTTAACATAAGTGTCTGTTTCCTTCCCTTATACTTACTGTTTTTGGTTCGCTTCCGGTTCGCGTACCGGGGAGCGAACTGGGAAGCGAACTAAGAGAAATAGAGGTTGGCACAGTTCCAAATATTGTACCAATTTTTTAATAACGGGGAGGTAGTTCTGAAAAGAACTTTTATTTTTATTTTTCTGAACATTTTTTTACTGTTTTTGAATTTTTCGGAACAGTTTTATATTTTTTTGGGTTTTTCTTGGAGGGGGCAATGAAAACGATTCATTGTAAAGGGCTCAACAGGAGCAACAAAACAAAAAAAAGAAGTATTTATTATTTTGGGCTTTTCGGACAAACTTGCATATGATAGTCAATAGCTCTGTTGATCAGAGTGATGCTTTTTTCTCCGTACGAAATGAATCCATCGCAAAATGCGCAGATGTGTTTTACATCACCAAATCTCATTTGTATATTTGGCACCATCTCCCTGCCCTCTGGTCCCGTTACTTCCGGTACAACAGATCTTCTGGCCATAATAGGGAGATTATCTAGGTCGTTCCGAAACTGTGCAGCACTGTAGTTGTTAGGATGCCACCTAGTCATATGGCGATGCATTGTGTAGTTTCCGAAACTGTATTTTTTGTCGGTCCCTCTGGACAGTCTATCTTGACATATAAGGCAAGTTACGTATCTTGCATTTACTTTTTTCTGACCTTTGGGAATTTTAAAAAATTGCCAAATGAAGTTTTCTTTCCGGTGAGACGTCCTGGGCTGCTCAGGCAAAAACTGCCTCTCTTCGTGCTCGTCCTCCTGTTCCTCTTCTTCTTCTTCTTGTTGAATTATAACTTGAGCAGGTGGTCCACTCTTCCTTGGATGTGGTGGAGGTGGTGGGGAAGCACCAGCTGAAGCTACTAAAGAAGTCATTGCTCAGGGATCACAAAGGGTCTTTCTCTCACAATGATGAAAGTCAGAGTGAGGAAAGAAGGAGGGATTTTCATCATTTGGGAAAAACAAGAGTTCTCAACCAATCAAAAGTGTTCATTTTAGATTATATGACCTAGTCTTACATCATTAGGAAACCAAAAGTGAAATGAACCAATGAAAAGTGTTATTACCAAGTCACATGACTTGCTGTGTTTACGTTAAGCGCTTTGCAGGGCCTCCCGGTTTGCTTCCAGAAACCTGCGCTTTGCGACTCGCTTCGCGTACCAGTTCGCTAACGTAGTACGTCATATGACGTATCACGCGACAACGTGAAACGTCATGCGGACGGGAGGCGTCACGATGTTGTTTTGTAACGCGGCACTTGCGGTAAAGAAACGTTTACCGGCTCGCGGTCTATTTCGCGGCATCAAGGTCAGCTAACGGGAAGCTTCCCGATTTGCGAAGCGGGAACGAAGAAAAAAAAATATTTAAAAAAAAAATTATTCATAAACATATAAAATATATTTTTGGATTTAAAGAAGAATACATTTTACAGCTACAGATATTAGCTGTTAAAAAACCAATGAAATTCACAGAAAAAACCATAGGTTATGGACCATATATAGTTAGGAATTAGCATTTACAAAACCTTGAAAATTCACTGAAAAAACCATAGGTTATAGACCATATATAGTTAGGAATTAGCATTTACAAAACCTTGAAAATTCACTGAAAAAAACCATAGGTTATAGACCATATATAGTTAGGAATTAGCATTTAAAAAACCTTATTTTACTCACACAAAACCATTGAAATTCCATATATAGTTAGTTGCACTAACTATATATCGCGCACCCGCAATCCACTGCTGATCATGTCACATATTACATCATTCATGACATGGTCAGTGACATCACTGATGACATCACTGATGACATCTCAAATGACATCACTGATGACATCACTGATGACATCTCATTTGACATCATTCGATAAACCTCTTCAGACTCTAATATAACCTTAGATACACTCAGTGTATACAGACACTCACACACTGCCACTCATCCATGGAGTTACTCACACACCCAGTCAGTCATGCAAAGAAACAATCTCACCTCCATTTCTTCAACTATACAGTTAAACACACCTTACTTATTGAAACATATACTAACACATATTTACTCTCTTATACAATCCCTGATACAAGTTCACAATGATCGATACAGCCACTCACTCATTCAGTGGCTCTCATGCACAGTTATTTATATATGCCAACTCTCACATGTACTGTGTTTTACATATGTACTTACTATGACATGTAGCATTGAGATATCCATTCACTCATCAATACACTCATGCACACAGTCAACTGTCCATGTAGCTGTTTCCACATGCACTCTTGAACTCATACACCTAGTGAATAAACTGCTCACACATCTATGCATAGAGTCACACACCTTCCAGCCACCCCCACACAAACTCAATCTCCCATAGAAATACTTGGGCAACCAATTAATAACACATATAGCCTCTCGTATAGCTAATGATCAACACATGCAGCAGTTTACAGAACAACAGACATAATGATGCACAAATTAAGACAGTTTAGTCACTAACCCATGCATTCAGTGAGACACATTTAATCACTCACTCATACAGTCAGTCATGCACCTACTAAATCCTTCATCCAGACACTTATACATCCACTCAAGACATATTTTAACTTTACAGAAAAATACAGTCACTGGATGTTGTCATCAGTGATGTCATCAGTGATGTCATTTGAGATGTCATCAGTGATGTCATCAGTGATGTCACTGACCATGTCATGAATGATGTAATATGTGACATGATCAGCAGTGGATTGCGGGTGCGCGATATATAGTTAGTGCAACTAACTATATATGGAATTTCAATGGTTTTGTGTGAGTAAAATAAGGTTTTTTAAATGCTAATTCCTAACTATATATGGTCTATAACCTATGGTTTTTTCAGTGAATATATATATATATATATATTACCTACTGGTGGTCGCCAGTAGGTAGGTGTAGTTGAAACCTAGTTTCCATAGGAAAAGCATGTTTTGATTTGCTAATAACTTTGGCTTTGTTTGCCAAATCTTCATGAAATTGTCCCCCCAAAAAAAGTCTATCCAGGTCAGTGGGGGTGATTCGTCAAGCGGGGGCTGAGAAAAAAGGGGGTCCCAAAACACGTTTTCCCCATGTTCATTTCCATAGGACAATTTGAGACGGGCTACAGCCCAAGCTGCTGAACAGAATTACCCCAAAATTGGCAAAAAAGGTAGAGCTTGGTTCAGAAAGCGACCTTTTTTTAAAATGGTGTAAATCCATTCAGTAGTTTTTGAGAAATTCAAAAAATAAGAGTCAAAAAATCAATTTCTCATAGGAAACTTTAGGCAAGGCTAGAGCCGAAACTCCTGAACAAAGTTACCCCAAATTAGGCATAAAGGTAGTGCTTGGATCAGAGAGCGACCTTTTTTTTTTATGGTGTAAATCCGTTAGGTAGTTGCTGAGAAATTAAAAAAATAAAAGTTTAAATATCTAGGGACACGGTGGAGTCGCAACCCCTCCCGACCACGAGCTTCATTCTAATTGGCTGTCAACACTCCAAACCAGGAAGTGTTGGCAGCCATTTTGTGACACGGTAGAAGCGAGTCACCAGAAAACAGAGAAACAAAGATATAAAACAAGAGAAGGGGCAGAGTAGAAACACGCTGACCCCCTAGACTTGCTCTCGCGTCCAAAATCCAAAGCTGATTGTTTTCCACACGGGGAGCTGCATGTCAGCAGCTCCCTGTGTGGAAAAGCAATGCCGGCTCCCGCAGGACGTGGGAAGCCGGTGGGACCGTGGGGGCATTGGGGCTCCCCCTATGGTCCCCAACGGTGAGGCCAGGCCCCGGGGGATAGGGTCCTCGGGCCACGGAGGGGGCCCGACGAAGCCCTCTTCTCATTTAAAAAAAAAATATTAATAAACATGTCGGCATGCTTCGGGGAATGGGGTCCCCAAGGCGAATGTAAATTACTGAAAGTGGATGTTTAAAAAAAAAAAATGGCGTCGCGACTCTAATGGCACACTGTGTGAAAGCGATGAGTGCGCGGCTCTCAGTGCGGCACTCAAGTACTTCTTAAGTCTTTCACACGCCGAGGGGTATATTCTGAAGGACACATCGCCGAGTTAACGGCACTTTATCGCAACCAAAATGGTGATAAATTTAACGCACCATTCACAAGATGGAGCAAACAGCCCATATTACCAGTTTACCAGCGATATCAGTCTCAAAAAGCATTGTCATGGATGACCCCGGCAAATATTGCTAATGTGATGTAGAGTAGGCGTTCCCGTGCAAAAAGCAGTGAACACATCACTTCGCAAGTTTCTCAACCACCAGCAAGATCGTCGAAGAGAGTACAAAGCAGACGATAAGGTGCGTTAGTAGCTCTCATCTGGTGTAACATTGGACTACAACCTGCAACATGAAAGGGAGCCCAGCCCAGAGACACACCTGAACAACAACAGATGCAATGGAGCCAACGATCATGCAGCTCGGACACCCAACACTGCCCGACACCCCCGCCACCAGGCCCTTGTTCGCCATCCCCCCTCACCTCACCTCCCCTCCACAAACAAATGGGACAGCAACCTTAGGAAATCTGGACAGTAACAAATTGGCCGATGTTGCACAATTATAATAAAAAAGATGCATGTGAGGTTGGACAAATAGGAATCTCAGTCATCTATGGATTTACATATAAAACATTTTATTTAAATAAAACAACAAAATAAAAGTAGGTACAGGCATGGTGTGTCATCCCTTGACAATTTGTGAATCACAGTCTGCAAGAAAAAAAGAAAGATAAGATTGTGCGTCATGCGTCCATCAAAGGAGAGAGAGATAGAGAAAGAGAAATAATGAGAGAGAGGAAGAGAGAGAGAAAGAAAGAAAGAGTGAGAGAGAGAGGAAGACAGAGAAAGAGTGCGAGAAAGAGGAAGAGAGAGAAAGAGTGAAAGAGTGAGATACAAGGAAGAGAGAGAGAAAGAGAGAAACAGTATGAGAGAGAGGAAGAGAGAGAGAGAAAGAGTGAGGCAGAGAGGGAGAGAGAGAAAGAATGAAAGAGAGAGGAAGAGACAGAGAAGGAGAGAAAGGGTGTGAAAGAGAGAAAGGAAGAGCTAGAGAGTGAGAGCGAGAGAAAGTGTGAGTGACAGAAAGGAAGAGATGGAGAGGGAGTGTTGACACTGTGGAGAAAATCCTCACAGCTCACCTTTCTGCCACCCGTGTGTCTCCTACCACGTGCCGGGACATAGTGCAGCCCTCAAGCTTAGTCATCTGAAACATAGTATAGAATCAGTAATGGCAGAGTACATACAACTGCACAGGCCTAATTCTCTAATCCGCCCCTGCGCACCCAGGCTGCTGCACCCCATCGACTCCCGCCCCCCAGAGGTGTCTGCCCACCTCTGTGCACCCACGCTGTTGTACCCCATCCACTCCCACTGCCCAGAGGTGTCTGTCCGCTGCTGTGCACCCAGGCTGCTGCACCCCATCCACTCCCACTGCCCGGAGGTGACCGCCCGTTCCTGCGCAACCAGACTGCTGCACCCCATCCACTCCTACTGCCTAGAGGTGTCTGCCCACTCTTGTGCACCCAGGCTGCTGCACACTATCCACTCCCATCGCCCAGAGGTGACTGCCTGCTGTTGCGGATACAAGCCTCTCTGCTCACCTTCTGCCACCGGCGCGTGTCTAAGAGGGTCCACCACGTGCCGAAGCAACCTCCTCAGCCATTGCATACACGCGGTCAAACTGAGCTCACAATTCAGACTTGGTCTTGATTGCCAGGATGGTGTATCAAGGCCATGCATCATCGCAGGCTGCACACGCGCTCAGCTCTTGTGGCACTAACTTAGTGGAACAGAAGTCATCGCCACGTGGCGGGAGGACCGTTTCGGAGGGGGAGTCGTCAATCTGTGAATCAAAGCCTGCTAGACAAAAAGCAAGATAAGATTGTGCATCATGCGTCCATCAAGGAGAGAGAGAAAGAGTGAGAGAGAGGAAGAGAGAGAGAAAGAAAGAAAGAGTGAGAGAGGGAAAGGGGGTGAGCAGTGGGTATTTTAGGAGTATACCCCTCACCCTGACAAGACGCAAGGGTCCCTATTTGGTCAAATGTACCTACCTCTGCCAACTAGACACCCCCAAATCTAACAGTACATATATACTCATGCAATGACCTAGACACTAACACATGCAGTGCTACAATCACATATGCACTACCTCTAACCACCTACACACTGTTCATTCACATGTTGATATTTCCAGGTACTAACCATGCACTCCAGCAATTACACTGTAACTCTCCGTGCCCTCATCCAATCACCCAGCCATTACCATGTACTAATGCAATCACTCCGCCAATACCCACGCACTTATAAATTCACCATGCACTCTCTTTGCTGTACTCTAATCATCCAGTCACTACCCATGTACTCATGCAATGACCCAGGCAGTAACACTTGTAAAGCTACAATCACATGTGCATTATCCATGCAGTCCTATAACCACATAGACAGTGCTCATTCATACTCTTTCAATCACTCAACCACCACTTATATACTAATGCAATCACCCATGTATTATCCATCCACTCATGCAATAACTCACGGATTACAGATACACTTGTACAATCATGTAGGCAGTACTCATGCACTTATGTATTTAACATGCGCTACCCATGCACTCTTTGAATCAATCATGCTCAACACATATACTCCAGCAATCATGCAGACATTAGCATGTAGTTATTTCTCTTTTTAAACCAGATAATGTAGTTCTGAAAAGAGTTCTTTTTTTAAATAATTTTTTGGGTGTTTTTTAAACTATTTTGTAAATTCTTTTGGTGTTTTTGGAAAACCGAAAAAGCAACAGGCTAAAGTCTTAACTTTTGGAATTCTAAAATAATTCCAACAAAAACAAATTCCAGCGACGGTTCCTTGCTGTAAACAAACAGTATCCACAGATTGTTCACCACAACATAGGATGGCGTTGCATTTTATGTATAGCTGTTTTAAGTTTACAAAGTCTGAGCGTATGTCTGGCCCTCGAGATGATGTACTTGACGATCCTGAAGTGCTGGGACCAGCTCCCTGGCAAACTTGTGGATATTTTGTTGTGCACGTCGCATCTGCTCCCGTGCAAAATGTCTGGGGTGGATTGTCTGGAAGTTTTTGTACATGCTCGACATGCCACAAGAATATTTTTTGTCACTACCTCTAGACAAAATCTGTGGAAAGAGAGTACAACTGATCTTCTTTGCGTTGACTCTCTTTTCACCATCTGGAATGGTGAAAAATTTCAAGACGATGAATTGTGGTCTCTTTTTGGGAGGTGGTTCTTCTATCTCTTCTTTATCAGAAGTATGTTCTTGCTGAGGATTGGAAGAAGCCATTTCCAAATCTTTCCAAAAAACACCCAAAAAATGTACAGACTAGCTGCAAAAACATAACAGGTGTCTCTCCTGTGAAGCTGCAAAGAGAATGACTAAAATGGGTGGGATCCTTCAAGCGTTAGAAGGGTAAACCTTATGAACCAATCAAATGCTCTCTTTGAAAGTCAGATGGGAGTCGTGCACCCGGCGCGCAAACAGTGCACCCAATGCAAATTCGTGAAAATATATCTAACGATAATATGAGTTTAGTACAAGTACAAATATATTATTTTTATAAAGAGTTTAGATAATCTCTTGCCCTCATGTATACATTAAAGTTATAAACATATAGTTTTAATAATAATTTTTTTTGCAGGAGTCGCGCACCCGGTGCCATCCCATACGTATATGATGTTACGCTGGGCCAGCCACCACGCAGCTGTCGCACTCCAAATGCGCACATGACGCGATCCCATACATATATGACGTTACGCGGGGCCAGGCACTGCGCAGCCGTCGCACACCAACCGCGCACACGGAGCGATCCCATATGCTTTTGACGTTACGTGTGGCTAGACACCATGCACCCATCGCACACTAAATGCGCATCCTTCCTGACTTTAGCAATATGGCGGCTTGAATCCGCGCACCCACTGAGCACGACTTCACTTTTTCCTCAAAAAATAAATAAATATATATTTTAGAACACACAAGACATTACATAATTTTGAAAATTAAATAAACAATTAAACAACATTACAATTCCAAAATATCACAAATTTTTTTCAATTTACAGAAAAAAAGAAAGGTTTCATACATATTAAACTTACTAATTAGCATTTAAAAAGCCTTTGAAATACAGTGATTAACAATATGTTTCAGGCATAGTATAGTTAGATAGATATATATATTTATAGTAGTAAATGTAAGAAAAAGAACTTGCTAATTTTCATATAAATGAAAATATATGCTTTCAATAATAGTGTTACATTGTATATATGTGCTTATAAACAAATAAACATATATGTGTGCCTGTTTATAGAAGTATATATGTATATATAGTATTAAATATTATTTACACATATTTAATTTACATGATATAATGTTAAATATTGAAATATTTAAACTTTACTTTTTTAAACTATATATATATTAAAAAACTATATTTTTGTATGTGTTTAACAATATTAGTTAGGAAACATTTTTGGGGGGGATATTTTTGGACTTATCATCATAAATATAGGGACATGTAATTTTTGTAGTTGATATTTTTGACACAATATTTTTGTATTGCGAAAATGTTGTTCCCCATATTGTGTCAGTGATCCATGCTCTGTCACAGAGACAGATGCCGGGATGGCTACAAACTGGTTGCCAGGGGCGTAGCATTTCAGGGGGTATTTGGTGGTAAATGCACTGCCCAGTTGAAAGTTGGGTCCAAGACTCTGAGTTCGATTTGGCATTTCGGTTTTCCTTGGCCTCAAAATAGCAGAGGTCCCTTTCACTTGAACCTATGAAACATGCATTTACAGCAGCCCCTCCCTCTGTCTCACGTACTACATGGTAAAGATAAGCACAGGCATTTATTCAGCTGAGCTTGCACCACCAATTCCCGCTGTTAGCTCTGCCAATTACAGTAAAAATACAACTTCTAACCATCACATTCCTAAAAATGTGACAACTCTATTCCAGCACCCCAAAGCTATACAAATAGTTGCAGCAGCAGGTATTAGTCATTTTTAATGTACATTGAATTATTATACAATTATTGCTGTTCTTGTTTTTAAATTCGACAAACTACGCCACAATGTGGCAGTCTGTCATAAGTGCCAGTGCTGACAATTAATGCTTAGCACCGGAAACCACCCCCTCAAGTAAAGCACTGAAGTATAAAGTCAGCATATGAAAAGTAAGGTAAAACTCAGTTCAATGCGAACCTAAGTTTGTGGGCGAATGGGGGAATTTTAGAAGCAGCAGTTGCCAGCAAATATAGCATTGAAAGTAGAACCAAATGAAGGCTCAAATGAAGAAAATGAGAAATGTACTTTAAAAAGTAAGTCCGTGAGTAGAAATATAATCAATCAAGTCGTACTAGCATATCAGAGGTTATCACCTGAGAGGGTATCCAGGTGCTATGCTGCAGGTATCAGTCGAAGAGCCAGGTCTTGAGTTCCTTACTGAAGTGGGTCAGAAAGAGTGCGGTGCAGAGGTGGAGGAGAAGGGTCATTCCAGGCTTTGGCGGTGAGGTGGGGAAATATAAGGAACATTGGGTCTCAAGAGAAGGAAAGAAAGGGGACGATCGTCTGTGAAGGTGTACAGGAGCAAAGTCCTAACTAACTTAAATCAGCTTGCACAATTAAAACATGATATTTCATCCAAGTTATACATTTCCCAGGTTCCATTCAAGTAAAAAACAATCCAAAATCAGTGATCTGCTGTACTTGGTGATAGTTTATCTCTCACGGATAATACAACACTCGATTCTTCCATCATCACCGCCTTCACAAAATCTCACAAACAAGTATTTACCTCCGCTGCCTCCCCCCAATGCAGGTGCTAAGAACCATCATTCAACCAATGAATTACAACAACATGATCTCAACAAATGACAATACATTTGATGAACACAGTGACCCTGGTTCCTGAAACAAAGAGCGAGTCTTGCACAGCAAGCAGAGGAGCAACGATTGATTTTCAAGATGGAGTCAAGTGCCTAAGACCTGTATCGACTCATGTCAATTTTAAGGTGCACGTAATCTATAATTAATAGAAAACACATAAATCCCTTGTTTCATAAAATATCATCTATGTCCACATGTTATAATGGTTATGCGTGTTACAGGCTAACATCTCATAAAGCGCAAATAAATGTTGGCGACACTGCCTCACCACATGCGAGGGCTCACAGGTAAGAATGGGGTATGCAGCTACTGTTGCATAACCTCTGTATTAAAACAGCTAGACAACCAGTTTCTGGTTGCCCCGCTAAGTATCAGGGTCACCTACGAGTTATGAACGGGAAAGGGGCAGAACGTCAGAGTATGTAACCTTCTAATTTAGACACTGGCTGCTGTGAGAGAATGGCAAACAGTATTTCTTTACTCCTCTGAAATCCCTTTAGAGTTCAAAAGTTAAAGTAAGTCACAAAACCGAGGTAACCCTAGCCAAGACAAATGCTAATTATTAAATACATGAAAATAGCTTTTGACTAGTAAATATGGCACCAAAAAAACCCCAGCAGTAGCTCAGTAGTTTACATATATATAAAACCTACTAGCGGTCGCCAATAGGTAGTTATAACTAGTACTTGATTTCTATTAAAAGGCTGTTTTTCAGTTGCCTACAGCTTTAGAGCCAGATAACGAATCGTCATGAAATGTTCTAAAAAACGTTGACACTCAATTCAGCTTGCGTCTGGAAAGTTTCAGGGTGGTAGGTTTCATTTCTCCATGCCCCGCCCACTACATACATTATGCTTATGAGTTAGCAGAATGTGTCTAACTACTGATATATTCATTTATGCATTTACGTTTATATTCTTCTATTAGTTATTTATTTTTGCGTGCAACATTATTACAGTTATTCTTAGCTTAGCCTGTGTGCCACCATTTTAAAGCATCTCCCTTTCTGTGCGAGTTGCACTTGCTCATCCCCCTCCCGTAGGAATAGGAATATTCCACATGTCAGCAGTTTTGTCTCTCAGCTCACTGTGACTGAAACTACTAGCGAAACCCCTTATCACTCTGTTCTCATGTGCTGGAGATGCTAAGGCCTGGCTCCGTGTCCTTGGAGTCAGAAGAGAGAATGTTGCAATTCCAGGTGCAGATGCCTCTTGTATGAGGCCATTGTTTATCCTCTCCGGGGTCCAGTACTTTTCCAGTATGGGCGTGTTTTACTCTGCCTTTTTGTATTATAATGTGTTACTGTGATGATGTGAGTCAGTCCTCTCACCACACTCTTAGAGAGTGAGGTCAGACAGGGCCCTCTCATATGGGAGTTTGTGGCCTAATAAAATTACTTGTTTATTCTTCTCCACTGCCTGGCTGGCTTATTATATGAGGATGATAGATGAGTGAGGTAAGTCGCTCAGGTGGATTTGAGCCACGCTTATCAGATGGCGCCCGAACAGGGACTCCGCGATTAGGACCTTTCTCACCCGTAAGTGGGTAGCAGAAGGCCGGAGACCCCCTGGTCGGCACGGTGGGTCTGGGTACCCACTTTGATGCCGAGCTTGGTTCTCGCAGCGCTGCCCCACCCTGCTGATCGAGAGGTCCCGGTCCATGATCCTACGCCGGAGTCCAGAAGGCGGAACCTTGGAGCTGACCGTGTTGGTCCCAGCAGCCGGCAGTGGAGAACGGTGGAGGTCGGTTCTGCGAGCAGAAGGTGAGTGGTCCGACTGTTGATTGAGGGAGCTGGGATGCTCCATGAGACCGGTGTGTCTCTGAGACCGGTGTGTCTCTGGTGATTGGAGGAGCCGGTGTGCTCCTGGGGCTAGTGTGCTCCGGGGAACTCAGAGTGCAAGTGGCGCTCTGACAGACTATTGGTGATGAGGGTATTGGGTGGATGTCTGTTTTAGAGCATCTGACCGGGTAGTACTGAGACTGGAGTGTGGCTCACCACGGTTAAATACTGGGAAAGGACCCAAACCCCTGGTGTGAGTGGTTTGAGGGAAGAGTCCCAGATCTTCCGGGGTAAAGTGCTCAATGGTCTGCAGTGCCACCCGGGTGGCGGATGTGTCCTCCAGCTTCAGAACAGTTAGTGTACTGTTCGGTCTGCGGTAGGGTCCAGGTTCCCCAGGACTTGGTCGACGGGCCTTGTCCCATTATGGTAACACGTGTTTGGCAGGGACTCAATGCATAGGAAGTGCGTGTGCGTGTGTGGTTGTGTGGAGATAGTTGTTTGGTTCTTTTGTGCCAGGAGATGTGTGGGTTCTTTGGCGGTATCTGATTGAGTGAGTTTGGTGGTGTTTGATTGAGTGTGCAAGATACCGTGTTTCACTAGGTTGCAATGTTTTAGGTGTTGCTGCAGTGCAACTGATGTCAGATTGGCCAAGAGCCAACCCGCTCCTGTAGAAGACTCTTGATTTTGTTTAATATTTCTGATGCAGTTAAGATAGATCACTTGCAAGAGAGATTGTTTGCTAGGCACTGCTTGCTGTCAGAGCATGTTTCATTCCCTAAGGTTGTGGCAGAAAGAGGAAATTTTAGTTTTAAAAGAAGACAAAATGTGTACATTTACAGTTGCTTTTAGTGGCTCAGTGAGCCAATGTGAGCAGTGATTAAGAGGATGGGGTATGTATTTCATGTAACATGTTTTATTTTGTTATAATTGTTTTGGGTTGAGAGCAGTCTGTGAGCCGCCTTTTGTTTGTGTAAATGTTTGTTTGCATGAAGTGAGTGCGTCTTGTTGCATAAGTTAGATTGTCTGGTCCTTGTGAGCTATCTGAGATGGATGTGCCTGACTATCAGTGTGTTTTTCGTGTAGTTTAAAAGTGCATGCAGGGCTGTGCTCTATGGGAAAAGAATTTGGTTTCTTCCATTCCCTCAATTTGTGAACAGTAGAAGATGGAGTAAAAGGGATTTGATTACCAGTAATTAGAATGTATATTAATAGCATGTGGGAAGAGTGTAAAGTGAAAAACAAAAAAAAAATAGAATGAGAAATGTATTTGCCGAAATAGTGTTAAATTATTGAATGTTACAAAGAGTTAGGAAGGACTTATTGGCTTTGTCAGCGCCAGACCCGAGCGCGAGGCAGATTTGACCTTGGTGGTGAATGCCAGGGGAGGCGGAAGGCTGGCTAGCAGCCCAGAATTCTTAGCAGACGGTGAGTGAAATGCAGTTATTTAGTTAGTTTTAAACATGACTTGTCGAATGAATGTGTTTCAGCCCACAATTTAGAATAACAGTGTGGGAATATTATTAGGTTCTGGAAGGGTTAAGTGAAGGGGAGAGAGTGTGGGCAGAGCTGGGAAGATTATGTACAATGAAAATATAGATGCTGGTAACACAGCACAGTAGATGTAAGCTTGTGTGATAACCACATTCCAATGGGTTCGCAGAAGCACCGGGAGAGCGGGAGAGGAGTGCAGGCAGAAGATTAAGGGGGGGGCTAGGAGACTCTGCTCCTGGCACAGAAAGCAGAGATACACAGCTGGAGCCAGCAACAGCGAGTCTGCATAATTATGAGGGTTTAGACTGAAGTATAATGCAGTTGTTCAGAACACATGTGATTTAGAATGAGGAACAAAATTATGAATAACTTTCAACAGGTCATTTCGTTTGGACATAGAACATTGCACTTTAACATGGCCCAGCCTGAGAAAATAAGGATTGTTTTGAGAAAAATTAATTTACTCAATATGTTAGTGAGTGTTACTGCTATTGTTTGGATGGTATTCAGTAAGTGATTAATTTGTGTGCAGTTTAATGGCAAACAGTAAAAAGAGATTTATTGGTTGCCTGTTGTGTCCATTTTTGGTGTTGATTTTTGTTTCAATGTTGGACAATGTCCTAGTATAAAATTTTTTCTATTTCAATAATAATTGAGTTGGGGGGTCCCTGATTGGCATACTGATTAGTGTCTTTGCTAGTGGATACCAGTGGAGAGTACTGATGATGCGAGGGCAAGTAAAAATATTGATTGTGTTGCTCATAGGAGCGGCCTGGTGGGAAGGTATATATGTGTGTAATGTCTATATGTGTGTAACAGTATTTGTATGCAGTTTGTCCATGGGACACCATTACAGAGGGCTCTGTTCCAGTGCCCCACCCGCTGAGTGTGCAAATGTCTGCTAGTGTGCACTGGAGTATTTAGTATGTTCTGGAGGTGAGATTATGGCACCCTTTTGTTTAAAGTTAAGAAATGGCATTGGTTATAAGAGGGCTCATTTACACAGCGAAAGATAACTGTGCAGAAATATTTGGTATTTTAATAACAAGAATGTAAAAATGTTTACGCAAATATGGAAATTCCTGGCTTATGACAAGTGAATGATGTGAATGTAAATTTATATATATTTTTCCCTTTTGATGCTGCATTAAATGCCATTACCAGATTGTCATGTGATTTTCAATGCTGCTTAATGTTTTATATTCATGGCTGATGGTTGAAGAGGTTAGAAATGGTTCTTATGTGAGACAGCAGACAGGGTTTTCAGAATGGAAAGTGAACGGTGAACTGGTGTGGATGAGCTCCAAGCATAGGTTTTACGGTAAGTATTTGTGAAAGGTATTTTTACTAAGTGGTTGCTTTTTGTCCAATATTCTCTGTGTTGTTGTTTCTTTTGTGTGTGTTTTGATTTGTTTCGTTTCAGTGCAATGGGAAATATTTTTATCTGCGTGTTACGGTGAGTATTGATGCAGCTTTGTGCTGGACAGATTACGTGTGCACTGACACCGCATGATGCATGATATGCATGAGAAAAAAATATAGTCCTTTCAGTAACTAATATTGTGTTTTCCTTTTGTGGCCTTTGTGCCATTTTGTGTTTTATGGTTTCTTTGGCTTATTGTGCATTGCTTGCTCTGTTCTGCGTGGATGGTATGCTGATCGATCTTAAGCTTGATAAATTAAGTAGGCCATCACGCTGGGTTTTGGGCCACAGGCTCACTGTACATGAAATGCATGGCATCGTGTTGTGTGTCACAGCTCATTTGCATGCGTTACAGTGAATTTTCTATGCTATCTGTGCTTAACACAGCAAGTATACCTGCTGCCTTGGTATGCTTGTTTTTCTTTTTTTGTATGTCTCTGTATTGTATTTTTTGATAATTCTATTATTGATACTAGAACAAGCTCCTCTATGGGGAATTTGTTCTGGTCCCTAAATTTCACAGGCAACACTTCAGCAGTGTTTGTCTATTTGGTTAAAAGGGGTATGGAGGGAAAAATACGAGAGTTCTACGGTGTACTCATGGTGTTGTGTCACAAGCCTGACCATTACCTCAGTAATTTTTGTTCATTTATAGATTTTCCATTTGCCGCCATTTCCCTAATGAATGTCGCATAGTGCCTAGTTATGGGGGACTTCAGCTGTGTCCCAGTTCCAGTTCCATTTCCTTACTACTCTTCCTCAGATACGTTGATATTAATAGGCACACATATCATTTTATGGCAATGACATTTCTACATGTGCTAAAAGATGTTCTAGCCCTCTCAAAAGTGCTACGTATCCCCTAGAATTTTGTTTATGCTCAGGGCTACACCCAGTGGTTGATGGTATTGACCGAAGTGAAATATGTTTCAGATTTCCTTCTGTAAAAATGGGGGAGGAGGCTAGCTTCCCGCTGGAGCTAGCTCCCCGCTAGCTCTCATATAAATTAGAACTAGGTAACATGTGTATTGCTCCCTCCTGTCCTGCTTTGATAAAAAAAAAAAAAAAGGGAATTAGACGTGGGTAGTTTTGTTCTACAAGTGTTGGGTAAACTGAGAGTTTTAGAATTAGCGCGCTACTCACCCGGGAGGGTCCCAAGGCGCGCGGGGGGAAGGGGTCCGCTACTGCTCGAACAGCCAGGTCTTGAGTTGCCTCCTGACTAGTGTTTCCTTATTTGACCTTTGAAGGGAACAATAGGTCGGTACCTTTGTGTCACATTCCTAGGTAACAACACCATTATTGTGCAGCACTAAGTAAAGGTGTACAAGTCTCTTATCAGTTAGCCGGTAAAGTTCAGCTGATATTCCCTATTAGAGCTGGTGAACAGGTTTTCCCCTAAATAAAATGTTACATGGTCTAAATAGTGAAAAAAGTGAAAAGATGATGTGTGATCCTCAGCACAAATATTTTTAGAAATGAAAGATTTGTAGAAATTAGTAATATGTGAGCATGGTCATGAGCAAAAAGATAGTTGTTTTGAGTAAAGAAAAAGAATATTAGAAGTGTTTGAAGTTTTGCACAACAGTGAAGGTTCATAAAGTAGACGCTGTGTACTCGCTGTAGGAAGAGCGGTTTGAACTTCCCTTTTTGCTGTTTCTCAAGTGCAAATGGGGGAATACAACATGTCTGTTTTGTTTTATTTTTTCTCTCTTCTCTTAGAATTCAATAAATGCAAACGTCCATCTACAGGTAATACAGCGAAAAGTCTAATGTCAGTGCACAAATGTATTGATAGGTACAATGTGTTCACCTTCAAATTGACATGGGTAAAGAAATATGAAAGCACAGAATAGACCTCATTTGGTTTCTTTGAATTTGAATTTTATTCATATGCCTTGTCTAAAGACCTTTGTTCTGTCCATCAATAGAAATGAGTCACACAGCCCGAGCCAGAGGGGACCCAAGCATCGGATTCAACTTCAAGTGCAAGTCAAGTCCCGTCGTCAGAAGATACCAATGGAAGTTTAGCTTGGAGCCAAGGTACCACTGAAGCTGCTGTAGGTGTGTGATTCCTGGGTAAGAAAAGGGCAGGCCTGACCGAGATGGAGGACTCACTCTTCGCTTTTGCGCCAGATCTCCAGTGGTTGATTTCTCAGAAATACTTGAGAGAGGCAGTTCTGTCTGTGCAAAAGGCTGCCGCCAGTTCTCCAGTGGTTATGCTTCAGGTTTCCCTGTTCCCCATCTGTTTTGGAATCTACAGTTTTGTCTGCTAAGGTACCTGCTCACACTTTATACAATCTATGGCCTCGACAGAAGAGCGGTGCACCAGGAGAAGAAAAGTAGGAGATAGGGAGAGACTTTAGTCTTAGGGTACAGATACAGTGCTCTTAGTATCTGTTAGATTCATATCTGGTGTACTGAGCGAGACACTGGACAGAATTTGTAGAGGGCACTACCTGGATTGGTGGTTGCTAAAATTCTGCAAGAAAGACTTTGCATCATTGGCCAAGATTGTTTTCCATTTGAGTTGCTAGCAAGTGCAGCTCCAACGCAGATGGTTTTTTAATTTTTGATGGATAATACGAGCTTACCTGTGAGGCTCAGATGGACACAGGGAGAAGACCCCCCTCTGGCTGGCTGTGTTGCAGATTGTTTCCTTTAGTTTAATTTGGACATTTTAGCTAGGAAAATTTGTGTTTGAATGTTCCTATTCCCATGGAGGAGCAGCCCCTGCGGCTCCTTGTCCAGATGTCCCTGATCATTTTGCTTCTCATGGTCTACAAATTTAATATTGAGTTTGTTTGTATCCTTACTGTTGCTTTCATATTTCTCTTTAGAGAATTAGTTTTTTGTTGCTTGACACATACCTTCATGAGTATTTCAAAGCCACCTGATGATATCATTGGTACTCTAGATCCTCACGAAGAGGAGCACTGGGAAGTTCATTAATATGATGTAGTATTCAAATGTTGCACCTGACACATGTTATTCATAGAACAGCAAAACAATTATTGGGTGTGTGGGTAACTGCCTTCATACACACACACAAAGGTGGAAAATGGTTGCTTGTATTCTTGCCCTATGGAAGCAGCTGTGAGGGTTAGTATACTTTGAGTGGTTTAGTAAAACACATTTCTCAGCCTGATAAAATATTTACTCCAAGGATGTTAGATATAGGTCCTAGCTGATAATGCAAGTGAGCCCTCAGTATTGGATTCAATAGGGTGTTTTCCTTGATGATGACAGTTTGATCTTATTTGCATTAATTCCTGCTCATGACTTAAAGTGTGATGTATTTAGATTAGTCAAAAAGGAGGGTGCCTCACACCCAGAGAATAATTATTGTCCTAGTAGGTATGGCAGGGGTTGTTCTTTTACTTGTTGCCTCTGCATTTCCTGCCCTATAGCATGCTGCACTACTTCTGTGACCATGACCATGCTGTGTAAGGTGACAGATTGCTGGGTCTGTGGGTTACTCCTTTCCGCTGCATATAAGAAGGACAGGTTACTGGCACTTCCCTTGACACCTGTGAATAGCTGCGTGGGCTGGTACACTTTGATTGGTAGGGTGAAATTCTTTCAACAGCCTGATTTCCTGACTCCCCGACTGGGTTGTAGGAAATGTAGGTGTATTACTGACTTGCTGCCTCTGTGTTTATTGCCTTCCCCCTTGTTGCTCCATGTGTGCCAGCAATATACGAGTTTCCAGAAGGCCAACAAGACTACATCCTGTTTCCAATGCTGTTGAACTTCATGAAATTCACTGGCTAATGCTTATTGATGATGATATTTTTGATCAGTATAGTGTCCTGGCCCTTAGCATTTGATGTAAAGGCTCTCCTTTTAGTTAATAAAGTTAGCCACAGTCTGCTAAAAGGAGGGTCTGATAGGTTTCATTTCTCCATGCCCCGCCCACTACATACATTATGCTTATGAGTTAGCAGAATGTGTCTAACTACTGATATATTCATTTATGCATTTACGTTTATATTCTTCTATTAGTTATTTATTTTTGCGTGCAACATTATTACAGTTATTCTTAGCTTAGCCTGTGTGCCACCATTTTAAAGCATCTCCCTTTCTGTGCGAGTTGCACTTGCTCATCCCCCTCCCGTAGGAATAGGAATATTCCACATGTCAGCAGTTTTGTCTCTCAGCTCACTGTGACTGAAACTACTAGCGAAACCCCTTATCACTCTGTTCTCATGTGCTGGAGATGCTAAGGCCTGGCTCCGTGTCCTTGGAGTCAGAAGAGAGAATGTTGCAATTCCAGGTGCAGATGCCTCTTGTATGAGGCCATTGTTTATCCTCTCCGGGGTCCAGTACTTTTCCAGTATGGGCGTGTTTTACTCTGCCTTTTTGTATTATAATGTGTTACTGTGATGATGTGAGTCAGTCCTCTCACCACACTCTTAGAGAGTGAGGTCAGACAGGGCCCTCTCATATGGGAGTTTGTGGCCTAATAAAATTACTTGTTTATTCTTCTCCACTGCCTGGCTGGCTTATTATATGAGGATGATAGATGAGTGAGGTAAGTCGCTCAGGTGGATTTGAGCCACGCTTATCACCCATCAAGCAGGGGCCGAGAAAAAGGTGGGGTCCCAAAACTTATTTTCCCTATGTTAATTCCCATGGCACCTTTGAACACGCTTACAGCATAGACTGCTAGACGGAATTAAAACAAATTTGGCAGAAAGATAGATTTGGTTACGCAGATTAAGCTTTGTGTGATTTGGTGTAAATCCATTCAGTAGTTTTGAAGATATTAACTGAAATTCAAATTTGTCTATATTGGGATGCAGATCCTCCGTGGATTGAGCAGTGCCTGTGTTGAAATCTGATTGGCAGCCACCACTTGAACCAGGAGATGTTGGCAGCCGTGATGGGGCTTGAGCTGAGTCCCACAAAAAACTGTACAAAATAAAGAATGGGGGCAGGAAATGGTGACTCGAATACTCCAATTTCAGTAAAACTGCGTATAGGGAAGCAATAAAAACGTATAAAGATGAAATTAAAGCCTCTCAAGCTATCTTCTACGAAGAAAAAAATTAAGGCAGCTGCTTCGTCCCCCAAGGAAATTTATGGAATTGCCAAAACTCTCCTCAAATTTCCCCAGAAACCTCTCAACCCGATTGATGCCCATTCCCGCTGTAACAATCTGGCAGAAAGTACAACGAATATATACCTCCTGTCCCCTCACTCAGCTTGCTCCTGTCCCGGCCACCATTGCAAACTCAGCTCCTGAACCCTCAGCCACTCTGGACTTTCTCCCTCTCGTTGATCCCACTATGTTGGACTCTATCATGCACAAGGTAAAATATGGCTCCCCCCTTGACCCGGCACCCCCACGAACCCTGCTGCAGGCCATAAGAAATATTCTTCCAACTACCCTCGACCTGCACAATGCCTCCATCTCCTCTGGCACTGTTCCCCTCCCGTGGAAGCTTGCAATGGTCAAGGCTATTTTAAAGAAGCCTAACCTTGACCAAGATAACCCCAGCAACTATCTGCCAATCTCTTTGTTACCTTGGCTGAGTAAGATCTTGGAGAAACACGTTAATTCTGTACTGGTCAAATTCCTGGAAAGTAATCACCTACTTGATTTCTCCCAGACAGGGTTTTGTCCCAAGCATGGAACCGAGACCTTCTTCCTCGCAGTAACCGAGGAGACCAGGCAAATCCTCGATCAGGGAGGCTCCGCTGCAATTATCCTCCTCGATTTAAGTGCTGCGTTCGACACTGTAAACCACAACATATTGATACACCGACTTATCAACTTAGATGATTCAGGAAATGCCATCACCTGGTTTGGATCCTTCTTAGCTGACTGCTCCTTCCAGGTTTTCAAGGGCGATTCCGCCTATTCCAGCCTGCCGCTCAGATGTGGTGTACCTCAAGGCTCCTCCTTGAGCCCCACACTTTTCAACGTATATATGAGCCCCCTAGCTGAGATTGTCCGTCCTTTCGGCATAAAAATAATCACTTATGCCGATGATACTCAGTTAGTGGTGGCCCTTAACCAGCCGAACATCTCTCCATCCAACCTGAGTAACTGTCTATAGGAGGTGGCAAACTGGATGACACTTTCCTGTCTAAAATTGAACGGTGAAAAAACTGAGCTCATGCTTTTAGGACACACTCCCTCGTTTGATTGAAACGTACTGTGGCCTACCTGTCTCGGCCCCACTCTACCGCCAAAAAACACAATAAAAAGCTTGTGCATCTGGCTGGACCATTCCCTTAACATCAAGCAGCAACTCGGACAAAAACACATACACACTCTTCTGTTTTCATCGTCTTTAAACATGAGTTTTTTTACAAAACACTATGGGGCAGATTTACAGTAACTGGCGCATACCTGCATATAAGCAGGGATGCACCAGTTATTGTGCACTGCAGCTCCGCCACCCTGGATGCACCGCATTTACAATGCGGCGCACCATGAGGCAAAAACGGCACAGATGCGTGCCACATCTGTGCCATAAAGGCGGCTCATTGCTGGAGTTGCATCGCAAGCGCAACGCAGGTCCAGCAATGCTCTGGGGGACCCTATCTCCACAATTCTGCATCAATTCTTATGCCTGCTTCAAGCAGGCGCATGGTTTTGACGCAGCATGGGCCCAAAAGTGACTGAGTGAAATCTTGTAGATTTCACTCAGCCACTTTTAGGAGGCGTTCCTGTGCCGGAACGCCCCCCCCCCTGCAATGGAGCACCTTCTTCTGGCACAGGGCCTTACAACATGACGTATCTGGGAGATGCGTCACGTCGTAATACCTGGCACCATGGCGCATCTTTTGCGCAACTGCTGTGCCACAAAAGTGACGCAATGGCGGCGTAAAGAGGCGCAAGGGGCTTGTAAATCTGCCCTTATGTTTTAACTACTCCTCACAATCTGCACTCTTTTTCCCTTTCCATTGTTCCTTAAGCCACTGCCTTAACATGATGATATGCCAGCGTGATTGTCGGAAAATCTGAAGCTCACCCCCCCCAGTCTTACGGACCAAGCTACGTCTTGTGCACAGATGGGATCACCGGCTGACAAAATGCAGGATGATGCGAGAAGGCCCTTCCCGCGAGCCGTAAGAATGATGACGTCCAGTGCTGTATTGTGGCCTTACTCACCTTGGATGATTCTGTCGCGCACACACCTAATTAAAATTATATTAAAGTTAGCTTTAGAAAGGTTAACGATTTTGTAATGTTATTACCTTGGAACTCATGCTAGGCTGGAAACTGGATCCAGGTCACCATAAGAGAGTGTGTAAGTTTGCTGATGTCCGGCAAGGTTTATGAAGATGTGCTGTTAGCCGCTGTGGGTGACTTCGAGGTGGGCAGGACCAATGGAGAAGTCTTTCTTTTCAGAAAGAAGGATCTCCTCATTCTCAGAGTCTCTTTAGCATAATCTTGTGCAATCCTGATTTTGTTGCCATTCTGAGTGATATGTTGGTGTTTTTCTTCATGTGCACAATATTGAGGTCTACAGATGCACTTCTTAAGGGTCTATAGGGCATATTTACAAAGGCAATGCGCCACCGGATCGCCACTTTTTCTGACGCTCTGATGGCACAGTGCCCTGCTCCATATTTACAAGGCAGTGCTAAGCCACTTTGCATGGCTTAACGCTGGGTTGTAAATAAGACCCTGCTCGCCACAGTTTTCTGTGGCAAAAGGGCATGCAATGGGTGTTACTGTTGGCATTCTAATACAACACCCATTGCATTTTGACACTGCCCTAGATTTACAAGAATCTTTCAACCTGAGGAAGCCAAAAACTAGCGCCTTTGAAAAGAAGGATAAGAGTGGCGTTTTGCAGCACACAGAGAAGCTGCAAAAATGCCATTAATGTTTGTTTTTATGCAGAGCGATATCCCTGCTGCACAAACACAATCATCCTTGCAATGCAGGCCCCCTTGCACCATGGTGCAAGAGTGACTGCGCTGGTGCTAGGCAGCTTTTTTAGTACCGACCCAAGGGAACACACAGGGTTGAGCCGTATTTGTCTAAATACGGCACATTCCTGAGTTTTTTAAATGACGCAGCGTGGGCAGGTAATTAGCTTGCAGTGCCGCACTACACCATTTCATTGTAAATATGCCCCTACGTATGATTGCTCTTGGTGAGGTTTGTTTTTTTAGGCATATATTAGGGGACTATATATACCCTAGTAATCTCAATGGGTCTTGCAAACTTGATGCCAAGAGTTTATGGCATCCATGTTACGATCAATTCTGCACAAGATCTTGCTGAGTCCTCTGTGTTTACTGGGATGGCGAAGACATGTGGGCTCCTTTGTTTATTTCGGTTTTCCAGATCAGTGAAGTTTTTTCCTAGAAGCACACTTTTATTAGTGATACTAGAGTTTGTTTTTTCAGATTTTGTTTTGTTATATTTGATGTTGCTTATACATGACTCTGCCTCTGTCATTCTGCTGCCTGTCTCTTAAGTCTTTTCTAGCACTTGCCAAGTCATATTGCATGATATTTGTGTTTGTTGTCATTGATTGAGCAAAATCGTGTAGCTTATGAGGTTTCTGTAGGAATAACTCCACAGAAGAGTATGTATTATTCTTCCCTTTCATTGGGAGTTCTGGTACTGGTGGATACTAGCTGGTTCTCTTTCTGCCTGTTTTGATTTCTCTGAGTCTTTGTCTTTCGATTCAGCCATTTTTTTAATTCAATGTCTCACTAAGGGGCATATGTATCAAATACCATTATTGCGATTCTCAAATAGCAATTTTTAGAGAATCGCTATTTGAGAATCGCAAAATGGAATGTAATAAACAATTCCCAAATATTTTGCGATTCCTTAGAATTCCTTAATTGCGATTTGCAAATTGCGACTCACAATTAAGGAATACCTTCCGCCCATAGGAATGAATGGGAAGATATTCGCAATTTGCGAGTACCCATTAGGTACTCGCAAATTGCGAATGCAATTTCAAGGGTGCAAGGGTTTTATCAGGACACCCTGTTGCACCCCTGAAATGAGCATGTGTGCACATGTGGCGCACATACATGCCCTAAGGGCACGTATGCAAGCCTCATGGCACTTTGAACAAGCATTTGTAATGCAATAGGTCTCGCATTTACGCAAGTTTAAGCTATTGGCATTGTAAATGAAAATGCCTTTTATTTATGTTTTGAAAACAAAAATAAAAGGCATTGTTATTTGCAATGTCAATAGCTCAAACTCGAAAAAATGCGAGACCTATTGCATTGCAAATGCTTGTTTCTAATTGAAAATTGAGCTGTATGTCCACCCTATTCTATTTTTATCAACTCACCAATTCTTCCTTTGTTAACCCCTTGCATGCTGCCGTTAGCGGTTGGTCTACGGCAGCACTACCTCCCTAGTGCTGCCGTCGGCCAACAGCCGACAGAGCCCCGCCCACTCTTTAGAACGACCGCACCGCCGTGGAAAAACCACTGCGGTTGAGGCGTTAAAGCTCTGTCACGATGCTGTTTCATTACCAGTGACGTGTTCTTAAACGTGCATGCAAGTGGCCCGCCAAAAGACTCCTGTGCGAATCAAACTGTATTCTAGGTGAGAATGGTGCGGTAAACACGGATGAATTTAACTACTGTGAAATGAGGAGTTTGTAATATGCTGATTTTCTCATAAGCCATCTTGACTGTGACAGCCAATGAAAATGCAACCACTTCACTGGATGCGCTGCAAAGCCTTCTGGGAAAGATCAACGAGGTCATTCAACCAATAGCAACCAGACAACATTTAGAGACCTCATGCATAGAGGTGTTGCACGAGGCCTACAGACCATTAGGACTCACGTTAAATTGGTATACTTCAAGTTTACATTCTTTCAAAATGAACAGACAAGAGGCCAGAGGATACTCATTATCTCTAATACTGTAGTCAGAAATATCATATAAAGGTATGTACAGTTGAATGGCCACTCCTGTTTATCCAAGTGTTTTTCGCATGTTTACTTAAAACTATATTTGTTGCCCTTGCATTCCTGAAGGAACTGCTGTCTGATTTTGTTAGATGTCTTAGTTTCAGACTATCACTAAGAAAGCATGCTGTTTTCTAAATTCCTAGCTAAGGGAGACCTAGAAATCTCTAACAGTATAAATGTCACAGTGCAATACCTGAAACCAACACAAAGGTCCTACGGTGACTCTACAGACTGTTCTTTGACCAATTTCAGCTGCTTCGTTCCGAAGCTTTGCAGTTTCTTGTTGCGAAAAAGAACCTGGGAGAACGGTCTGATGAACAATCAGTGCTGCAATCTGCAGTTCAAGTTGATGGTCACATTTGGCTAATCAACAGTACATTTGCCCTCCATTGGTCACTGTGAGAACATGTGGCTGATACGGTATCAGTGTATGAGACAACCCTTTCAGCAAGGAGTTTCAATGTGAACATAGTCACTGGAGGTGATGTCAACGTGACCTTCACTCAGTTGCTTTCCTGGTCCATGAGACCTAATATAAATGTGCTACAAACATGTCAGAGCTGTCAACCTCATCCAGCATAACACATCTTCTTACCCACATAGAGTATTCCGGAGATCTGTGACTGTACTAACCAGACTAAATCTGATTGGTTGCTGTGCACATTGGGCATTACTTTACACTCCACAAAATGTCTCCAAAAACTGCAGTTACCACAGACTGTGCAAGAGCAACTTTCCATCACTACAATTATTACCACTTTTGCCTTTGTCATATTGCGCTGGAGGACTGAAGGCAATCACAGAAGCAGCAAAATGCCAGTCAGGAGGCACACAATGCCGAGCACAGATTTTTTGTTTGCCTGTGTTTAAGCCACGCCCTTGTTTATGTCGGCCACGGCTCTTTCAGAGACTTCCGAATTATTTCATTCCACTAAGCAGGGCTTTATGTTGGATGAAAAAACTGAGAGGTCTCTCGAAGAAGCGGGCCATGCAGTTAAGGGCGTGGCTTAAAAACGTGTCAACTAAAAATCTGTGTTTAGCATAGGGATTGTGCTGCTTCTGTGATTGAATCCAGACATATAAAACAACAAGTAACATTACACCTACAACAAGCCAGGGCTATTGGCTTTGTCAATGGCTGTTAGTTGCATAAGAAAAAGAATCAAGAACTATGGCATTGTTGTATGTAATAGTGAAAATGCTTCCATTTTGAAATGATGAGACTGTGAAAGGAGTCTCTTCGAAGTTATCCCAAAGGAAGTGAAGGGTGGCACTCCTGCAGAGTTAAGATATTTATTTTTCACCCGAGGGTGAGGGCAAAAATGGAGAGCCCGATAGAGACCCGGCCCACTTATATCCCTGCCACTAAGCCCTACCACTTTGTGTACATCCATATTTATAGACGAAGGCGCGGCATAAGCATCTAAACTGTAGTGCAGGCAGCGATGCCAGCTCTATTAATTATCCACTCTTCAGACGGTGGCGGTGTAGGTTTCTCACTCTGTAGATGCTGCAATCAAGTGTGGTTTTAGTGATTGTACTTTCACCAACAGCTGCTAGCAAAACCATTAAGTCAGAAAACAATTAGACGGGTGGGTAGAGCTCCCTTGTTTTGTGTGGGTTGCTGGAGACATGATTTAACAAAGAATAGAGTGCTTAAAAGTGGACCGGCCCCCGCAGTCAGCGCTGCACAAAAAATGCTGTATATTTTACCGGATGGTTCAACACACACACTTGCAGTCCACACAGAGAGATGTCCAAGAAAACAGAGCTCGCTCTTAATTTCAATACCAGTGATCCAGCGCCCGTATAGAAAATATGTCATGACAACGCTACCCAACTCCACAATACTCACCATAAATCATATAACACTCACAAGGCTCATAAACTAACAAGACATATTTTTGAGCAACTGAATCATGTGACCTAATTAAAACCTATTCACAAAATATATACATTTATATACAACTGTAGTATTATGATTTTACCATAGTTACCGTATACTTTTCATTTAATTAAGTCACTTAGGCAAATGGATCTGCTGATGGTAAAGACCATGAAATAACAAGGCCAGCTTGTCTTTTCAAAATCTTATTTATTAATTATTTATTCAAGGAAAGTGTATTTTATTAGAATCTTTTTATTTAAGCAGCATTATTTAAAGAATAGCAATTAGAAATGACAATTTTCAAGCATAATCAATTAGCATAGTTAAATTGAATAATAAACAGATTTCCATCACCATAACCCTAATTTCCCTGTCTAAAAACTCACTTTGCCTATAGGAATTAAAGTAAAGTCATTAAACCCTATTAATCCTTACGTGCTCCAAAAGTCCGACAGCACGTCACGCCCTTCAGGATTCGGAAAGCGAGAAGCGCCCTTTCTACAAAGGGGTCAGTTTTTATACCCTTTCAGACTAACTAAAGTAACATTATCGGACGTTTTTTCTGTCAATCCAAAATTGTGATTGGCTGAACCATGTCAGTCCACTGTCAGGTCCCACTTTTCTGACCAAGACCAAGACCGGAGCCTCATCATAGCCCCTATTGTTCTTAGTTTCACCATCCTCTTTGCTTTCTCAAAATGATACTTTTGACGAAGGAAACATTTACTTCCTAATCTTGGCAGGCCTTACAGCATCCTGTCCTTGGAAATGTCACCAAGAACACATTCAACTCAACCAGGATTTCTTCTACATAAAACGTTGTCAGCGCAGCAAAATGTCCTGCGCATGTCTGGTCAAGTCTCGAAAACTGCAGCACTGCCAGCCATCATTTAGGCCCACTCGCAAAACTAATATATAAACAAACACAAAACACTGATTAATGTGAGAAATAAAGTTCATTCTGTTACCCACCCACCTTTGCTAATCATTAACCTTATTAATCTATGTTACCTAGCAGAAGCAAATAAAGCAACAAACAGAATCATGCAACACAAAGACGAAAAGACATAACATGAGCACACAGAAATAAGCACATGCCAATAATAAAACAGCCGCATTTAATTCTGACGAATCAAATAGACAAGATTAATTTATTTTTTTCACAAACATACTTTTGCAACATAAAGCACATATAGGAGCACATATATTAGTTTCCCACGTGTAATGATTTGCAATTTTTACTCTAAGTTGATTAGTAATTTTCACTCCATTCACGTTTAGTATGATTACTTATTATGGAAGTTTAACTTTGCGAGTTGAAATAAATATATTTCTAAATCTCGCTCCATCAACTTCCTCATCTGGTAATTTCAAAATCACCAAACTACACCCCAAAATTTTAGCAAAATTTTTATCCCAAAAATGAACATGTTTTGATTTACACTATGTTAGTATTTCTATAAACTTGTCTCAGCTGTTTGTTTGCAATTCTCATATTGAGTTTTACGAAACTCTTCCAGTTCTATTTCTCTCTCTTGTTCCTTTCTGATCTTGTATATTCTCTTCTTTTCCCTCAGATATTTCTTTCTCTTGTGTAACATACAACTAATCTTTAACAACAATATCACAAAAACTATAACCAATAAAGGTGTCAGTATTTTGCCAAGAATTGAACCACCAATCTCTTGAAACCAGGTTTTGATTGCTTGAAATCTTTTGGATAAACGTTCTGCAAAATCATCTTCTTCTAAAGGTACAATTTCTGATTGTAACTTAGTAATATTTTTTATATACTTTTCAATATCCTGACTTTCGTCAGGAATATAGGTACAACAATGTTGGACATGTAAAATGCCACAGAATCCACCCTCTTTTGCTAGCAAAATGTCTAAAGCAAGACGATTTTGCATTACCATAGACCGAATAGCAATGACCTCAGTATCCACTAATTGGAAACCACTAGCTGTATCTGTTGACAATCTATCAACAATTGTAGACAATGTTCTAATTCTTCCTGCATTCAGGGTTATACCTACTAAAGGTATTACTGCTTCAAAAATGTCTCCCAAGATTTCTGTAAAACTTTCTCTTTTGTATCTGTTCAAATGTTTGCTGATTTCAAATGAACCTTCTGCATTTCTGTCAACATGAAATATTTTTGGAAAAGCTAATCCTACAAAACACGTCCCATACCAGTGATCAGGGAGGTTATAGTAAGCCTTATCCCCACAAACAAAATAAATCCCAGGAAATATCGGATCCTTGCCACCTTTAAATCCCCAACCCCCCATGATTTGATAAGTGTCCTCACAATGACTCGCACCTACAAAATAGTTGTCAAATAAAGTATTGTCTCTTCTAATGCAAAATTTACCACTAATTGGTTTATCTATGTGTATAGCAGCATTCTCAAAAGATTTGCCATTAAATCTTTCGTCCTCTTTCTGCCAGAACTTGGATTTAGTTTGTTTAAGCATCTCGGTCCTTTTATAAATTGCTCTTCTCTCCTCAACTAAATTCAAGAAAGATTTTTCCTCAGATCTTAATTTACATGTCAAATTATTTCTGAAAGCATACTCATAGGTGATTTCATTTGTCAAAATAAAGAATTCCCTCATCTGTTTAGCATGCTTGTGCTTATTTAGACTTTTCTCAATGTTCAGGTTAGCAAAAACTTCATCATAATTAGAATAATATTATTCCAAACGACCAGTCTGATAGAATAAACTAGTTATTACACTACAAGTTATGCCATAAGTAAGAGGAAGCATATTATAAGTGACTCCATCGGACACAGAAGCAGGCAATTTCACACAGATATAGCAATCTTTAACTTCCATGACCTTTACATATTCAGCCAGAAGTCTTGAAAAAGTATTGCTAGAAAAATCACTAACAGATCTATCTTGATGAATCTCTGGTCTATGATCAATAACTCTGTTAGTTTTGCTCGATACACTAAGTTTATCTTGTCTAACAGAAGCTTTGCTTGTCATATTTGCCTTAAACATTTCCTTGTCAATTCCAAAAGGGAAAATGACAGCTAAAACTAACCAAAGCAGAATTATTAGAACCACACAAATTAAAGACATCTTACAACATCTCTTAAAAATGGAACACCTCGAACTGTTGTTAACAAAAACATAAGGCATTTCAATCTACTAACAAAAGAGCCTTATAAAACAAAAATCAAAAATATTTAAAATTTCTAATTCTAACACCCCCCTATTTCAATTTTTTTTTTAAAGAAAACCCCACTTTCTAACAGCTTTTCTTCGACCTTGCGTCTTACATCAATGTGTTTTTCCAACTAACACAATTTCTTTGACCTTGTGTCACCTATCACAATTTCTTCAGCCTTATGCCAAAAAATAAGAATCCAAAATTTTATCAGAAAAATACTTCAATCATTGTCACTATTGTCTTCAATCTCTTCCTGACTACTGCTATTGACCTCCACAACAGGTGGAATAATTATATAAGTCCACTCAGGTGACTTATACTTTTGGTTTGGCTTCCAAACTGTCCTATTACTAATGACTTCTATTTTCTTTCCTGCTTCACTTTTCTTTTCAGGATCCCTTTGACTTGATATTTCATTTATTTGCTCTTTTGATTTCTTTATCAATTTATATTTTAAACCTTCATTTTCACTTGGCCAATTATCACCTTTTCTTGATAATTTTCTCTTTGGCTCAGTCACATTACACTCTGTTCTCCAAGCCCTTTTTCTGAATTTTCTTATTTGAGAATCTTCATCACTATCTTCAGTTTCACTGTCAGAAATTTGTATTCTGGACTCAGGTTCTTCTTTACTCAGCAATTTCACTCCGTTAGGAACTTTATCTTTATAGCTGGTACTCGGTAATTCGTCTTCTTCTTCAATTACCTTTAACTTCCCAGTTTCAGATTTTCCGTTCCTGCTTTCAGAGCTTCTTTTCTGCTTTTCAATACTTTCCTGGTCTTGAATTTTGATTTGATCAGACTCTTTTTCTTTTCCTTTTTCTATTACATCTTCATCATTTTCAGAGTCTAGTATCACAATTTCCAAATCCTTTTCATTCAATGCTTCATTCGCAGTTGAATCTTCCAGTTGTCGACTTTCCTGTCGATCGTCAAGATCTGGATTTCTCTCAGATTCTTCTTCAGAATCCGAATCAGCAGTGGTGTCACTCTCTTCATCAGAATTTTCAGGTGTAGGTACACGAATAGTATGGCTTGCGTGGATCCACCTCTTCAGACCCTTACACTTCACTGCATTAGTTGTGACTAGAATGACTTGTCTTGCTGTCTGCCATCTAGGTACCAAACAGTTTCTTCTCCGATTAACTTTTGTTCTTACCCAGTCACCTGGTAACAAATCATGTGCTTGCTCTTTTTCTCTTGTTTGCACTTCAGTTCCCACCTGATTAGACACAGAAGTCACTATGTCAGACAAATTCCTGCAGTACTCCAAAATGACGCTATCATTAATAGACATCAATTTTCCTACTGGAATAAATGCCTGTCTCATCACTCTTCCCATTATTATATCATGCAGACTTAAACCTGTCTTTTTATCAGGTGTACTTCTTAGAGACATCAGAACAAGTGGAAGTGCATCAGTCCACTTCATACCTGTAGCTAGTCATATTTTGCTAATTCTATTTTTGATAGTTCCATTTATCTGTTCAACAACACCTGATGCTTCTGGTCTGTATGCACAATGTAGTTTCTGCTCAATATGTAAAGCCTCACAAATCATTTGTAATAATCTGTTTTCAAAATGAGTTCCACGATCACTTTCCACAGTCACCGGGAAACCGTACCTAGGTATAATCTCCCTTAAGAGTAATTTTGCAACAGTAATTGAATCATTGTGACGTGTGGGAAACGCTTCAACCCATCTTGAAAACAGACAGACTATCACAAGAATATATCTCAACTTATTATGAGTTGGCATATCAATGAAATCCATCTGTAATCTTGTGAAAGGACCACCCTCCCGTCCTATGGTTCCCATGCTCACAACTGTTTTCCTGTTGGTGTTCATTTGTTGGCAAACTAAGCACCTTTGGCAAAAAGATTCAGCTATTATTCTGAATTTTGAATTGAACTAAGTCTGTCTGAAAAGCCTGATCATTGAATCTCTTCCAATATGTCCCTGACCATGATACATCCTAGCCATATCAGCAATCATGCTATTTGGTAAAACTGGTCTGCCATCTTTGTAAGTCCAAATTCCATCTTCTTCTCGCTGTCTACATTCTGCTTTTAACCATGTATTTTTCTCCTCATCACTTGCTTCATCTTGCAAATCCTTCACTCCCTGCCATGTTTCAACTACTGATGTTAGCATAAGTGAACTCAAGACATGTTCATCATTCTTTTCCCGATTAATCGAACAATTGTTTTTCGCACAATACCTAGCAATCTCATCTGCATAACCATTCCCTTTTGTAATAAAATCCTCACCCTTTCTGTGAGCTGCACATTTCACGACAGCAATCTTTTCTGGTAATTGCATGCCATCGATCAATCTCTTAATCAATTTAGCATTTCTGATGGGTGAACCTGCTGAGGTTAGATTACCTATTTGAGACCAGAGCTGTCCATAATCATGCACAACTCCGTATCCGTATTGACTGTCAGTCACCACTGTCATTTTAAAATTTTTACCTTTTTCACATGCACGAATCAAAGCAATTAACTCTGCCACTTGAGCTGAACGAACTCCTTCGAGACATGATGCTTCAATTATATCAGCAACTGTGCAGACTGAATATGCTGCTCTCAAAAATCCTTCTTCTGTTCTCAGACATGAACCATCAACAAAATAAACAAAGTCTGACTCTGGCAAAGGAACATCCTTTATATCCTGTCTAGGCTTGGTGCAATAATCTAAAACATCCAAGCACTCATGATCAATGTCATTTTCATTCCTGATTTCTGTTACAGTACCATCAGGCAACAATGTAGAAGGATTCACACACCTTTCTATCGAGACATTATCTGATCCCAGAATAATTTTCTCGTATTTGGTAAGCCTGTTACTTGTTAGGTGCTGCGTTTTACTCCTAGTAAGGAGAATTTCAACTGAATGAGGGACATAAACTTTTACAGGAAATCCCATGATGATTCCTTCACTCTGCTCAAGACTCACACTAGTTGCAGCTACTGCCTTTAAGCAGCCTGGTAATGCTTTTGCAACAGGATCAAGCACTGCTGAGAAATATGTTATTGGCTTTCTCAGTTTTCCATGTCTTTGGATAAGGACTGACAACGCACATCCTTCTCTCTCACTACAGTACAGCTCAAATTCTTTTTCGTAATCTGGCATACCTAATGCAGGTGCTTCACATAAGCTTCTTTTTAACTTTTCAAAAGCTTCCATTTCAATTTCTGTAAGGACAATTGGATCTTTTATATCTGACTTCGTTAACCTTTGTAGTGGTTTTGCAATTACTGAAAATCCACTAATCCATTGACGACAATAGCCAACCATCCCTAGAAACATTCTGACCTGTCTCTGTGTTTTTGGAGGTTGCATTCCCTGAATCATCTTGATTCTCTCCATTGTCACTTGTCTGATTCCCTTTGTAATTCTGTGACCAAGGTATTTCACTTCTTGTTTACAAAACTGCAATTTTGCAGGTGACACTTTATGTCCCTCATCTGCCAAGTGATTCAAAAGAGTAATTGTATCTGTAACACAGTTATCTCGGGTTTTTGCTGCCACAAGCAAATCATCAATATACTGGACTAAAGTCGATTTTCCTGGTAAATCTAGATTTTCCAAAGATTTCTTCAACAACTGATTAAAGATAGATGGACTCTCTGTATACCCTTGAGGGATACGACACCATGCTAATATACGACCTTGGAACCTGAACGCAAAGATTTGCTGGCTGTCTGCATGCAATGGAACAGTAAAGACTGCATTGCAAAGATCAATGACTGTATACCATTCTGCATAATGCGGAATTTGGTAAAGAATTACTGCTGGGTTTGAAACAACTGGACAACATGGAACAACTATTTGGTTAACCCTTCTCAGATCCTTAATTATTCTGTACGTTCCATTTGGCTTTTTGATCCCCATGATTGGTGAATTACAAGGACTGCTTTCAATCTCTTTTAGAACAACCTGCTTTATAAATTTATCAATTACAGGAATGACACCTTCAATTGTTTCTGCTTTCATTTTGTACTGAGGAGTGTTTGGAAAATCTATTCCCTGTTTTACTGTGATTTTTACTGGATCAACATGTTTCATCAAACCCATCTCACTTCCTGTCAAATCCCAAATTTCAGTTTTGACTGACTTTTTCAACTCTTCTGGGAGAATATCTTTGTCAAATGCAGGAAATAATTTACTTTCCTCTGCTTCAACCATTAACATTGTCAGTTTATAAAGACCATCTTCCTCCAGAGTCTGAAGTTCAATACCCTCCGGTGAACAATATATTTTGCAGTTCATCTTGCAGAGAATATCTCTTCCCAGCAAGTTTACAGGACTGCTGTTACAGACCACAAATCTATGTTTGTCTTTAAATTTACCAATTTCTACCTTTACAGGCTCTGTCAAATCTGTTTTAATCTGTTGATTAGCTACGCCAACTACTTGGATGGTGTCACCAGAGAGAGGTAGGTTTTCAATTTCTACTGATCTAACAGTAGAACGGGTAGCACCAGTGTCCACAAGAAAAGTGATTTCTATATCATTCACTTTACCATTTACAAATGGACCAGACTGGTCAACCTCAAGAGTGGCTCCAAGTACACACTCTTCCCCCTCTCTCAGGCACCATCATAAATTATCCTCAGAATCACTTCCACCATTTTTTGTCATCAAAAATGGTTGAGAAACATTTTGCACATTCACTCTTTTTTGTCTGATTACCTGATCACCTCCGCTGACTCCTGTTTCCGAATTATACCTCTGACCATTCATACAGTTAGGGAGAGGCGATTGTGGAATCTGACTCTGCTGATTCGCTAACTGTCGCTGTAGCTGTTGCTGCAGATTAAACTCATTTAGTTGTCGCTGTAGCTGTTGCTGCAGATTTACATCATTCTGCATCTGTGGATTCAATGATGCATTTTAAAAATTTCTGGACAGATTTTTACACTCACGCTTTCAGTGTCCAATTTCGCCACAATTAAAACAAGGTAATTTTTGTTTAAGCTCTTCAATATTAACATTACATTTTGGTTTATTATAATTACCTTTACATTTTCCTTGACCCTGATTCTGATTCTGATTAAAGTTCACATATTTATTCTCCAAATTTGCAATCTGTTGTTCAGCTACCTTCACCTGTGCTCACATAGCTTTTTCCTTTAACTTTTTCTGCCTGGCGTCTATTTCATCACTGCAATATTTTGCCTTTCTCAGTATGTCATCAACTGATAATGATTGCCATCCGACAATACCATTTCTGATCATATCACCAATTTCAGGTCTGACACCATAAACAAATCTGTAAATAAAGTGGCTCATGTCCTTTTCACTTAATTTTTTATAGCCACTATATTGTTTGAAAACAAATAGTAATCTTTCATAGAATGAATGAACTGATTCCTTTGGTTCCTGATTTGTTCTGTCTATTTTGACCCAATCAATTTCTTTTGGAGGTATTTTCCCTTTTAACCAATAAATCACTTTGTCACATAGTCCCATTACCTCTGATGATAGAGCACCTGTTACTGTATCTCGAGCTGGTTCTACTTTTGGCCAACTTACAGCAATTTTACATTCTGTCCAAAGATCTGATGGGACAACAATGTCAAAGAATCCATCAAGATCAATCCACAGAACTTTTGACACCTTTATGAACCTGTCCACTTGTCGATACCATTCTACAGGCTTTTCTCTCAGCCGAGGAAAATCATTTGTGAACAACAAAATGTCTTGTCTAGACCAGGGAACATGAACATAACCACCCCCTGCTATTTCTCTCATTGGATATTGATTAGCCAACCTTTCTCTTTTTTTCATCCTCTTATTTTTTTAGTCCACTTCACTCTCCATTTACTCGTCACCCAATTTCTTAATGTAAACAATCAAATCCTTTATATGCATAATTCTTCCCATAGTATTAAAATTCTCAATATCTTTTTCAGTGAAATCCAATCTGTAATCTTTTCCTAAATTCTTCTGTCTACTCAAATCAATCTCTAATTCTGCAGCCAATTCTTCTAATTGATCATATTTATTTTTCGTTTTCCACTGTATACTTTTACAAATGAATAACAATTCATCATCTTGATAATGCTTCAAACTGTCAGGACCAATTGTGCCAATAATTAATTCCTCTAAATCTGCTTTTAATCTTGCAACATCAAGTTTTGAGGATAAATCTGATTTTTCAACACTCCTTTCTGGAGTTTCAATATCTGATTCTGCACCCATTGGTGTTCTACATGATGAACCTGGATTAAAAGTTAAATCAGGAATCATAGTTTTCTCTCGATGTATTTCAGTTAATTCTGAATAAAAATTTTCATCCACTTTCTGAATTTCTGCATTTAATGGGATTGTTAAACCTGGCTGCCTAATTTCTCCTTGATCAAAAATAGGCTGAACAGGACCAATCGTTACTGGAACTGTTACTGCTTCCATGCTTTTAGTTAATTGTCGAATTAATTCTTCTTTTGATCGTAAATATTCTGAAGTGTTTGGTGTATCCTCATTTCTTCTAGCACCCATTAGACTTCTGGAAGGAATCTCATTTCTTGAAACTGGAGTTTCAGGAAAATTTCTACTTTCACCATATGCACTAGAATTAGTTCTTGTTTCTAATCTTTCAGGAATTTCTGTATTATTCGGGTAAAATCTGGGTGATTCTTCATTTAATGGAGGTGCACTTGGAGTGGTTCCTGTAGAAACCATTGGGGTAGACCATGAACAAGCTGGTTTTAAAGGAGTCTGTTTTTTATTTGTCATATAAATCTCTTCTAAAACTGGATCTTCTAATTCACTTTCTTCAAAATTATTTTTCTTTTGAGTGTTCTTTTGACCTGGTATTTCAGTAATCATTACTCTCACTGGATAAAGACCATCACACATATATGCCTGTCTCCATCGATGCATTCTATCTTCATGAGTTTCTCGTTTAAAATTCGATTTTGGAGGCCTTTTTATACCACAACTTTCCTGCTGTAGTTCAAACATTTCATCCTCCCATTCAACTAAAGCTTCAAATTGTGTAGGTCTAGGCTTCGGCATAAGAGCAGTCATCTTTTCTCTCAAGTTTTTCAAAATTCTCATATTAAATGAACCATCTTCTGGCCAAGCTAAAACACCATCATCTTTGGTATAATCCATCCAGTTATCAAACCAAAGGCAAGTATGATAACCATATTCACCTTCTATATAGGCTGCAGGTGTTTTATACTTATGAAGTAATTTTCCACCCGTGTCTCTATTTTCTTATCAGGTGAAAGAATATTTTTTAATTTATGAAGCCATGTAAGCTTCTTTTCCTCTTTTTTATAATAATAACTCATGTTTTGATCAAGTTTATTTAATTTAAAATGATCGTAAATGTTTCCTGTTTGTCCCGCAAAACCAGCCAATCCGTGCGCGAAACACACCAACAAGTCAATCAGGTTAAGCTACGTCACCACCTTGCTCAACCAATAGAATTGCTGCCCTCAGAAAGAACCAATTAGCTAACGTCTTGTCTCAATCACGTGAACCAATCAGTGCGCTAGCTGTGACGTATGTTAGCCAATCACAGCGCGGACTCTGTGACGTACACAGCCGCTGCAGCTTCTTGTTTCACACTCCTAGAGCTCACCCCTCCTTCACAAAATCTTTTCACAGCGCCATTTTAAGAAAACTTTTCAATGAATTATTATAAATGACAACAGAAAAACAAACCATTTGTCTGTTTCGCTAAAATAAAGTGATAGTTTTTACAATCATACAAGTATTCTTTTGCGTGAAATAGACGACGCTATTCTCACAGAATATTCAATCGTTGATAAAGTATGACTACTTTACCCTTCAAACAGGTAATAACGAACTTGTTTCTCTCTGAATGTACTTAAAGTAACAATTCAAAGTTTAACTCGGACGAAATTATAAAATCATTTACGCACTTTCAAACGGAAAGTTTCCCTAACCATACATACATGAAATCTTGGTAGGACTTTAACCAACCATTGAAATCCTCATTCGCCAGTAAAAATAGACAACGCTACCTTACCCTTCACACAAGTTTGGATAAAATTCTATTACTCTTTTCACAGTGAGTTTTAAAACGGGCACTAAGTTCCTATACGCAAAAGCTACGATTTCATAGACAATCCTCACTATACATTCAATCTAACACACCTAAAATCCCTAAACTTGTGTTGTACGCCCACAACACTAGTTATATATGACAATACCACTATTTTGAAACAGAACAAATGCACTGTGTAACTTCACTTCTTGTTACACCATTCAAATGCCGCGGTAAGCTAGGAATTTTCACGCTGCTGGAAAAAACCTTTCGACTACATGTAACATGTGAACAAACTCAACATATATTATACATCGATCCTATGTAATTACCATGTAGCATGTCAGTTACCATAGCAACCAAACTCTGCTACCAGAGAATTGATCCAGCGCCCGTATAGAAAATATGTCATGACAACGCTACCCAACTCCACAATACTCACCATAAATCATATAACACTCACAAGGCCCATAAACTAACAAGACATATTTTTGAGCAACTGAATCACGTGACCTAATTAAAACCTATTCACAAAATATATACATTTATATACAACTGTAGTATTATGATTTTACCATAGTTACCGTATACTTTTCATTTAATTAAGTCACTTAGGCAAATGGATCTGCTGATGGTAAATACCATGAAATAACAAGGCCAGCTTGTCTTTTCAAAATCTTATTTATTAATTATTTATTCAAGGAAAGTGTATTTTATTAGAATCTTTTTATTTAAGCAGCATTATTTAAAGAATAGCAATTAGAAATGACAATTTTCAAGCATATTCAATTAGCATAGTTTTTCTTTTAAAACTCTTTATTCATGACTGTATCAGTTATTTTAAATTACACTCAATAATTACATATTGAATCAGTCTTTTCCTTTTTCTTTAACAGTAACCTTTGTAGCATATCTTCCGAATTCACTGTCATCATGTCTTACATTTCTCCGGGTATATCTCAGTTACAGCGTTCAAGTGTCTTACATGTAATTTACATTGATTGCTAAACCCCAACTTCCCGTCCCTCCCAGCCCTCCCTCCCCTCGTCTCCTGGCCATTCTCTTACATACACTCTACATGTCGGGTCTGGAAGCTTCCGCCTTATCAGGGATTGTTACAGTTCGTAGGCTAGGCTATCTATTGCATCTGTTATCCGTGCCCGTGTACTTCGGCAGTCTATTGTTGTGTGTGTAGTCATATCACTGGGTCTTGCGACATTTCTAGGTCTACCTCTGCCAGTTCTATCAGCATTTGGTCCCATTCTAGGGCTATTGGGTATTTGCGAAGACCCCTTTCCTCCTCTCCACGCAGCACTGCGGTTTCAGCCTTGCCCCATTTCAACAAGTCAGATCGCCATATTTCTGCATTAGGGGATCTGGGCGATTTCCACCGCATAGTAAGTACCCTGAGTACCAATAAGAGCGCTAAGTTCATAAATTGCAGATGTGCCTAACATGTTTTGGGTCTTTTCCTGTGCCCTAACAAACAGGGTAGTGCCCCCTCCGGGATCTGCAGTGCTGTGACAGTGTGCAATGTGGTTTTGATCGTCCCCCAGTAATGACGTACGTTCGGGCATGTCCATAGCATGTGGAGGATATGTGCTTCATCCTCCTGGCATCTTGGGCAGCAGTGTGTAGTGGCAGGGAACATCCTGTGGAGCTTCTGGGGTGTGAGATATGCTCTGTGGAGAATCATGGCCTGTATGAACTTGAACTTAACGTTTCTAGACACCCTCCTGTGGTGACCAAGGATGATTTTCCATTCCCCGTCCGTTATGGGTTCCCCTGTGTCCGCAGCCCAGATCTCCCTAAGTGTGGTAAGGGGCGACGCCACATGCTCCCTGATGCCCACATACAGCCATCTCACCAGGTGTCCCCCCGTTCCCATATAATGTAGAAGGTGTACTAATTCATGTTGGTCTGGTTTTGCGCGTTGCGGAGCCCAAGCGCGCCGTATGTAGTGTGTCACCGAGGCATGTAAAAGGTATAATCGCGGTGGGGCTCCTGTGAGCTGTACAAATGAGGCATGATCCAGTAAAGTGTCGTCTCTGAACAGGTCTCCTACTTTATCCACCCCAGCCTCTGTCCAGGGACGCAGTCTGCGTCGTGTCAGGTGTCCTTGCGGTGTTGGGAGTCCCAGGAGGGGGATGTTATCCGCATAGGGAGGAGTCCCTGCTGTGTATTTCAATGCCTTCCTCAAACAGGTCAGAGCCACATGTAGGAGGGGGTGGCAGTCTCTGGGGATCCTGGCGTTGGGTAGGAGGAGGGAGTGGAGATCCCCGCGTGCCAGCTTATCCGTTGTGTAAGCGATCTCATGTAGGTCCCTGCCCGCCACCCATCGTGTCAAACATTGGAGTTGGCTTGCATAGTAGTAACTCCGTAGGTCCGGTACGCCCAGGCCTCCTCGTCTGGTGCCCAATTGCAATTTTTTAAGGCTAATTCTTCTCCTCCCTGAGCCCCAAACGAGGTTGATCAACAATGTATTTAGCGTGGTAAAAATTTGCTGTGGGAGTAGCACCGGCAGATTAACAAAATAGTACAGTATCCGGGGGAGTAGGACCATCTTTGAGACAGCCACTCGTCCCATTACAGATAGGGGCAGGGATGTCCAGAAGTTCACACTACCTCCAAGACCATTGATTGCCCTTCGGACGTTACCTTCAATCTGGTCTTCCGAGTTCCGGTCCACATTTATCCCGAGATATTTAAACGTGGTTGGTGCCACCTGGATCTCACAGGCACCGAACCGTATATGGGAAAGCTGTTGTCCCTCTCGGAAAAAGAAGCCTAGAGATTTTCCCGGGTTTATGGCTAATCCAGAGATAATCTCAAATCGTTTGAAAATAGTCGCCAGGTGTGAGTGGTCCCCACGTAGATTCCGGAGAAACACCAATATGTCGTCTGCATATATAGAGACCAGGTTATTAGTGTCTCCAACTGGTATGCCCTCCTCCGCAGCTCTAGTTCGGAGCGCAATTGCCAGGGGTTCCAGCGTCAGCACGAACAGCAGCGGCGACAGCGGGCAGCCCTGACGGGTGCCCCTGTGAATGCCATAACTGTCCGAGGTGTACCTTCCCGTGCGCGCCCTAGCTGTCGGGCTCGCATATAACAAGCGAATACATTTTATGAGGGCATCTGGAAAGCCGAAGCGGCGTAGGACTTCAAACATAAAAACCCACGTCAGGGAATCAAATGCCTGTCGGAGGTCCAGGGCTATGCAGCCAGCATGTGGTAAGTCCTGGGGGGTAGTTGTCATTAGGGCGTGGAGTCGCCTCGAGTTTTGCGAGGTACTCCTCTCCGGGAGGAAGCCGCACTGGTCAGTGTGAATCAGGCCAGGGAGATGGTTTTGTATCCGCAGGGCGATAGCTTTACTAAGGATTTTATACTCCGTGGAGAGCATAGAGAGGGGTCTATAATTACTCACGTCTAGGATATCCCTGCCGGGTTTCGGAATAGATATCACCAGAGCCTGCATGGTCGTGGCAGGTAGGTGGCCCGCTTCGTAAGCAGTTTTGTAAACTTTCTCCAGGACGGGTGCCAGTATGTCAGAGTACGTTTGATAAAACTCTCCAGGCAGCCCATCCATACCCGGAGTCTTACCCCGGTTAAGTGTGTGGATTGCTACTTTTATTTCCTGCTGCGTTATGGGTCCAGCTAGCGCTGCCTGGACTTCCCGGTTTAAGGCTGGGATTGTTAGTTCTCCCAGGAAGTCCATCATGTCGTCCTTGGCTTCTACAGAGGGAGGAGCATAGAGTTTTTCTAGGTGGTTCCTAAACACAGTGTTAATTTCTAGTTGTGTGCGTACCTGTTTGCCTGTCATATCACGAATGCTCGTTATCGCAGGGCTCTCAGGGGCGTCTTTAATCAGGCGAGCAAGTAAGGCACCGGATCTATCCGCTTCCGCCTGTTGGCGTTTCAGATAGTTCCCATAGTCCATCACCTTTAGGGTTTCCAGGAGTTCTGCGTGCTCAATGTTACATAACTGTAGGTCATCTTTACGATCAGGGTCCAGTCCCGCCGCAGTTTCAAGTTCCCTCAAGCGACCCTCCACTTCACAAAGTTTATCGTGGATTTCCTGTCTGGCTCCCACTAGGCGGCCGATAGCGGCCCCCCTCACCACAGCCTTCATCGCATCCCACACTATCAAGTTCGAGGACGTAGAGTCCCAGTTTTCATTGAAGTATTCAGTCAAGGTGTCGGAGAGGTGTGTGCGAAACGGGCCATCCTCAAGTAGTGGGGGGTTAAGTCTCCAGGTAGGAACTGGTGAGGGTATCTTTCCCCAGTGTAGGTCAAGTGTGAGTGGCCTGTGGTCCGAAAATGTTTTAGCAAGATAGTCTGAGGAGACACACTTGGTCGTGAATGAGGTAGAGCAGACAAATCTGTCTAGTCGGGTATGCAGGTTGTGCACAGGAGAGTAGTATGAGTATTCTTTGCGTGTTGGATGTAGTGTACGCCATATAGCAGTCATTCCCCATCCCTGAAGCCATGTCCCAAACGACTCAGACAGCTTGTATATCCCTGTCGCCTGAAGGGGGGGTGCGATCTGTCCAGGGCCACATCTATGATCATGTTCCAATCACCACCCAGCAACCAGGGGACATCCACCCAGTCCGCCAACGTCCGGCCTACTGCAATAAGGAATCTATCCTGATCAAAATTCGGGGCGTAGATGCTACCCAAAACTACCACCGCCCCATCCAGGGTGCCACTCACCAGTACATAGCGACCTTGTTCATCCGTTCGTCTTTCTATCTCCACGAACGGAGTACCGTGTCGTACCCATATCGTGGCCCCCCTGGAAAAGGCAGAGTATGTTGTGGAGAATATAGCACCTCTCCATTTCTTCCGCAGTAGGAGTGCCTCGGCCTGTGTTAAGTGCGATTCCTGTAGGAATACTATGTGTGCCCTTTGGCGAAGCAAGAAAGCGTGTACTCTATGCCTTTTCTGGACTGCCCCAAGCCCTCGCACATTCCAGGTAACCAGCCTATATTTCCCTCTCGTATCAGCCATATCCCAATGTAGGTGTTGAAATGAGTGTCCTTTTATGTTGCAATATGTATTCCTTCAGTATCGACCAGAAGACGGTACCCTCCCTATCCCAAACCCCAACTCTTGAGGCGCAGCCTCTGAACCCTGCTGTGCCAAACAATAAACTTTGAAACAGAGCTAAACAAATTGCGGTGCATACGCTTGTGGGGGGTCAGCGAAGCATGAGCCGTGTCCAAAGGGCCATACTCGTCCTCGCCGTCGGCTCAACGGCGCCGCCGGGAGAGTCTTTGTGGAGCTGTCCAGTACTGGTAGCCGCGTTGTGCGGAGGGGGGAACAAAAGAAAGGGGGGGAGGAAGGAGGGTCATTTCTCCATACATATAATAGCCTATATCCGTGTATCTTAGGAGTGTGGGAAGCATGCGGTTCTCCTCCTGTGAACAACATATAGTAAGAGCTTCCTCCCCGTTCCCCCTGTGAAATCAAAAGTCACTCACCATCAATAGAGAAACACATAAATGTACCTTGTTCGCAGGTTCCCTCCCATCCCACTACCTTGCTGTACCAACAGGTTATACATAAAAGGATACCAGTTTGGTCTGAGTGTGCAGTTCCTGTCCATATGAGGGATTATTCGTGAGCATTGTCCAGAAGTTCTTCTGCCGTTCCGGGCGTTACAGTCGGGAATAGCATCATACTAGTGTCCGAGTCCGAGTGTATAGTGCTATCTTCAGTGTCCGTGTTGATTGTCTCTTGCTCCTCTCTGAAAGAACCCACCTTTGCGACAGCATCTTCTTGTCCTTGCTTCTGTTGGTGGACAGTAGGTCTATGCCGTCTCAAGTCCTTACTTCGGGCGCCAGACCTGTCCTCCTCACGACCTGAGCCTGCTCTAGATCCAATTTGTTATCTACCCCTCCCTCTGTCCCTGTAGTTGAGCCATCCCAAGACCTTTGTAATTCCCTAGCTGATTATTTTTCCACCAAAGTCACTAGTATCTATGCCACCTTTACATCGTTGGTTCAAACTAAAGGTCCTGATTCTCAACACACTTCAAATCCTGTTACTAGCCCTATTTTTTCTTTATTTCACCCTGTCCCTACGGAAACAATTAACAAATACATTATCACTACTACCTCAGGCTCACCTCTGGACCCGTGCCCTGCATCGGTATTTAATCAACTCAGTGAACTTATTACATTTCCTCTTACCAAGATTTGTAATTCCATGTTCCTTACTGGCGAGTACCCTGAGATCTGGAAGAGAACTATAATTAAACCTTTGTTGAAAAAACCTTCTCTGGACCCTTTAGAACCAGCTAGTTATAGACCCATAGCTGCTCTTCCTTTCCCAGCAAAAATCTGTGAAGCAATCATGAATTACCAACTGTCTGACTTCATTGAACAACATCATTTGCTGGATGACACCCAATTTGGTTTCAGAAGGAACCATGGGACGGAAACAGCGCTGATAAAGGCGGCTGATGAGATCAGAGCTATTTTAGATCATAATGGGGCAGCTGCTCTCATTCTGCTAGATCTCTCAGCCGCCTTTGACACGGTCGATCACTCTATTTTGATCGACCGTGTCTCAGCACTGGGGGTCAATCTTCGAGCCAGAGACCTAATAGCTTCCTTTTTGGCGAACCGTTCCCAAGCTGTGAAACTTGGTACTTTCTACTCGCCTACTACCACATTACCCTGTGGAGTACCCCAGGGATCCTCGCTAAGTCCGACACTATTTAACATCTATGTGTCGGACTTGGCGAGGGTCATAAAAACTTATGGACTGAATCTGACCACCTATGCAGACGACACCCAACTGGTGTTGGCGGTCCATAAGAATGGTTTGGCAGTTGCCTCAAGATTTCAGGAGGCTTTACTAGCCATAGGTTCCTGGATGTTGGGGAACTGCCTTAAACTAAATTCGAACAAAACCGAGGTGATGACCTTTGGCAACCTGTCTCCGGTGTGGTCTGACATCTGGTGGCCCATAGAACTCGGCCCCCCACCGGTACCGGTTGCCAAGGTCAGGAACCTGGGGGTCACATTTGACACCAAACTAACTTTTATCCATCATGTCAATAATGTGACCTCAGCTTCCTTCTTCATCCTCAGGAAAATTAAAAAACTACTTCCTTTTTTACCCCTGGCTGCAGGAATGACATTGATCTCCACACTTATATTTTCGAAATTGGACTATTGCAATGCCCTCCTGCTGAATGCCCAACAGCAGGTTGTGGATAAACTGCAATTAGTCCAAAATGCAGCGGCCAGGGTACTTCTTTCCATTCCCAAGTATAAATCTGTTGCAGCTGCCATACGTCAACTCCATTGGCTTACAGTTAGAAGCCGCATAAAATTCAAGGCCCTCTGTATTGCATACAAGGCAATACATAACTCAGGCCCTCAATTTTTAAGAAATGCTTTCAGGATTTACACCCCTAGCAGGTCTCTTCGTTCGGCATCTAATTTTCTGCTCCCCCTTCCTCGCACCAGAACAGTTACTTGGGGAGACAGACGTTTTCTGGTAGCTACGGCGAGATTATGGAACTCCCTTCCTCTTTGTATTAAAATCAGTCCAACCTTGTTTATTTTCCGAAAACAGCTCAAAACATGGCTTTTTGATCAATAAATACTTTTTTTCTTTTCAGTTTACTGTTCAAATCCTCTGCGCCGAGACACCCTCGGGTATTTGTGCGCATTACAAATTGAATAAACATAAACATAAACATAAACATTGGCCGGTGATCCTTGCGCCGAGCCCAGGCGCTCATCGATATCCATCACCTCCATCCACTCTTCCACGTCCGTGGGGCTTTCAAAAAAGTGAGTTTTGTTATCGTGGATCACCTTCAGGCGCGCTGGAAATAATAAGGCGTAGCGTAGTTTGGCCTTCTGAAGCCTCTTTTTAACCTCGTAGTAGGAGGACCGCTGTTTCTGCACCTGGTTGGTGTAGTCTGGATACAGCGATATGCGTTTGTTCTCGTACTCTATGATTGATTTTATTCGGGCTTGACTTAGTAGCACGTCCCTGTCTCGGTAATTCAGGATCTTAACAATCAGTGGTCGTGGTGGCCGTCCCGGTCTCGGTTGGCCAGTAGGGATCCTGTGAGCTCTTTCCACGCAGAAGAACGGCGACAGTCCCTCGGGGGCGACATTATCTCTGAACCACTGTTCCATGAATTCCGTCGCGTGGGACACCTCACTGCGTTCCGGAAGACCCATGACGCGGATGTTGTTGCGTCTATTGCGTCCTTCGGCATCCTCCACGCGTTCCATCAGGGATTTTACCTGGTGTTGGATTTGTTGGATGGCGTCCGTGTGTTCCGCCACCGCCGGGGCAAGGTCCGTCAGCGTCAGACCCTGGTCTTTGACTTTATCCGCCAGCTTCCCGTGGTCAGCTTTAAGTAAGGAGAGGTTAGTGGTGAGGGTGCCCATTTGTGTCTCCATCGCAGCCCTGGAGTCTCTGATCTCTTTGAGTATTAGATCTAGTTTGTCATCTTGCTGGGCAGCTGAGAGGGTGGCGGTCAATGTCAGTGGTGTAGAGCCGCTTGGGTCCGCATCCATATTGGGCCCCGTGAGTGCCCCATCCTTGCCCTCCGCGGCCTTCGCGCCCTTCCGTACCATGATGAGCGCCGGAAGGCCCGTGCATCGTCGGGATCACGGCGTGGGGCGAGCCTCTGTCGTCCGCTGTGCGTCAGTCCCGCAAGTGCTTGCCCCTCTGGTCACCTGTATCTCCGATTTCCTCCGTATATTCACTCTCAGGGCCCCCAGCGCTTCTTTGGGAATCGCCTCCCACCTGTCCAGGGCAAGTGCAGTTGTCCCCACCTCGCCCTCAACCCCAGCCAGGGTCTGCTTCGATTTTCGGTGTCACAGTCTCAGCAAGAGCAATGGGGAGGAGGGGGGGGCGAGACAAAATGAGGGGGGGAGAAGGCCAAGATCGCCAAGCTGCGTTGTCTACAGTACCTTCGTGCCTTCCCCACTCATCGGCTCCATTCTGGGGGCGTCAGTGTTTAGATCGAGTTCAGGGCCGTCCCCCAGCAGCTTCCTCAGTCCGGCGGCAGGCCGTGCCCCCCAGCGGTCCCGTTCCGGCGCCCAGAAGCCGGCGGCAGAGGTGTCGGGCCCCCGTCTTGTGTTTCCGCGGTCCTGCTATTAAGCGGACGGGCATCCAGAGTTGTGCTGCCAGGCGGGCTGTAGTTTGCTGCGGCGATCCTCCCTCAGCACCTCAGGTCTAGTCCGCACCCGAGGCCCCGGCTTTCAACGTGGGACCAGGCCTCGGGCCTTTCCTCCTCCCCGGGCACCGGGACCCGCAACTCCTTGGTGTCACTCACCCACGCCTATGCGGTCGGGGTACAGCAGCAGGGATCGGCCACCGGCACAGAAGGCCCCGTTCACCGCAATCTGTCTCGTCCTATGCCCCGGGCACAACCACACTTGAGGCCCCGGCTCATGGCGTGGCGCTAGGCCTCCGGTTCTCACACGCCGTTCTTCCTGGCCTCTCTCCTTCAATCTCCAAATTTTGCAGCGAGTCGGGCGGGGGACCTCACTAGCAAGGCGCGGTCATCGGCGTGTCCAAGCGACCCCTCGCGTCTGCACCCGAGGTCCGGCCCGCAGCCCGGGACCAGGCTCTGGGTTCCTCCTCCTCCCCGGGCATCGGGATCTTCAGTTCCCCGACTACGCCCCATCACGCCCGGGCAGGCGGGGTCCCGACAACAGGGCCGGGCCCCGGCACAGGACGCTCTTCTGCACCGCCGTCCCTCCCGTCCAGCGCCCCGGGCACAGCCCGCAGTCGGGGTCCCGGCTTGTGGCGTGGCGCTAGGCCTCAGGGTCCCACACGCCGTAAATCAGGATCTCCTATCGCCAAGCCCCCAAAACTTTCAGCGAGGCGGGCAGGGAACCTTAGCAGCAGGATATGGTTGTTTGTGTGTGAAAACGACCCCTCGTCGCGGCCATCAGGATACCTTATCTCCCGGCGGCACCGGAGCTCTAACAGATTCTGTCCGCCATGGTGGCCTGCTAGCCACGCCCCCCCCAATTAGCATAGTTAAATGGAAGAATAAACAGATTTCCATCACCATAACCCTAATTTCCCTGTCTAAAACTCACTTTGACTATAGGAATTAAAGTAAAGTCATTAAACCCTATTAATCCTTACGTGCTCCAAAAGTCTGACAGCACGTCACACCCTTCAGGATTCGGAAAGCGAGAAGCGCCCTTTCTACAAAGGGGTCAGTTTTTATACCCTTTCTGACTAACTAAAGTAACATTATCGGACGTTTTTTCTGTCAATCCAAAATTGTGATTGGCTGAACCATGTCAGTCCACTGTCAGGTCACACTTTTCTGACCAAGACCGGAGCCTCATCATAGACCCTATTGTTCTTAGTTTCACCATCCTCTTTGCTTCCTCAAAATGATACTTTTGACGGAGGAAACATTTACTTCCTAATCTTGACAGGCCTTACAGCATCCTGTCCTTGGAAATGTCACCAAGAACACATTCAACTCGACCAGGATTTCTTCTACATAAAACGTTGTCAGCTCAGCAAAATGTCCTGCGCATGTGTGAAAGTTTCACTCTGGTCAAGTCTCGAAAACTGCAGCACTGCCAGCCATCATTTAGGCCCACTCGCAAAACTAATATATAAACAAACACAAAACACTGATTAATATGAGAAATAAAGTTCATTCTGTTACCCACCCACCTGTGCTAATTATTAACTTATTAATCTATGTTACCTAGCAGAAGCAAATAAAGCAACAAACAGAATCATGCAACACAAAGACGAAAAGACATAACATGAGCACACAGAAATAAGCACATGCCATTAATAAAACAGCCACATTTAATTCTGACGAATCAAATAGACAAGATTAATTTATTATTTTCACAAACATACTTTTGCAACATAAAGCACATATAGGAGCACATATATTAGTTTCCCACGTGTAATGATTTGCAATTTTTACTCTAAGTTGATTAGTAATTTTCACTCCATTCACGTTTAGTATGATTACTTATTATGGAAGTTTAACTTTGCGAGTTGAAATAAATATATTTCTAAATCTCGCTCCATCACCAGCTTACCCACTTAGCCAACGTGCGTGACCCTGAGCACATACTTCTATACTGTTTGACTCATAAAAGACGAACGCTCAAGTACTCCATCGATGCGCTATACCTGAATAAACCATTCATCCATACTGTACTCGTATTTCACCACGCAGCAGAAAAGTAAGCCATGCGCAAATAAGCGCTTGGATATGGTTTATGTAAATACGACGTGTCTTCACACTGGAAATACTGCAAGTATAACACAGTGTAGAAGTGATGTTACCCCGATCCCCTCTGCAAACCATAACACAAATTGTCTGTGTTGTTAGTGCGGAAAATACATGATAGATTTAAACACACCACATATCACTTCCCTTGTTAGCCTAAAACATGAACTGAACGCCTCAGACCCCGCTTTTTAAGCACCTCTTTCCCGACCAGAAAGAGAAAACTGACTCTACCGTCCCAGAAAGGAACGGCTGACACAGCCGTAAGGAATCCCGCCGCTTTTACCACATGAAACCTGCTCTTCCAACTAGATTTACAAGCCCCTTGCGCCACTTTTGCCTATTTTTTCCCATGTTAAAAATGACGCAAAAGTGGCGCAAGGGGCTGGTAAATCTGCCCTAAACCCTGCCATTTTAACTATCCTGTGGTCCTTTGTGTGGAGGGGTTCTCTTTTGGAAAAGGGGGCGCAGATCGGTTTAAATGGGTTGAGGAGCCCCATGGGGCAATCCCAGAGCGAGTGAGAGGGTGTAGAGACCACTCTGGAGAAGGCCATGAAAAGAGAAGGCAGGACAGGTAAGGGTGCCCAGGTGGGAAGCAAAGCAACTCTGGGAGAGCGAGGAGGCAGCCACGTTAAGGTCTGTGCATCAGGTCCTCTGCTAAAGTGCGTCATTCACCAACACAAGTTCACCCTGGATGGGTACACAGACATTAGGCGAGCAGCATAAGTGCTTGTGCGCGCTGGTCTTGGAAGTGGTGACTATCGCTTCGTAAACTTTGAGGAACAACGAGATTGCTCAAAAGATTTCCTCTGTGGAGGGCTTCGCACCAAATAATAGAACAGGTCTGTGCGTGTTGGGGGGGGTGTCTTCCCAGTACCCCGACAAAAGAATCGCATACTTGCCTACCTACACGTTGTTGGAAATAGCGAGTGGAGGGCTTGACGAAGGGCGCCCGTGATTAGCTTTTCATCCGAGCAGCTCAGCCTCGTTTTAATAAAAACAAGCATTGGCTGCACACGCGCCTTGCTCTTAAAGTTTAAAAAACAAAACAAGCCCTGGAGTTATGTGTGTGCGCGCGCGCTAGAAGCAGAGAGGAGGAGGGGGGCCTGCGCGATTTACTTGCGGGAACGATAATTGCTAACATATGGTGCCACTCGCTCCCACAAGTAAATCGCCTCACGTGCACGCGTTGCCATTGAAGGCAATGGAACGCGTGCACGTGTTTGGCTGAAAAGGCATGGCGATGAGAAAACGTTTTTTTTGCTATGCAGCACATGCACGCTGCGTAGGCGAGACCTAAAAATGCCAAAAATTGCATTTTTCTAAGAAATTGCAAATGACCATCAATTTGAAGTTGGTGGTAATTTGCGATTTCTTAAGGAGAAATGGCACAACGCCAGGATACCCGTGGGGTGACAGTACGCGCTATATACGTTTTTAAATCAATCAATGAATCAATCAATCTTTCGTAATTTGCAATTCCTTAAATGCATTCACAAAATGGGGAATTGCAAGTTTTGCAATTCCCTATTTTGCGAGGGCCTTTTGGGATGATACATCCCAAAAGGCTTTTTCCGATTCTCAGAATCGGCCCGTTTGCGAACGGGAAATGGGCTTCATACATATGCCCCAAAGACTTTTGTTTCTGTTTGTATCCCAGAATGTCTCCATTTTTAGAGGGATCTGAAATGTCACTGGATCATTGAGTTCAGTTTTGTGCTCAGCCTAGTTCTGACCTTGTGCTCACTCTTCTGTTCTTTTGTGGTTAGGTGGCAGTTGGCATCAGGCAGTTTGTGATAATATAGTCTAATATCGTCTTAAATATTACTGTTATTTGAGTGCAATGTTATTTGTTCAGCCACCAAATTATGGGTGTGGGCTGCGAAGAGGACTTTTTTGTGAGATTTCTGACCATTTTTATTCTGTGCTTGAGGACTTACTGGTCGGGACAGATGATGAGCAGTCGGGGGACTATAGATAAAATTAACTAACAACTCCACAAATGAGACATGGCCTGAGGCAGTGGAAGAGAATTGCACCCAGCCACAAGGAGCTCGCAAAACCAGTCCTACCACATGGCAGTCTGCATGTGGCCTGTCTCCAAATGTCATCATAACCAGAGCCTCAAGGGGGCAGACTTTCAACCAACGCCCACCAAATGCTAACACCGGCATGAGCTGCACCTCTTTCTTCCTCAGAGAGCCATTGAGATCTGCTCTCTGCGTTCTGCCTTTTACAGTTTCAGAAAGAGTGGTTCTCCCTGTAGCTCAGAAGCAGCAGCACTTCTCCTTGTGTCAAGCCGGCAGCAGGAAGACCTCCAGGGAAGTGGGGTGATGTATGGATGTCTTTGGTGTCCATTGTACACATGTTCTCTGGCATCTGAAACTGGCAGCCTTGGATCGGGGCACCTAGTATAATCACTAAAAGGCACAAAACATGCATTGTATTAGCATCCTGGTATCAACAAAAAAGTGTGTTTGATCAATGTCTACTAGAGTTTCAATAAGGTAATGTAACTGATAACTTTGACATATTTCCACAACACATTGACAAATATCGCCAAAAGTAATAGAACATGAAAAAGAGAAAGAAGAAATGCCCCAAATAGAATAAAACAGCAGATACTGTATCACAAAGGCACCCATGGGTCAGGAGCCTCACATTCAGGTAGGACATCATAGCCTGTGCTTCCAAACACCACCAAATGTCGTTTTCATACCTTTAATTGGCTTGGACAAGCCTACAAGGTCAACGTCAGGGTTCTACTGTTTGTTGTGTCTTTTTCAATCACTACCTGTGGATTATTTTCGTTTAATACAAGTTGAGACCCCTAGCCACAACCTATCTGCATCCCTCGCCACCAAGTTGCGCTAATGTCCACATTCACATTAAAATATTGCCCCACCCTCGGTCTGCAAAATTTCTAGAAGTCTAAATTCCTGCTGTCTCTCTGTCCACTCCCTTGTATAGCTTCTACAGTGGTCTGGTATATCAGTTGCTAGCAGACACAGTAGAAATCATTGGCCTGCTTAAGGTTCATGCCAACACGCATGTGGAAGGTTGACTCCATGTCATCAATGGCTCCCTGTTCCTGTTCCAGACTTTAACATGCCACTTTATATTTTGGAGTTGTGGTCCTGGCGTTGACAGTAAACTGAGCTTGGGATCCTAGCCGCCTGTGGGCCTAGACTCTTTCCGCTACTGCTACAGAACACACAGCTCAGCGCCTAGCAGCAGAGATCAGCTAGAAATGGGGGGTGTATTCAATGGATGTCCAGCCAAGTGCACCCCTGGTCTCCGTCTGTGTTGACCAGGACAGACCAGACAAAGGGGACCTGTCAGACTGGGGGTGCCGTGCAGCCATAACGCGCTAGTCCCCTGGCATTGGGAGCTGTAGGTGCTGTGACTGGACTCACCATGCCACAAGGCTCAGCTGGACCCCACTGACCACCAGCGACAAACGACCCAGGTCTCGGACTTTCTCTTCTTGGCTGGACAGGTGATAATGGTCCAGCAGGAGTGATTAGGTCAGGAGAGCTGTCCTGACACTGCAAGTGATGCTCAGTGCCACTGCCTTGGAAAGAGTGCCTTGAGCAGATGTTGGTTCCTACAGCACAGCTGGTCTCCTACTGTTAAGAGCTGTGATAAAGAGAAAGACGAGTGACTTTACTCTATGGCAGGGGGTACTGGGCACTGCCAGCCCCTATTCATGAACAAGTAAACATAACATGTATTTGTAAAGGGCACATTCATCCAGAAGGGTATCTTGGCGCTGAATAACAGATGTTCATTGTTACTCAACAGTACTCATTTTATCATGCTCAGAAGGATGAAAGGCTGAATGGACTCACTGGGATTTGAACCTGTGACCATGAGGTCAAACACATGTCAACACAGTGGACACATTAGTCTACTAAGCCACCAGACCCTGATATAGTGCGTGTCCTGTGGACCCGACCATTTATCAATGGGAGTAGAGTGTGAGAAGTTGGCCTGATATATGATGCTCACTAGTTCTAGTGATCACCTTGTATCAGTCCAAACAACCCTTATGGTGATTGGTTGTAAGTCAACCTTATAGACCAGCTATCCTAATGGTAGCATGGACAAAGCAGTCTTAGGCTAAACTCTTTTGTCATGTGAAGCCAGCTGTTTTACCACATATAACCCCTTGAATACCAGATGAAAGGACATCACACAGGTTGTTATGAAAATAAACAATATATTTATTAATAACAAACACCTCTGAACTCTTTATGAGGTCAGAGGGCTAAGCACATGACAATCTCTTAGGAAAAATACGATAAGTTGCACAAAATTACAATGGTGCCCTAGGGGCACGGCAAACCATATACTAAGTAAATGGAATGTGAAAGTCGATAGAAGGAATGGAGCTGTCCAGAGGCTGTAGGATCGCTGGGACTACGCTATCCTAACTTTAGGTAAGTAATAGGAGGCCCACGGGATGCGTGTGCAGAGTGTGAACTCACTCGCGGGATGCGTAACAACGTCTATGGACAGTACAGTTCAAGAAAAAGGTAAGTACGGACAATCCTGACTAGTTAGGACTAAAACGACTGTGGAACTGAACATTAGGAGAGTCAATCTACCCTTGAGCACCGAAATGCTCTTGTTACCTCACCCACGGGCTGTGGGTGCATAGGTGCAAAGTTGTGTCGGCTTCCGGCGTTGACGTCTATGGAGCCTGGAGGAAAAGATGCTGCAGGCGACCAGGAGGAAGATGTCCGGTGTGATCCAAGGGTGGATCAGAGATGCTGAAGACCTGAAAGCAGAGGGGACAATGTTCACAGGCACTAGCCAGTGACTGGAGTGGAACCAGGAAGGAACCAGATGTCGTCGTCGCGATCAAGTGAAGAGTGGACGCTTGACTCTGCAGCCACGTGGACCAGGAGTTGTCTTGGACGACCAGGATGGAGGCACGAGTTGTCCCACACAGGCTCTCGCTGTCGGCAGTGTTGGTTCCAGATTTGGCGTCAACAGGCCTTGGCAAAGGCAACCCACGCGGTGAGTGGAAAAGGCGTCTGGTACGGACTAGGAGAGTCCGGGATGCCCCTCTTTTGGAAGGGAGCAAGGGCCAGTCTGGAGCAACCAGACCAGCAGTGAAGATTTCAAGGTTCGTCGTCTAGGAGGCCACTAGCCAGCCGGCAAGTGACCAGACAACGCATTGAGCAGCAAACAAGCAGAAGGGCCCCACGCAGATCTTGTGGAAGCTGGAGGGCTGATCTTCGGTGCAGGGGCTCCTTGGGGCTGGGGCTTCTCAATCCCCAAAGCACTTGGTCGAGTTTACCTCGGGAGTCGTGCTGGAAGCGAAGTGCAGGTTCTTTCAAGATGGCCGGTCCCACGTGTCTCGTCGCACCCACGGGTCTCAGCTTTGCTGCAGATGTGAGTTGATGTCGGACAGGTCTGGGAATCCGGGTCTCGTTGGGCTCTGAAGTCTGGATCCTCGAGGGAAGACGACAAAGTGAAGCTGCTGGACGCTTGATGGTGCCTGCAGTTGCAGGGTGGACACTCTTTGCCCACAAGGGAGATTCTTCAGTCTTTTGTGGAGCAGAACTTCGAAGTACAGAGTTTCTTCTTGTAAAGTTGTTCAGGATAATCTAATTTGGAATGGGACCAGCTCCTACCTTTATCCTGCTAAAGGGGGCTGCGCTACTGACTAGGTCCCTCCCCTGGGTGGGACCAGGAAGGGGGGTGGTTACACCCCCTATCCTTTGTCCGGTTCCGCGCCCGAGCTGGGGCTGGAGTGCCCCAGCAACTGGTTTGAACCGGTGTATGCACAGGGCACCTTGTGTGCCCCAGGCATGTCTCATTCCTTTCAGGCCTCCCTACCTCAATACACAAAATCCTGTCTGGGGTGGTGCTAGCACCTCCCAAGGCAGGAAACCCTTTGTCCAGGCCTCCCTCGCTGGAAGGACTCCCAGCAGCAGGAGGTCAGACTTGTGTCTGTGGTGGCAGCATCCATTTTGTGATGCTGAGGCTTCGTTTAACTTTAACCGGGGTTCACAGTTACATACATGTCGTGCCCCTCTAGAAGGGTGGAATGCTACCCCCGTCGCCAGAACTGGCGAGGGGGTAGTATTCCAATTCGTATGACACCTTATTCGACATGTTTTGATAATGCTATACCAGAGTTAGCATTTAACCGCGAGGTTGATAATGCACTTAAGAGTATATGGTATAGCGTTATCATGGAACAGCTATTAGGACTTGGTTCCGCAAGCTGCAGACGGGCTCAGATCATGCCAGAGCACCTTCTCACATAATTCCAAGCACTCTGCCTTCAGGATTGATAAGGCCTGCCATAGGAGTGACTGATAGGAATATATGTGTCCATTTTAGGGTTAGATATAGGTATACTATATCTATAGCAAAGGGTGATTACACCACCTTGCCCCAGCTGTCTTGCAGCCAGTTGTGTCAGTTTTGGATGGCCAGCCAGGGGTGGCATAATACATGCTGCAGCCCCTGGTAGGCCCTGGGTACACCTATGCCCTGGGTACCTAAGGTACACTGTACAGGGACTGATAAGGTGACCCAGTATCCAATTATATATGTACCTAAGGTACATGGAGTCCATTTTAACAGAGAGAGGAGGAAGCCTGGGGTCCTGAATAGCAGGATCCCAGACCAGCAAAACACTAGGCAAAAAGTTGGGGGTAACCATAGTCAGATATCCACCTTCCTACATAACCCCCTCCCCCAAACGAAAGGAGATAAGGCTATCCTTGACCAGGTAAGCCTATATTGCCTGAGTGGCCATATGAGCAGGTGCATGCACTGGCATGGTTACCCCCTATCTCATGGTCCACTAAGCAATCCCTCACCCTAAGGGTATCTGAGGGTCTCCACCATAGGGAATCTCTACCTGTGGTGTGTTTTGGCAAAGTAAAAGGCTGGTGCTGAGATGGAGTACTGAAGTGAGACTCCACTACTGCTGGGCTCAACTTCCTCCAATCACCATCCACCATATATGCCTTTCTTTCCACTACTGAGTTGTGCTGAGCTCTCAGGGTCAACCTCTGGCTGCCCAAGGCTGGAGGCTGGGTCCCTCTGTTTGGCTTGCTGGAGGGACAGGTCAGGTCTGGGGCCCTTAGGTCCCAAGTTTGGCTGTGCCCAACAGAGTCCATCTGGGGGAGGTCCCTAACTAAGTTTAAGGGGGATCCCTCAGGAGTTTCTAACTTTTTCACCTGGCTAGGGCTGCTAGCTTTGGTGTCCCTTATCTGCTGATGGGGTTGTTTTATTGGACAGGGGTCCCTTTGGGGCACACTGGCCTCCTTGACCTCTGTAGCCCTGGGCTGACTGAGGCAGGGTAGAGAGGGGCAGGTTACCTGCTCCAGACTGGGTCCCACCTTGGAAGGGTCCACTGACATCAGGGGCTCCGACAGGCTAGGCCTGACTACCTCTGGGGCAGTTTCTTCACAAGGGGTAAGATCAGTTCCCTGAGGAGGCTGATCCTTTCCTAATGTCTGGTGGGAGGGAGATTCCTCTTCCTCCTCAATGCTCTCTGTTTGTGTGGAGGGATCCATAGTTTCAGGCTTCACAACACAGGAATCAGTTTGAGTTTGGGCTGTGGCCATCACAGCCCCACCAACCTTTTCAGGAAGGGACTCAGTTTGGGTATGGGCTGTTACCATCACAGCCCTGCTAATCTTTTCAGTGAAGGGATCTATTTGAGATTGGGCTGAGACTGGCACAGCCCTCCTAACCTGTTCAGGAAGATTTACCATTTTAGAATGGGTTTTTTATTCCACCTCAGCCCAGGCTGAGATTTCCAAATCATTCCCCAGTAGACAATCTACAGGCAAGTTTGCTGACACTGCCACTCTCTTTGGGCCAGTGACACCTCCCCAGCTGAGATTTACCACTGCCATGGGATGATTTTTCTGCACTCCATCAATGTTTGTCACCTGGTATGTGGCACCAGGTAAAAGTTGCCTTGAGGGGACTAGATTGTCAGTCACCATGGTGATGCTAGCCCCTGTGTCTCTATAGGCCTCAACTTTCAGACCATTGATGAGGGGCTCCTGTCTGTATTTGCCCAAAGTGTTGGGACAATCAGTGAAGTTGGCAAACCCCAAGCCATTATCACAGACAAGAGTATCTAAGTTAGGGGACCTGGTTAGGCCAGAGTCCCCAGGAACTCCCAAAGTAAATCCACCCAAATTCTTGGGGGCACTCCCACCACCTGGGGGATTACTCCTAGTAGTAACAGGAGGCTTGGAAGTGTTACTTGGGGGTATGTTTTCCTTATTGTTGTTGGCCCTTGGGCAACTGCTGTCAGTTTTCCAATGGCCTACCTGTTTGCAGGTATAGCAATAAGGTTTCTTCTGGGTATTGGAAGGATTCTGGGACCCACCCCCCCTCAGAGGATTTTTGGGGCCCTGATGTGGTTTGATCTGTAGATTTATTCCAACCCTTCTCTTAAGGCTTGGTTGATTCCTTCTTTTGGTCACCACGTTGGTTCTTAGGCCTAATCCTGGTTCTGACCCATTTGTCTGCCCTCTTACCCAATTCTTGTGGAGAGGACAGATCAGAGTCTACCAGGTGCTGGCGTAATAACTGGTTCTGACAATTATTTAAGACTTGCTCTCTCATAATTAGATTATACAATCCTGTGTAATCATTAACCTTACTTCCCAGTAGCCAGCATTCCAAAGCCTTAGTGGCACAATCAACAAAGTCAGTCCAATCTTGAGCCTGAGTTTTCTGGGTGTCTCTGAACATTAACCTGTACTGTTCAGTTGTTAAGCCAAACCCATCAATCAGTGCAGTTTTCAAGACTTGGTAATCATTAGCATCCTCACCTCTAACAGTGAGGAGCTTATCTCTACCTATAACTTCAAAGGAGAGCCACAATATAGCTGCCCACTGACTCTGGGGTACCTGATGTACTTTGCAGGCTCTCTCCAGAGCAGTTATCCACTTGTGGATATCATCTCCTGTCTTATAGGAGGGCACTATTTTACTCAGGTTTCTGTTATCAAAACTCCTTTCTCTATCCCTAGGGATATTGCTGCCACCAGTGGGGACTACCCCACTCAACTGTTGCTCTCTAGCAAAGGCAAGCTTCTCCTTGGCAAGGGCAAGTTCTTCCCTTTGGATCCTCAGATTAGCCTCCCTCACCTTTGCTTCATGCTCTCTCCTCTGAGGGGAAGTCATTCTCCTCTGAGCAGATGCATGAGAGTGCACAGATCTGTTGGAGTACCTAGAAGGAGATCTATCTCTCCTAACCCCAAAGTTAGGCCTGCTAGTGGATGGCACTGGGGCTCCCCCAGTTCCTTCCCTATGTAGGTCTAAGTTGGCCCTTGTAAGTCTGCTGACTAAAGGTTGCCCATTGTCTGCCTCATTCTCAGATACATCCCCTTCTTCCCTATCTTCATTCTCTGCTTCAGGGAGGTTGGAGTCTGGATCACCAGGTGTACCTTCTAAGGGGGGCATGCTCCCATCTGGATTAGAGGGGCCTGTGTTAGAAGCCCTTCTAGCATCATATGTCTCTAAGAGACCTAACAGAAAAGGAGTTGTAGGGTTAGAACCCTGTTTCAATTTCCTGGAGGTACACAATTGTCTCATCTCCTGGAAACTGAGTGCTGCATATCTGGAAAAGACCTGTGGAGGGTCACTAACCACTAGGGGAGTCTCTGAAGTCTCTCCATGGCTAGACATGCTTTCTAGTGAGGTGCAAGTGATGCAATACCTCGACTATGGGTTTTCCTACTGATCCCTTGCTAAGAGTTGTAGTCAGGGTGTGCTAGGCCCTTTCTACTACAACAGCTGGTTTAGTAGAACTCAGAGTATTTCTAAGCTTGTTATATGTACCTAGAGTACCTTATGTGATCTTTCATATGATATTTCAAGATTATATTTGGTAAAAACAACAGCAAGTTCAAATCCCAACCGCTGCACACCAATGTGAGAAGTTGGCCTGATATATGCTGCTCACTAGTTCTAGTGATCACCTTGTATCAGTTCAAACAACCCTTATGGTGATTGGTTGTAAGTCAACCTTATAGACCAGCTATCCTAATGGTAGCATGGACAAAGCAGTCTTAGGCTAAACTCTTTTGGCATGTGAAGCCAGCTGTTTTACCACATATAACCCCTTGAATACCAGATGAAAGTTCACCACACAGGTTGTTATGAAAATAAACAATATATTTATTAATAACAAACACCTCGGAACTCTTTATGAGGTCAGAGGGCTAAGCACATGACAATCTCTTAGGAAAAATACGATAAGTTGCACAAAATTACAATGGTGCCCTAGGGGCACGGCAAACCATATACTAAGTAAATGGAATGTGAAAATCGATAGAAGGAATGGAGCTGTCCAGAGGCTGTAGGATCGCTGGGACTACGCTATCCTAACTTTAGGTAAGAAATAGGAGGCCCACGGGACGCGTGTACAGAGTGTGAACTCACACGCGAGATGCGTAACAACGTCTATGGACAGTACAGTTCAAGAAAAAGGTAAGTACGGACAATCCTGACTAGTTAGGACTAAAACGACTGTGGAACTGGACATTAGGAGAGTCAATCTACCCTTGAGCACCGAAATGCTCTTGTTACCTCACCCACAGGCTGCGGGTGCATAGGTGCAAAGTCGTGTCGGGTTCCGGCGTTGAAGTCTATGGAGCCTGGAGGAAAAGATGTTGCAGGCGACCAGGAGGAAGATGTCTGGTGTGATCCAAGGGTGGATCAGAGATGCTGAAGACCTGAAAGCAGAGGGGATAATGTTCACAGTCACTAGCCAGTGACTGGAGTGGAACCACGAAGGAACCAGATGTCGTCGTCGCGATCAAGTGAAGAGTGGACGCTTGACTCTGCAGCCACGTGGACCAGGAGGTGTCTTAGACAACCAAGATGGAGACACAAGCTGTCCCACGCAGGCTCTCGCTGTCTGCGGTGTTGGTTCCGGATTCGGCATCAACAGGCCTTGGCAAAGGCAACCCACGCGGTGAGTGGAAAAGGCATCTGGTGCGGACTAGGAGAGTCCGGGGTGCCCCTCTTTTGGAAGGGAACAAGGGCCAGTCTGGAGCAACCAGACCAGCAGTGAAGATTTCAAGGTTCGTCGTCTAGGAGGCCACTAGCCAGCCGGCAAGTGACCAGACAACGCGTCGAGCAGCAAACAAGCAGAAGGGCCCCACGCAGATCTCGTGGAAGCTGGAGGGCTGATCTTCGGTGCAGGGGCTGCTCGGGGCTGGGGCTTCTCAAGCCGCAAAGCACTTGGTCGAGTTTTCCTCGGGAGTCGTGCTGGAAGCGAAGTGCAGGTTCTTTCAAGATGGCCGGTCCCACGTGTCGCGTCGCACCCACGGGTCTCAGCTTTGCTGCAGATGTGAGTTGAGGTCGGAGAGGTCTGGGAATCTGGGTCTCGTTGGGCTCTGAAGTCTGGATCCTCGAGGGAAGATGACAAAGTGAAGCCGCTGGACGCTTGATGGTGCCTGCAGTTGCAGGGTGGACACTCCTTGCCCACAAGGGAGATTCTTCAGTCTTCTGTGGAGCAGAACGTCGAAGTCCAGAGTTTCTTCTTGTAAAGTTGTTCAGGATAATCTTATTTGGAATGGGACCAGCTCCTACCTTTATCCTGCTAAAGGGGGCTGCACTACTGACTAGGTCCCTCCCCTGGGTGGGACCAGGAAGGGGGGTGGTTACACCCCCTATCCTCTGTCCGGTTTCGCGCCCGAGCTGGGGATGGAGTGCCCCAGCAACTGGTTTGAACCGGTGTATGCACAGGGCACCTTGTGTGCCCCAGGCATGTCTCATTCCTTTTCGGCCTCCCTACCTCAATACACAAAATCCTGTCTGGGGTGGTGCTAGCACCTCCCAAGGCAGGAAACCCTTTGTCCAGGCCTCCCTCGCTGGAAGGACTCCCAGCAGCAGGAGGTCAGACTTGTGTCTGTGGTGGCAGCATCCATTTTGTGATGCTGAGGCTTCGTTTAACTTTATCCGGGGTTCACAGTTACATACATGTCGTGCCCCTCTAGAAGGGTGGAATGCTACCCCCATCACCAGAATTGGCGAGGGGGTAGTATTCCAATTCGTATGACACCTTACTCGACATGTTTTGCATTTAGCATTTAACCGCGAGGTTGATAATGCACTTGAGAGTATATGGTATAGCGTTATCATGGAACAGCTATTAGGACTTGGTTCCGCAAGCTGCAGACGGGCTCAGCTCATGCCAGAGCACCATCTCACATAATTCCAAGCACTCTGCCTTCAGGATTGATAAGGCCTGCCATAGAAGTGACTGATAGGAATATATGTGTCCATTTTAGGGTTAGATATAGGTATACTATATCTATAGCAAAGGGTGATTACACCACCTTGCGCCAGCTGTCTTGCAGCCAGTTGTGTCAGTTTTGGATGGCCAGTCAGGGGTGGCATAATACATGCTGCAGCCCCTGGTAGGCCCTGGGTACACCTATGCCCTGGGTACCTAAGGTACACTGTACAGGGACTGATAAGGTGACCCAGTATCCAATTAAGTGGAGAGGTGTGGCTCACTGGTTAGAGGCGGCAGACCTGTAAGCAGAGAACGGCCCGGGACCAGGGTTCAATTCCCGACGCGGCAGGTTCTTGGACCAGGGTCAACGGCTTGATAATTCTCGCCTCAGTGCCTACTCTAACCAGGTAACACACTCAGTAACTCTGGGCATTAAGCTTGCCTCATCTCTACAACGGCCCCCCACAGACGCCGGGGATGCCTGGTTTCACCCTGGAGATACCCAGAAAGGGACCATCTCACAAGGAAAACCAGGACGGGTTCCCCAGCGGTCTACAGCGCCAGGACACTCGGGTAGAGTAACAGGGCGCTTTACAAGTATCCCACATTTACAGGTATGTACCTAAGGTACATGGAGTCCATTTTAACAGAGAGAGCAGGAAGCCTGGGGTCCTGAATAGCAGGATCCCAGGCCAACTAAGTCAAAAACCAGCAAAGCACTAGGCAAAAAGTTGGGGGTAACCATAGTCAGATATCCACCTTCCTACATAGAGCACAAAAAGGCAGCAGTATCACAGCAGGGAGCCAGCCAATGGATCTGGGGGGGCGAGGCTTTGGCGATGGTAGAGGCCAAAGATGGATAAATGTATGGAGAGAGCCTGTGTTGCGTTCCAATGTACCTATCTAGCGCTATTTTAGGGAGACCACCTGCCTTCATCTTCATCACACAACTGGTGCAGGAAGGTTTTGCATATTCAAGGATTGGTCCATAGTGCTCTGTACTCTCAGTCAAACAAGCATATGAAGATCCTGCTATTTCCTGCAGAAGGTCCATTCCTTCAGCCACAGACAGGCTGCCCTAAGTGGTGCTTGTGTGTCACTACACTGACAGGGAGTCAAATGCCCCTAGCAGACAACAAATGTGTCGCGGTGGTCTACCTCCCAGTGACCTAGGGATGTCTTTGGCTGTTGCAACTGAAGTGCTCTTTAGGTGGACTATTGGACTAAAGCACATAACCATTAGTATGACGATGAAGACGAATACTCCTATGCGTGGATCCAAAGTGTGAAGTACACTTTCATCAAGCAGCGGCGGAAGGCAGCAAAGCCGAAGCAACCCAGGGCTGCAGAGGGCTGATCTAAAGCCCTTTTCTGTGTATTTGTTGTTCTCGCATGAGCTTTGCCAAATAGTTAACGGTGGCTCTAGTTTGGACCTAAAATGTGATATTACTAACAGACCTTACAACTGCTGTGGCTGTGCCATCAGACGGATGACCTCCACTAAAATAAGGCTGGTTTTCAGTGCATACGTAAAAGCAGAGCCACTTTCATGGTCCCCAGACAATTATGTGAGCATCACTAGAGAGGGCTTTGGCTCCGCCCTCATTTTGGGAGTCAAGAGTACACATTTTTTTTTCAGAACAAAAAGAGTACACATTTTGATTGGGTAGAAGTTGTTTGTTTATTTACCTAGCTGGCTGAGCTTGAGCTTTCAGGTGGTACACTCATGACATTGTCATGCCGTAAACGTGTCTTAGATAACTAGATAATTTATGGTGTTTTTCTCTGGCAGCAGCCGCACAGATGGGAGGAGGGGCTTGAGGGCACCTGACAATTTAACGTACATAAATACTATTCACCAGTTATTTGCTTTCACACAAATACATATGGTATTTATTTGTAATGCTTAACATTACCAGACAACATACCTTTAAAGCCAGGCCTGATGGCATTGCCAATGCTTGTTATGCAGCTTTGATAATTTCGCATTCCTGGAATGATTATTAATATAGTTTCATTTTGCAGTAAGTGCTCTAATTGCCTTTAATAGAATGTGGGCACTTTAACATGTTGATCAGTACCAGCTCCAGTTACCTGTCAGTGATGAATACCACACGTCTCAAATACAATTTGCGAGCAGTCGTTGGAAAGGGGTTTAAAGAGCCATTTCGAACAGTTTATAACCATATTGTAGATGTATGGATCACCCTCTGCATGCATCATGTTACTAAATGCGAACAGAGTGACATGGAGGAATAACAGCCTCTCATCCACTTTTAATGGGCAATGCAGTTTTTATATCTCTTGGGATCAATTCACGAGCATTGTATTGTATCAATAAACGACTGTTAAAAATAACACCCATTATGTGCTGTAACTCTACCCTGATATCATATCCTGTTATCACATAAATGAAATTACCCTTCCAGGGCCCACACACGGAAGAGAGAGCAGTATTTACTGCACCCAGAGTCTGCAGGTAGCTTGTCTATTGCGGCAGCATGTCACTAACTCCAAGATTACTTCCTGTGTTTCTCGCAAGAAATTCTCACTAAAACGTAATGAAATGCAGCTCAGCAACTAAACTTCCTGCGCTGCGTTGCGCAATAGGGAAAAAGCAGAGCAGCGCCATATCTACTAAGATATCTACCAAGATATCTACTAAGATATCTACTTAGATGTGGCACTGTTTTCCTCTCCACCTGCACAGGTACACACACACCTTCGACAGCCATGTGCCAACGCACACACCCTTGCGCCACATTGCAATGGGGTCCGCAATGTCCAAAGCGTGGGTGTTGAGGTCTCTTCCCACTTTGTATGTGTGCTTTACAGTGCAACACATATGCAAAGCTGGAAAAATAAGCAGAAATGAAAACATTTGTCTTCGTTGCATCGGCCTCAAGGAGACTGTTAACGCGGGATTTCTGGTCTATTTGGTATAGGCCTAGATCCCAACTCAGGTCGACTGAACCGTTGGTACCTGTCATTGAGTAAAAGGCAATCCACTACCAGATTAATCCGTTAATGATTTACACCACTCTAAAGAACCACTTAAGCTTAAAAGGTTTAAAAGTTTATTACAAAGCCAAACTTAACTGGAGATACAAACATCTCAATATAAGGTTCAAAAGATATACGGGTATCAATACAAACATGAATTTTCTAAATGCTCTTAGTCGGCAAAAGAATATTACCAAAACCAATTCAAAAATCATCAAAGTTGCAAGAATAGACACAAGCTGTAGCTTATGAGTCATTTACAGAAAGGAAAGAAATCAGATTAGACTGTCCCTACACTAGACTAAGTGACATCCCCACTTAACAAGATCTTAACCTAAAAAGGTGTCAGCAGTGGTGACTTTCAAAGAAGATCACACACTTCCCTTAGTCTTTGTTCCAAAAACGATGTCTCGCAGTTCCCTATCTGCCTACCCATCCGCTCTCTTAGGTTCCTCAGATCATCTGCCTTAACTCCACCCAGGGGTGCTGTCCCTAATACAAAATCACATTTACAATAGGAACGCCCTTTGGAGACACCCCTTAGAGACGCCCCTCACGTGGTGTTGGTTCTGGTATGTTCCATGCTGGTACTCCTCTGGGCCCATCGTTAGCGTTGACCTTGCTTCCCAGGCTCCTCTCCGGCAAGACGGTACCCCCAGGAAATTCCTGAAGACTCCTCCAGGCCTGTGCCTGGCTCTCTTGAACAAAAGTCTATTCATCACTCTCTTGATTAAAACCTCCTCGCACCTGCAAACAGACACTTATACTGTGGGCCCCAAATTCCGTCCTCCACCATATCTTTAAGTCGTAAACCATTCGAACAGGCTCCACAGTTTGTGCTTAACACGACCTTTCTCTAACGAGCACATGCAGATCAAAAGAAATGACTTTGTCTATTCAGGCCTATCTAGAATTACATGAACGGGCCTGTGCACTCTGTAAAACATTTAATTCTTCTAAACAGCATTCTAACTTATTACACACTATGATTATATGAAACGTTTATAAAACATATTTCAGTTCTAGGATCAATAATACTTTGAATTACAATAACATTGAAATCCACCATCGTGTAAGAGTGTAACAGCATCTTGTACTCTATGTGAACTGCCATGTGGCCTACACATTTCTACGTTTAGCAGCATTACATTTCCCCTACAACAGCCATATAACATGAGATTTCAACATCATTCTAACATATCTACAAACATCTACATTAGCTTTTCACACTTGATATAAGTATTCTATTTTAATAAGACACTATTATATATTTTCACTCTATAGATTCGACACTCTTATATAATGTTTACTAAACTAATACAACGTGCTTGTAAATATGGTGCACTTCTATATTTTTCTTGATTTGCGCTCTCTCAATCCCCCCTTTGATGACTTTCAGTAGTCATCATCATTACAACACCATCCCTGAAGCATGGACTGAATCAAACTGAAGTCGTTTCAGTACCCCCTCGTTTCATCGTCTCTAGGGCCTTTAGACTCCTGTACTGATTATCCTGCATCGCAGTCAATCTTCTCTCTTGCCTTCTCATGGTTCTTTGCAACCTGTTTGACCTATACCATTGGTACAGCCGCACCAATCCCCACAAAGTGATTATACAAATCACTATTATGATGATAGGTTTCAGTATGTACCAAATGATATTCTTTCCTAGGTTGGCAAACCAACCTCCAACTTTACCCATTCCTTGACCTACTTTTTCCCACACTGTTACCTTTGTCAAATCCTCAATTTCATGATGTATTTCAGTAATGTTTCGAATTTACTTTTCTAAAGGTTTTGAATTGTCTGGAATGTAAGTGCAACATTCCTGGACCTTCAAAGCCTTACAGACTCCTCCCTCTTTGGCTAACAGAACATCTAGAGCAAGTCGGTTCTGAAGAACCATTGCCCTTATCGATTGCATCTCTCCCTCCACCAGCATTAATGACCTAGCAGTACTGGCGGACAACCTATCTACAACTGTTGCCAATCTTCTTATCTTGACATCATTTAGTGCTATCCCTAAAATAGGAAACATAGCACCAAATACGTCTCCGACTACCTCCTCAGCGCTTACATCCCTTCTTCCTCTAGCTTGAGTTCCTCCCTCTATAAGTTCCAAATCCTTAGCATGGTATATTTTGGGGAAGACAATTGCCAAATAACATGATCCATACCAATTATCTGGTAATTTCACGTATGCATTTCTTCCACACACAAAATATACATTTGGGATCACCTGCATTTCCTTTAAGAAGTCTTTCGAATAATATTCTAATTGGAAAGCATGTTCACAACTCACCTTTCCAACAAACACATTTTCATAATAGGTTTCACCCCTATGTATACAGAGTTTCCCCTTTTTCTCTCGATCTAAAGCTATTGGACCATTGCTACCCTTTCGTTGATGTGCCCTTTCTTCCTCGGTCCAATCTGTTTTCCATTGACCTGAAGCTTTTAAAATCTTCTGTCTCCTGTATCGATCATCCACCTGCCCTACAAACCTTTTCTCAATTTCTGACACTTTACAAGTCAAATTATTTCTTCGGGCATGTGAAGTATCTAATGTTTTCCAGGGAAGGAAACATTTCTGTAATCTGTCTTCACTCTTGTAATAATCCCATTTATTCAAATGCTTGTAATTTGGAACTTCTGGTAACACTGTATCAAAGTTTGAGAAATAATATTCGAGCCCATCTCGTTCATAAAATATACTAAGCAGCAAACTACATGTGATTCCATAAGTCAATGGAAGATGATGGTATCTGATACCTTCGTCTACAGAGGCTGGCAGTTTCATGCAGACATAACAATTTTTAGCCTCCATAGCATCAACATATTCATATAGCAATTTAGCATATGCATTCGATTTAAAGTTCCCTTGTGATTCATCTACATGTAACCTACGAGTCTCAGCTGCTAGTAAAGCTTTATCTTCCTCTGTATTGTCCCCATTTTTAATAGCAATAGTAGGTTTCTGTGTCGATGTAATCTTTGGTTTTGTTGTTGCTTTCTCTTCGTTTTCATGTCCCACTACATATGATATTGTAACCACTAAAGCTATAAGAAAAATCACTCCCACTAAAAGTGTGCCTATTATACATCTGGCCCTGCGGTTCGGGTTGCCAACCTCCATGCTCTCAAACAGTGTAGTTCCAGTTCTCTTTCTCAGCACAATGTCTCTTTCCTTTGTACAATGTCTCTTTTCGAACCACACCTGGAAGCTGATAATCTTCTCCGCAAGATCAGTCTTTGTTTCTATAGCAACAGACAACCCTAGCCCTTCTCCGTCCACTAAATGGAAGTCCCTAGTTTCTTCTTCTTCCACTTGGCGCTAGGTTATCTCTCAATTTGTTTATTTGCAAAGTCTTTCACACAGTCTTTTTAGCAATCCGAAATTAAACGTGTTCCAGCGACTCTAATCACAGCTTCTAATATTTCCAAACGAAGAAGGACCTCCCCAAGTATTGACCTCCTTGGACAACAAGTCGGGAAATCTATTCTGTTTAAAACCAAGTCTCTTATTCCACTCAGATAAGGAGGATAGGGGATATTGAGTGTGAGCAACCCTTCGACCTCCCCTCCCGGTATCAACAACACTATCTCCAATGTTATGATGGGATCAGTGCTGATCAGGGTCACTTCCCTCACCCTCCCAGTTCCCTGTACACTGGACATCTGCAGCGAGGTAGGTCCACTCAGGAGTAGCGTATCTTCTGCAAGGCACTCGCACCCTCCTCGATCTTCTCGGACCTTCCTGTTCCTGTCCTTGTGTACTTTCGTCCAAATCCGAGTCTTCAGATACAGGGGCAAGAGTTTTCTCTGGAGCTGTCTTCAAGCTTGGCCTCTTTCTTCTTTCACTTGGCCAACTAACTTCTCCACGCCTCTCTCTCCTATATCTTGTCCGCACACTCGGTTCTTGATCACTCTGGGCTTGATCTGGGTCTGAGCCGTATTCACAGCAACTTTCTCCTTCTGTGGCAACTTCAGTTTTACTGCCGTCCTGTCCTTCTTCTTCTTGTTCTGTAGCGCTCCCAACTTCTTCCGACACCCCCACAGCTTGACTGGTCCCCTCTAGTGGTTCTCCCTCCACTGCTGAATTTTCATCTGTGACAGGAGCTGTTTCTTCTAGGGGTGCTGGAACTCTTTGAGTATGGGAAGCGTGAATCCAGTTTGGCAGCCCTCCACACTTCACAGCGGTATTCGTCGTCAGGATCACCTGGTAGGGCCCCTTCCAACGCACGTCTAAGCAGTTCTTCCGGACGTGCTTCTTCAGCAGGATCCAGTCACCTGGACACAAGTCGTGACATAGATCTCTTGAAGATGGAACTTCAGCAGCCTGTACCTGAAGAGACACAGAATGAATGGCGTCAGACAGCCCCTTGCAGTAATCCAGGATTAGGTCATCCGTAATATTCAACAAAGCTGTAGTGGGTACAGACGGAAGTCTCATTGCCCTCCCCATTAAGACTTCGTGTGGAGAGAGACCTGTCCTCCTGTCTGGTGTGCTACGCATACTCATGAGTACCAAGGGCAGAGCATCAGGCCAACTTAAGGACGTCGATGAACATACTTTGGCTATTCGGGACTTCAAAGTGCCATTGATCTGCTCCACGATACCTGAGGCCTCTGGTCGATAGCTACAGTGCAACTTCTGATCAATATTCAATGCAGAGCAAAGCATTTTCACAACTTCACTGTTGAAATGAGTTCCTCGATCTGATTCCAGGGAGTTTGGCACCCCGTAGCGCGGGATCAACTCTCTAAGCAACAACTTTGCTACTGTGAGTGTATCGCACCTGCGTGTAGGGTATTCTTCGACCCATCTGGAAAATATGCATACAACCACCAGAACATACCTGAGATGGTTGCTTTTTGGCATCTCAATGAAATCTAATTGCATTCTGTTGAAAGGCCCCCCAGACCTCCCAATGTGACTCATTGTAACCGGTGTTCTTTTCCCTACGTTCAGTTGCTGACAAGTAACGCATCTCCTACACACTGCTTCTGCTGCAATCCTAAACTTAGGGCAATACCAAGTCTGCCTGAATACCCTCAGCATGGCATCCCTTCCTAAGTTTACTGGACCATGTATATGTCGTGCCATTGGACTCACTAATTCCTCAGGTAACACTGCTCTTCCATCTGCTGAAACCCAGAAATCCATTTCACTTTTCACACATCCTGCTGTTTCCCATGCCTTTTTCTCAGAATCAGGTGCGTTCTCTTGCATGTTTTTTAAGTCCTCCCAAGTATCTACTGTTTCTAACATCATATTTAATTCGGTCTTTTCCTGAGCCCCACCTACTTCCACCTCCGTGAAAGAGTATCCTTGCTCCGCGCAACAGCGGGCAACTTCATCTGCATATCTATTACCTTGTGACACAAAATCTGTATTTTTGTTGTGGGCTACACATTTGACGATTGCAATTGCAGCTGGACCTTGTAATGCTTCTAACAACAGTCGCACAAATTCTCCATTTCGAATAGGCGAACCAGAGGAGGTCATGTAACCTCTCTGAGACCACAACTGCCCAAAATCATGAACTACACCGAAACCATATTGGCTATCCGTATAGATGGTGACTCTAATTTTGTTTCCTGCTATACAGGCACGTGTCAATGCAATGATTTCTGCCACCTGTGCGGAGTGTACTCCTTCCAGGCAAGCGGCTTCCACAACTCCAGTAATGGTGCAAACAGCATAAGCTGCTCTCAACCGACCAGTATCGTCTCTTAAACATGAGCCATCAACAAAGAAAATTTCATCAGGGTCGATCAACGGCTCATCCACGATATCTGGTCTTGGTTTCGTGCATAGTTCAGTCACATCAAGGCAGTCGTGATCTTCACATTCCTCGCCTTCAATATCGTTAGGAAGTGGCATCAATGTAGCAGGATTCAAAACAGAGCACCTCTTAAGGGTCACGTTCTCCGCAGCAAGTTTAACTTGCTCGTAGCGCGTGAGCCTACTGTTGGTCATGTGCTGTGTCTTGGTCCTGGTCATCAACAATTCTACAGAATGCGGTACATACGCCACTAACTGGTGTCCCATTACAATATTTTCACACTGCTCAATGCTGACACCTGTTGCAGCAACGGATTTGAGACATCCGGGCAACGCTGCGGCTACTGGATCTAAGGTAGCCGAAAAGTATGCAACTGGTCTACGGGCATTTCCATGAATTTGCACTAAAACTGACAAAGCACAACCTTCCCTTTCGCAACAGAAAAGTGAAAATGGTTTCTCATAATCTGGCATTCCCAAAGCAGGAGCACGGCACAAGTCTTCTCTCAGCTGGAGGAACGCCATCAAACAATCCTTGTCCCATGGTACCGGATCACTCACCTCCTTGTGCGTCAGTTTTTGTAAAGGTTTTGCTTTCAGTGAAAAGTTAGCTATCCACTGTCGGCAATAACCAACCATTCCTAGGAACATCCTGACTTCTCTCTGTGTCGTAGGCGCATTCATCTTCATTATCGCCTCTATCCTATCTGGTGACACTTTGCGCTTTCCTTTTTCTATCCTGTGACCCAAGTACTGTACTTCTGTCAGACAGTACTGGACAACATGAAACAACTATGTTGTTAATTTTTCGAAGATCTTGCACTATTCTAAATTTCCCACTAGGTTTCTGCAAACCCATAATCGGGGAGTTGCATGGACTTCCCACGATTTCCTTCAGTATTCCCTGTTGAATCATAGAGTCGATTACGGGTTTTATTCCTGCAATCGTCTCCGGGGTCAGTTTATACTGGGGCGTTCTTGGATATTCAGCATTTGATTTAACCATAATCTTCACTGGTTCTACTCCTTTGATCAGTCCTATCTCTTCTCCAGTGAAGTCCCATACCTCTGATGACACCGCCTCTCGTAAATCCCCTGGGAGCTCCTCCACTGTCAGGGTAGGATACAGTTCTATGCATGTTCTCGAATTTACAACTTTGAAGGTAGCGTCATCATCTGTAGTCTGTACCTCTACTCCCTGAGGTGTGCAGTATATGGTGCAGTTCAGTTTGCACAATAAGTCCCTTCCTAACAAACACACAGGACTAGAATCACATACCACAAACTGATGTTCATCCATGTAGTTTCCTATTTTCACTGATACTGGTTCCGTCAAAGGGCTATTCGTTCATTTATTTGCAACTCCTACCACCTGAATCGTTTCCCCCGACATTGGTAGATCTGGAACCACTGCCGATCTCAGAGTGGATCGAGTAGCTCCAGTATCCACCAAGAATGTTGTAGGACACCCTGCCACTTCTGCCTCAACGAACGGTCCTCTTTGATCCACTTCTAGAACTGCCCCGAGGGTACAGTCCTCCTCTCTACTTACACGTCGTCCCGTCAATGGATCAACGTAATAACACTCTTCTTTACCTGTGAACAAAGGCATCTGTCTATAGACCTTTCCTCCTGTCGTAATCTTTGGTGGCTGAGGGAATTGAGCTCGTGGAGCCGAAGTCCCCCCTTTGGCCACATTACTTCTTGACACTGTCACCCTTTGAACTGGAACTTCCTGAACTTCCTCCTCTACTTCTATTTCTCCATTTTCAGGGTTATAGGGACACTCGCGTCTCCAATGTCCCACCTGGTGACACTGATGACACTTTGTCGTTTTCTTCAATGTAGCAAAGTCTATTCTAGGTCTCGGATTTTCCTCGTTATCCTTATTCTGATTGTTTGATTTCCGTCCCATTGTCCCTGTTCCCTGTTGCTCCCTTTCCAGCTGACTGCATCTGCACCATCATCAATTTCTCCTTTAATTTCTTTGCTTTGGACTCTATCTCATCACTGCAGTATCTTGCGTATCTCAGAATCTCATCCAATGGTTTGTTTTGCCAACAAATTAAATGCTGCTGAATCATCAGACAAATATCAGGTCTCAACCCCAAAACAAACTTTGATACAAACTGTCCTATATCCTTGGGGTCCATTACATCTAGTCCACTGTATTGTTTGAATGCTTTCAGCAATCGCTCATAATACTCATGGACTGTCTCCTTTGGATCCTGTCTTGTTCGGTCTATTTTTACCCAGTCTATGTCTTGTGGTGGCACTTTATCCTTCAACCATGTAATCACCCTTTCATATTTTAACATTACACTTTCTGACGGTCCATTTGTACGAGGATCCCTTTCTGGTTCTACAGTTGGCCAATCGACACTAACCTTGCATGCTATCCACAAGTCTCCTGGGACCACAATGTCAAACAAGGTGTTCAAATCAATCCACAATACTTTTGAGATCTTCACAAACCTCTCTACCTGCTTGTACCACTCTACAGGGTTCTCCCTTAACTTCGGAAATGAGTTGGTAAAGGCAGCCAAATCTCCCCTACTCCAGGGTACATGTACATAATTCCCATTCGCTATTTCTCGCAAAGGGAATGCCTCCATCTGCATTAGTCTTCCCTCCGGAGACATCACATTCGCACTCCGCCTAACAGTGCCCTTCTTCGACCACCTCTCTTCCCATTTGTCCAGGTCCCTCCATGCTCTTATTCCCGTGATCAGTTCCCTTATATGTGTTTTTAATCCAGTTGTCCTCCTCTCATCTAAGTCCTGATCCGAATAATGCAACCTGTGGTTACCCTGTAATGCCTTGGTTCTGGACAAATCTACCATATACTTGTCTGCCAGTTCAGACAGTTTCTCATGAGTTGCTCTGGCTTTCCGAGTGATGTCCTTTGCTATAAACAGCAGCTCATCTTGTTCGTACATGTCAATCCTTTCTATCGGCACTGTACCATCTATTATCTCGTCCAGGTCAGATTTTAAACTGGACACGTCGAGTCTTTTGGCTTTTATTACAGCTTTCAATATGCCATCACTAGATAGTCTATTTACATCTCTCCCATCACAGCTCTGAGTCCTACGTCTAGGCTCAGGCGAGTTATGGGGAGTCCTCCCATGCTCCCATCTCTCCAGGTCCCATGCAGTTCCATCCTCTCTGGGTGTATGGTGAAACACTCCTCTATTTCCCATAGTCACATTTTTCTCATTCTGCATGGTTACTCTAGGTGCATGGTAAGACATAATCCTAACAACAAAAGAACCGGGGGTCTATAACGGAGCTTCAAGTACTCCGAGCTGCTGCAAAACTCCTACATAAGTGAGTTAAGCGCTAATAGAGCTACATAAGTCTCTATATCAGAATGTGTGCCAGGACAATTCTGTCGAAGGACCTACTGAGATTGTTGGTAAGACCCGTACAGAGATGTGTTGGATTCCCATCAAATAGGTATGTAGATCAAGTGTTCTCATTTGGTCATCCAAAAATGGGGTGGTATGTCTCTTGATCAATGAGACCCATCCATCGCCCTTACTCAATTGGGTCGCACCATCAATCGCTAAGGTACCCATGAACAAATGATAAAGATGGGATCGAGTGCAGTGCAAAAATCAAAAGATGTGTTAGTTAAAAACAAGGGGTAAAAGGATCAATAGGCGAAAAACTCTAATGTAATTTGTCCTTTCCCTCAAACAAACAAGAACAATGCAGAGGAAGCAGTCTAAACATATAACTGCATTTACAAGGCCAACATGTTTCAGCCGGTAGGGACAAGATCCCATGGCTTTCTTCAGGGCCAGAGTTCTAAGCATTAGCTACTGCATACATAAAGTGAACGTAACGACAATCTGTAAAGGATATACATAAATAGTCCAAAATCGTGTTCCTCTGTACCAAACGGTGTCTCTTACATCTGAATAGTACAGGGAGTGTACCTCACCTCTCCTGGAACCCAGCTCAGGAAAAAGGAGGCCCCGCTCTGTCCGGCGTTGTCTCATCGCAGGACCCGAGCTTGGTGGAAGGCTCTTGTCCCTACCGGCTGAAACATGTTGGCACACATTCTGATATAGAGACTTATGTAGCTCTATTAGCGCTTAACTCACTTATGTAGGAGTTTTGCAGCAGCTCGGAGTACTTGAAGCTCCGTTATAGACCCCCGGTTCTTTTGTTGTTAGGATTACAGTTAGGGGGATACGAACTGGGCAGGTCTTTAAATTTCCCTCAGACCCTTCTTCAATTGTTTGTGTTTTACTGCATGGTAAGACATCCCATTATTTCCCATTTCTTCACCATTTGCCGGTGATCTCTGATCACTCGACACATGGCAAGATCCTTCACTGTTCCCTATGCTCCCATGACTCCAGTGCTGTACATTATCTCCAGGTGCGTGGTGAGTGCATCTAAACCTATCTCTGTATTCTTGGGTCCTTTGGTCTTCCTCACTTTGAATGGGACGAGATGTCTCTCCACACTCCGTACTTCTGCCTCTTTGCTCCTGCCCATTTCCTCTGTCTGTATGACGTGTAACTCCTCTACTCTCCTGACTTTTACCTTCCCACTCCTGACTGCTTTCGCTAGCCCCGCAGTGAGATAATATTCCATTTCCTCGACTTCCCCATTCTGCTTCTGCTCTTGACCTGTTGCTCGGTACTCCTGTGGACCCATCCCATTCCCTCAGGTCCATCGGTCCTCTCTGACCCCCCTGTTCTGTTACGGGATCCACTGCTGACTCCAATGGGGTGTTCCACGTTATCGGTCCCGGCAATTGCCTCCAGGCATTTGTCGTGTTATTCCTTCTCTCCATTTCAACTCTCTCTCTTTCTAGCCATACCTGTTCTTTCTCTCTCCCTTTCTCTGGGTGGTAAACCGACACTACAGGACCTATGGTAACGGGTACTTGAAGAGCATCTGGCAATCCATAAGACTCAACCCTTTCCATTGCTGGCGTCTTCTGCACCACAAACCTTCCGACTACTCTCTGTACAGGACTATGTTGAGGTGTCTGCTCACCTTTGGTAGGTACCCAATCCGCTATAGGGAGTGGCCTGTTCTCTTCTATGTCAACCCTACCTTCTTTTGGGAGCCCCGTACCTTCTGTCTCCCTATTGTCCGGAGGTGGTTTATCTATCAACAACCTATTATGAGGCCGTCCTCCGACTCGCTCTCATCATCCTCTTCCATGGTTCTCTTTCCACCCGTAACCTCTCTCATGGGGTACAACTTATCCAACTCAATCACCTGTACTCTCCACTTCTTGGCTTCTGCATCCCATTTGGCATCTTGCACTGCCCTCACTGATCGCCGTACCCTTTCTTGGAGTCTGTGCTGACTCCTGTCGTGCGCCGCCCTAATCCATGCATTAAGGGCCTCAAACTGTGTTGGTCTAGGCAAAGGTCTCAATGAGGACATGACTGCTTTCAACTGATGTAACACTTCTAATCTAAACGTTCCGTATTTTGGAAATGTCAGTTCCTCATTCCCCTCTGTAATCTTACTCCAAGTTCCAAGCCACAGTATAGTATGCAACCCAACATTCGTTGCCATATAGTGAGCTGGTGTACCCTCCGGCGGTGCCTCTGCCCCGCAATAAGATTCTCTTCTTTTTCTCTTAAAAATCCCTCTCAAACATTTAAAACACTTCATGTTCAAAATCTACGAATTTCTACTTTCTCCGCGTTCGTTTACTTCCTGATGACAATCCACCAATCTCAGCGCGGTTCTCGCTAACTGGCCTATCACTGCGCGGCTCTTTGCTGACGTCACACCAACCGCCCTATCACAGCGCGGCTTCACACCAACCGACCTATCTCAGCGCGGCTCTCACTGGCGTCACTCGTCCCCCTTTCGCAGCAGTTCCCCTCCTTTCTCCGCTCGTCTCCCGGTCATGCATGCGTCCCATTCATACTCTGGAAAATGATTACTTCCGACCAAGCGATCACTTTCCTTGACTGTACGTCCACAGTCTAACTGTAATTGTCACCTTAACTGACGAAATGTCTTTCCGTGTACGTCCAGACAATCGCCTTCTCTGATAGGTTACTTGCACACGGTAACTTTCGACCTGCGTCCGTTACCCACACACTCACTCTTGCATTCCCCCTATCTCGGTCCTGCGGGCGATCAATGGTACCTCATGACCCCCTTTTCTCTGGTCGACAACTACTCTGGGTGTTCGATACACCCGAACCACTTAAGCTCTTCCCCGAACTTAAGATTTTGCCAGGTTGCGCGCGCTCACAACCCTCTCTCATTCACTCTACAGGCATTCAACTCCGCAAGACATTACAATACAGATACAACACAAAACACCGCAATCTGTCCACGCATGACCCTTGTTATACTCACTCTCGTCCGATTCTGCTGCTTTTCTCTCGCGCCGTCAGCACCCTCTTCGGCGGGCCACCTCTCGATCTCTAGGGACCTTGGGGTAAACTTAACCCAGTCTAGATCACCTTCCTCAAGAGGGTAACCATCCTCACTCTGCTACCAACTGTTAACGCGGGATTTCTGGTCTATAGTTATAGGCCTAGATCCCAACTCAGGTCGACTGAACCGTTGGTACCTGTCATTGAGTAAAAGGCAATCCACTACCAGGTTAATCCGTTAATGACTTACACCACTCTAAAGAACCACTTAAGCTTAAAAGGTTTAAAAGTTTATTACAAAGCCAAACTTAACTGGAGATACAAACATCTCAATATAAGGTTCAAAAGATATACGGGTATCAATACAAACATGAATTTTCTAAATGCTCTTAGTCGGCAAAAGAATATTACCAAAACCAATTCAAAAATCATCAAAGTTGCAAGAATAGACACAAGCTGTAGCTTATGAGTCATTTACAGAAAGGAAAGAAATCAGATTAGACTGTCCCTACACTAGACTAAGTGACATCCCTACTTAACAAGATCTTAACCTAAAAAGGTGTCAGCAGTGGTGACTTCCAAAGAAGATCACACACTTCCCTTAGTCTTTGTTCCAAAAACGATGTCTCGCAGTTCCCTATCTGCCTACCCATCCGCTCTCTTAGGTTCCTCAGATCATCTGCCTTAACTCCACACAGGGGTGCTGTCCCTAATACAAAATCACATTTACAATAGGAACGCCCTTTGGAGACACCCCTTAGAGACGCCCCTCACGTGGTGTTGGTTCTGGTATGTTCCATCCTGGTACTCCTCTGGGCCCATCGTTAGCATTGACCTTGCTTCCCAGGCTCCTCTCCGGCAAGACGGTACCCCCAGGAAATTCCTGAAGACTCCTCCAGGCCTGTGCCTGGCTCTCTTGAACAAAAGTCTATTCATCACTCTCTTGATTAAAACCTCCTCGCACCTGCAAACAGACACTTATACTGTGGGCCCCAAATTCCGTCCTCCACCATATCTTTAAGTCGTAAACCATTCGAACAGGCTCCACAGTTTGTGCTTAACACGACCTTTCTCTAACGGGCACATGCAGATCAAAAGCAATGACTTTGTCTATTCAGGCCTATCTAGAATTACATGAACGGGCCTGTGCACTCTGTAAAACATTTAATTCTTCTAAACAGCATTCTAACTTATTACCCACTATGATTATATGAAACGTTTATAAAACATATTTCAGTTCTAGGATCAATAATACTTTCAATTACAATAACATTGAAATCCACCATCGTGTAAGAGTGTAACAGCATCTTGTACTCTATGTGAACTGCCATGTGGCCTACACATTTCTACGTTTAGCAGCATTACATTTCCCCTACAACAGCCACATAACATGAGATTTCAACATCATTCTAACATCTCTACAAACATCTACATTAGCTTTTCACACTTGATATAAGTATTCTATTTTAATAAGACACTATTATATATTTTCACTCTATAGATTCAACACTCTTATATAATGTTTACTAAACTAATACAACGTGCTTGTAAATATGGTGCACTTCTATATTTTTCTTGATTTGCGCTCTCTCAAGACGTAAGATTTTGCTGCAAATTCCTGTCCTCCAAGATTTGTACATAGGGATTTGTGTCAGCCCCAGCGGCGGTTGCCCCGCCTGCAGAGGGGGCAGAAAAAAGAGAAAAATAAAATGGTAATAAAATGGCTTTCTTACCGTTTTATTTTTTCTCTGGCAGCCCACTACACACAATCCTGCCGCTTGTCTCAAACTGGTTAATAGCATGAGAGAAGCTTCCGGACTGGTTAGTTGGTGGGGGCCCGAGCTGGACGACGAGAAGAACACCACCAGGACATGAGGACGTGCTGCAAGCACGGAAAGTGCAGGTTTATTTTACTTTATTTACTGTAAACTGAATTGCTGATATGCATTACATGAACGTTTTAAAATTGAACATTTTACCTTTAAAACATTAATGTAATGCATGTCAATCATTTAGTCAGTGGTTGCCAATGTTATTTTCTCTTAGGTCGGCACTGCACCTTTTCTTATCCCACTACTTTTACTTGATGGCAGCCGCCACTGTCTGTGAGGGATTATGAGGCAGAGAATGCACAGCCTTGCAATTTAACATTCACTTTCACCACTCTGTGATTTTATGCAACGATCTAGCAGGGTGCTTCAGGACCACCACAATCCAAAAAGAGGGTTCTCTTAAGGTTTCTATCAGTGCTCGTTGGCTCCGATCGGGCGGGGGACGGAGGTGGGAGTTAAAAAAAAGAAAAAAACCTACCTGGTTGACGCGTCTCTCATTCGGTGTCCCTTATCGTCTCTCCCAGCCAGAACAGGAAGCAGGAAGTACCATCCTCCTAATAGCCAATCACAATGCTGCAATGTAGCTTTGTGATGGTCTGAGCGCCATGGTTCAGTACTCAGGCAGGCAGTGGGAGCCTGGGCATGTTCTTCACCCTGGAGAACATGCAAAGTGCGCTTGAATGTTTGGACGGCCCGAGACGGCCAGCCACACATTCATGCGCACTTGGAGTGGGCAGACTACTACTCCTCCCCCTGCAGGGAAACATAAACTGATAACATCGAGTTATCATCATTTAGGGCCAGGTGTAGGTAGCCCAATACCGGTCGGTATCGCCGAAATTACCGAATTTCGGCCGTTACCGACCGGTATTTAGGGTTTGAGATGCAGGAGGTAGGTTTAAGGATTCGGTAATTACCGATTCCTTAAGGAATCTGTAAAATACCGATTTCTTATTTTAAGGAATCAGTAATTACCGAATCCAAAAAGCTATGTAGGAGGCACTCAAGTGAGTGCCTTCTTGCATTCAGGATTCGTTATTTACCACCAACTACAAGTTGGTGGTAAATATCGAAAACCTTTAAAAAAGCAATTATGTGCTTTTTAAAAAGTGCCATGTGGCAGACATACATGCGCTTAGGGCATGTATGTGTGCCACATGTGCACACATGCACGATTCAGGGGTGCAACAGGGTGTCAATGTGACACCCTGCCACCCTTGAATATGTGCCCCCTATTACCGATTCGGTATTTACTGAATCGGTAACAGGGAATGGCTTTCCATTCATTCCTATGGGCCTCCAGGCCCATAGGAATGAATGGGAATTACCGAATCGGTAAATACCGATTCTTAAATACCGAATCGTACCGATTTGGTAATATTTACTGAATTGTTTACTACATACCATTTACCGATTCTGAAATACCGAATCGGTAAAAATCGGTATTTTAGAATCGGTAAATGTAGATAACCTACATATGACCCTTAATGTTTCCTTTATTTCACTGCTGCGTCGCAGTGGGGCGATGTGCCTCTGCCTTAGTGGAGGAGCCGCCACTGTTTTTTAATTTAAGACACATTCAAGAAAAGTACCATCTGCTAGGCAATTGGTATGCTCCAAAGGTAGTGTTTGTCATACAAAGACTCCTCCGGAGTTTGGACCCACTATGCGAGTGAGCGACAATCATGACTGTGTCCTGGGAATCTCAGTGTTACATTTATCAGCAAAAGATGATCAGAGGTGTTAAAATAGTAAAGGGAGCAAAAGACTCATTTGCTGAAAGTGAAAACTTCATATAAAAGTAGACAGTTCAAATAATTGTTAGATCTCATAACTATAAGAACACACTTTCATATCAAGAGGTGTTAGGAAAGTAAAAATAATGCAGCTTAACATACAACATTAAAAAAGAAAACAGCTTAAACAAATATATAAACAAGTGAAAACAACAATGTGTCATCGAGTGCCCAGACGAAAGATACAGTCGATTAATATTCCAAGTTAGAACTAAATAAATCTAATGCACATTTACCAGTATTAAACCAACTAGAATGGCAATCCACAAAGATTTCTCTGGGCCAATTATTGCTATTTGACACCTTCCCTAAATAAAGTCTGACCTCTTCCAGTATATGAAATCCTCAGTTTGACTGATAAAGGACCCCGTCACCAATAACCACAAATCTAGCATGAACATCAGATTCAAGTTTGGCCAACAAATATTTTCCTAGACATCTGGCAAAATACTGAAAGTCAATAGCCCATTTTAACCTGTAAATTACATATTATTTGTTACATGTAGCAAACTCTCTGAAACCAACTATTTTACTATTATATGTGTGTGTAATCTAATATTTGTTACCACTATTGGAATAGTCGCCTGCTCGTATAATCATATTGCTAACATGTTATGAATGTTTATATGCAAATGTTAACTTCTTATCTTCACAAGTACCTAGTTCAAATCAAGAGTCAAAATTATCCTGGTCTTCAAAATAGCCCTTTGAATCACATCCATCTTAGACAAAGTTGAGTAGGTAGAAGTGTCTCGTCTCAGTGGTGATGGCGTGTTTCTGAGGTGCCACATCTTAGAGCCACGCTCATTTTGCATGGCACTGCCCTGCCGGCACGAGTATCTCTGCGGTCACCCAGCGGGACATTCCGCATGCAATGTGGAATGCTAAGCGCCTGGCGGGACACAGAGGCATGAAGGATGACAAACATGAGGTTCTTCTTCATCCACATGATATTTTTTGGAAATGCCATTCCGTTGGCAGTGACATAACACAAAACGTGAGGAGGCCACTCTGCAAAGTATACACGTGGAGGACCACATGCTCTGGACCCAGTCAGGAGCTCTCAGCCGCCTCCTGTGCACAGTGCCGGAGGTGGCCCCGCTGGAGCTCGGGCCCCCTCGCCCGCGACATCTGCTGGGGCTATTGTTACGTCACTGTCTGTTGGAAGAATAGAAGTGATTACCCTTTTGTTTATGGCTAGCATATATGGTCACCTCTCCAATGTCTGTCTTCTGTAGTTCCTAGTCCAGGATGGTGTTAGCAATTTGCCTGTGATGTAATTTCCTGCCCAGAGCATGTCTAAGAAGACTTTTGTCTGAGAAGATATTATACTGTAGATATTTCAGCAGTAGATGTTTTTGAGTCTATATGATTGCCGTCCACATCATGCACGTTTTCATGAGCCTGAGTGCATGCCGTCAGCAGTTTATGTAGTTTTATAAAACGCAGAATGTTTATATGACAGAAACAGTCTTCGGTCATATTCAACACCAGATTGCGCTTCTGTTCATTGCCAGTCGAGTAAAGGAGGCAAGGGACACCCTACTCACATGCAACCAGGGTACGTAGTATATAAGCAGAAACACTGGTTCCTGTGGACAAATGTAATCAATAAGCAGTATAGGTACGCACAATGGCAATAGGAAGGGGTAAAGTGGATGTCCGAGAGAGATATAAGACCATATACCACAGGATACTTGTAAATTCAGAAATTTTATATACATAAATAATCACAATTATATTCAAAAAGTGCATGGTGCCCCGGGGAACTTGGAACCTACATAACAATTCGCGACATATTGTGACATAAAGAAATGGTTTCCAAAATAACAAAGTCGACCATCAGACTAGTATAAAATGAACACAGCCTTCTCATATAGTAATAGAGACGGGTGAATGGTTCGCTTTAGGTTTTGTCGACTATGTTTCAACCCCGTTACCAATAGGGGGTCTCTTCAGGACCTAGTAATGCAGGGACATCTGAAAGATGATAATAAAATAAAATAAATCAGTGTTGGGGCCGGAAAACAACCCATAGGCTATAAGGATATGCTAATAGAAGATTGATCTGGTACCTGAGAAAAGGAATTTGCTGTCAGAGTGACAATAGTGCACCACAGGAAGTGAAAGTATTGGAAGGGTACTCACATGGGACCCAGCCGGGCACTAGTGAAAATAAGACACAAGGGGGCTAATGAGGCCTCATTTCAAGCTAACGTTGGTAGATAATGTAAAAGCCATAGAGTGAAGGGACTTACCCCAGTGAGGGGAAGGCTCGCCAGTCTTAGTACTTGCTCGTAATGATTTACTGCATCTGTTTCCATGAACTATATGTCAATCAGTGTGAAAAAATGTCCGCAACAATAGTCAGGAAATTACACGGCAGTCCGTGTGGGTTGAATGTGTTTGTGAAAGAATCTATAAGTATATTAGAACCAGTATCAAAGACCCAAGGGCCAGGAACACAAGGGAAAGACAGTGCAATCAGCTGTTGGAGCCCCTGCGCTCTTACCGTAGTGTTAAGTAAGGATGACTCATAAGAAATGAGGAAACACACCCGCGTGCGTCAGCTACGCGTGGAATGAAGGGAAGTTTCTCTAATAGTAGTTGCCTTGGGCTCACTGGCTTATTTGGTTGTACAGAAAACAATGATGGCCCACTAATAATTTTGGCTATATCTTCATCTGTATATAGTGGACCTTCTCTTTCGGACATCTTACCTCAAGAAAAGGAGATTTGACCCTAAATTTGAATAGGGTTCTGGGGAAATCCTTAGACAGAATAATGTCCTTGCGGTGCAGCCACCACTCTAAGAGTCGTGTAAAGGAGAAAAGGGACACCCTACTCACATGGAACCAGGGTACACAGTATATAAGCAGAAGCAATGGTTCCTGTGGACAAATGTAATCAATAGGCAGTATAGCTACGCACAGTGGCAACAGACTCTGACAGTAGTCTAGGCCCCTGACCTCAGATTGTGACAGCAGATTTGATGTCTGACCTCAGAAGGTGATAGCGGTTTAGACAGATGACCTTAGACTGTAAAAGCGGACCAAAGGTCTGACCACAGACGGTGACAGCGGACCATAGATCTGACCTCAGACTGTGACAGCGAACTAAAGATTTAACCTCAGGTTATGACAGCGGACTAGAGATATGATCTCAGACGGTGACAGCGGATCAAAGATTTGACCTCAGACTGTGACAGCGGCATAGAGATCTGACCTCAGATGGTGAATGCGGACCAAAGATCTAACCTCAGACTGTGACAGCAAACTAGAGATCTGACCTCAGATGCTCACAGTAGTCTAGGGCCCTTACCTCAGATTGTGACAGCAGATTTGATGTCTGACCCCAGATGGTGATAAAGGTTTAGACAGCTGACCTTAGACTGCAACAGCGGACCAAAGATCTGACCTATGACTGTTACAGCGGACCAAAGATTTGACCTCAGACTGTGACAGCAGACTAGAGATCTGACCTCAGACGGTGACAGCGGACGAAAGATCTGACCTCAGGCTGTGAAAGCGGACTAAAGATCTGACCTCAGACGGTATTAGTGGTTTAGACAAGTGACCTCTGACTGTGACAGCAGACCAAAGATCTGCCCTCAGACTGTGAGAGCGGACCAAAGATCTGACCTCAGACGGTCTCAACGGACTAGAGATCTGTTCTCAGGCGGTGACAGCGGACTCAGACGCTGCCAGTAGTCTAGGCCCCTGACCTCAGATTGTGACAGCGGATTTGAAATCTAACCTCAAATGCTGATAGTGGTTTAGACAGCTGACCTTAGACTGTAGCAGTGGACCAAAGATCTGACCTCAGATGGGGTCAGCGGACTAGAGATCTGACCTCAGACAGTGACAGCAGACAAAAGATCTGACCTCAGACTGTGACAGTAGACCAAAGATATAACCTCAGACTATGATAGCGGTCTAGTGATCTGACCTCAGACGGTGACAGCGGACTAGAGATCTGTCTCAGATGGTGACAGTGGACCAAAGATCTGACCTCAGACTGTGACAGCGGTCTAGAGATTTGACCTTAGAATGTGACGTCGGCTTGACAACCTGCAATAAATAAACATATTCAATTGATTTTACATTGCTCGTGAAGATATCCGTTCTTGAAAAGTAAAAACCTACCTAAGCTCTGCACCCCCCATTCCCCTCGTGTTCTTTGGGGTGCCCAAACTTCGACGCTTCTGCATGACCCATTACTGGCGAGTCTGCTCTGAGGCAAAAAGTCACGGCATGTTTACAGGTACAAATAGAATTTGCTCTGAACAAGGGAAACCTCCCCTTCCTCCGGCTGCTTAGCATTTCAGTGCAGAATAACTTAAAATGTATGATTGTCTCTGCTCCACCAAATGCACAACCACAGAGGCCATCACCCCCTCGGGAACAATCTGCGTTGCAGAGCCTAACCGGAAGTATACCGAGTCAGACCCTATCAGGCCATGGACGGCGGGTCTCGGACCAAACCTCGCCGAAGGAAGGTCCAGGTAACAGTTGCCACTGGTTTAGTAAATACCTCCATGTTAAGACCACTTTTTCGTGCATTTTCTAGTGCAACGTTCGGATTGTATCGCAATAACTTTCCTATCGCCTGTTTCACATTTATTTGTTCAGGGTTAGTCCACGTTCGCTGCATCCAGTTTTCCTTACAAGCCACGGGCGCCATTTGAACGTGCCCTAGACCTTTATTTCTTGAAGAGAAGTTTGATATACATCACTTATGCCGTTATTACGTAGTCTGATCCCGTACAAGAGATAATTTATCGAAGATGCAATTTAATCTCACTCTTATCCTTAGTAGAATTAGCTGCAATAGCGTCCTTACAAATTGATTCTGGATTCTTGTGTTTTAGTGCTCCATAATTCTATTACAGCACCGGAGGCTTCAGATCATGCTTTCTCTTTCTTTACTGTAAATAAACAGCAGCCAATAGGAACATTTTTAACATATTGAAAAAAGTACATTCCCAGAATGCTTAGCGTAACCATAATAACAACCATAGAGACTAGCCCTATATATTACTCTTCACACTGGAACACTTCCTCTTACTTTGCTGCTCGTATAGAGTTAAGTGTTCGGAAAAGTTCTTGCAAAAACTTGCCATTGTTAGTTAATGAGCGATATTTGGATGTTTATTAATGCATTATTGTATTATGTATGAAGCAGTCTGTCTTTATCTTTATCGTGTTGCTTCTATAAATTTCAGTGATTTATCAGAACTTGCTTCTGGACAGCGCACCACAGCTGCGCGTAGAGGGCGATCGGAAGGTGGCGGTTGACAGCCTAGCGCGTTCCCCACCGTCCGATTGCCTTTGCTCCTTCCAGATATTTACTGCGCGTCTTTGCAGTGCTCCGTGGTGCCTTCCATGGTACGGGCCCACGTTGTCGTTGAGCCTTATGTCGGGTAGCCCAATTGGGTTCGTTTTGGGCTCGTTTTGGGCTACGCGACACCCAAACTCGTTCCTCCTCACACAGCGCGCATTATTCAAAGCGCGGTTCGGAGCTTGTCTTTGCTACCCTTGATGGCGCCTTGCCTGGGCTGGAGAAATAGGCTGGGCCAAAATTGTGTCATATGCCGATGACACACGGCTGGCCATCTCGCTGTCACGGGCGCCCAATGTTGCGGCATCCAGCTTCAGTGCCTGCATGCAGGAGCTTGCCTCCTGGATGTCTAACAACTGCCTGAAGCTGAATGGTCCCAAAACTGGGGTGCTCGTGGTGGGGGGTGGCCCGTCTGTGTGGTCCTCAGCATGGTGGCCAGCATGCCTAGGCACTGCTCCTGTGCCTTGTCAGCAGGCCAAAAACTTCGGGGTGATGTTTGACTCTGACCTGTCATTCACTCCCCAGATTGGTCGTGTGGTTGGGGTGTGCTTTGGCATCCTCAAGGGCCTGCGGAGATCTTGGACCCGCTCCCCATTGTTGCTAGGCGGACGCTGGTGCACGCCCTTGTAACCTCGCGACTAGATTACGCCAACCTTCTCTAAAGCTGCCTTGGAGGCTCTCCACTGGCTTCCAGTCAGGGAAAGGATCACCTTTAAGGCGCTATGCACGTGTCATCGCATCATTGGGGGAAAGGCGCCCAGACCCTTACTGAGCCTTATCACACCCTACAGACCTAAGCGGACGCTTAGATCCACTGGTACTGGCTTGGTAGCTATCCCCAAAATTAACAAAGCGCGCATGGGGGGTAGATCCTTCAGGCACCTTGCAGCCAAGAGTTGGAACATGCTCCCGCCAGAGCTGCGTCTCAAACCTTCAGAGGTTAGGTTCCGAAGAGCTCTTAAAACCCACCTGTTCCGGTCAATACTTGTGTAGCTGAATCTAGTTTAGGCCTCCTCATTTTCTCTCACCATAGCGCGGGGACACGCCGGTGCGCGTAACCAGGCGCTTTATAAACTTCCATTATTATTATTATCAGAAGCTGTGTGCAGGGTTATGTATACTAAACAATTGGCTCTTGATGCCCCCTGGGCTGGTATAATTGGATTACAGCTTTGCTAGGAGGATGATTATTTTACTACACAGTGTTTAGCACTAGGGTTGCTCCCTCTTGACCGATTCCTTTGGGATCCCATATATATTTAACACTACTGTCTTCCGCTGTGCGTTTGGCCATGGAGGATTGGGCCTACTTCGAGAAGAATGAGTATGGGTACTATGAGGAGGAGTATGGGCCACTCCTAGAAGACAACCTCATCAATGCCCTTGATGTATCGGTGCAAGATTCCGTCACCAAGGCGGTTGAGGTAGCGGTTCCTAAATAAGTGGTTAATAAGGTGCTAGCGGCCGCATTAAAACACATTACGGCGCAATTGGAAAATTTAGCAAAACGCCACGGTATGCTTCAGCAGGATACTGCATGCCATTTCACGTCTTCTGCAGGGGGAAAACCTGTTTCCGCTACAGCACCCAGTTGGCCACATGTGCATGCCCTTCCTAAATTACCGCCGCCTTCTGCCAGGGATCATCCGTACTCAGGATCTTTTACTTCGCTCCTTTCGTCATCCAAGGTGGTTACGGACACCGACACTGGTACGGACACTGACTCCACTGAACTCACTGTGTCTCCTAAGAAAAAGAAGGCTAAGAAGGCTTCAATCCGCCCACAATCCCCTCCCGTTTACCAGGCCAGGAAACCTTTCGATTTTAACCCGCTAGAAATAGTGCTCCCGAGGTCATCCGATTGGGCCCCTCCTCTGGAGGTGGCAGACTATACCCATCAAAATCTGCGCCGCAGTTTTGATAGGGAAGTCAGAAACCGGCTGCGGTTGGAATGCCCTCGCCTAGATGTACCTGACATAGTCACGGAGATGCCAGATATGGATCCCAATATGTTGGCCTTCCTGGAGAAATTTCGAAAGGACCCCAAGAAAGCCTGGCGAGGGTACCAGGATAAATTGTTAGACACCATTGGCCCCTTGTCGAAAATCCTGGAACTGGCTCTTGTAGCCAAAGAATCTGGTGATCCAATCGATGCAGATATTCTTCCTGGGTGGACGCAGTGCGCTATCTTCTTCTTGGGCAACGCAAATTGCGCCATTTCATCGGCGCGTAGAAAGTCCCTCCTAATGCGCATGGACACTAATTTAACGGAGCTAGAATCAGCAGAACTGGGTGCATTGGCGGATGGCTTGCTATTCGGAGAGCAATTTGTAAAGGATGTCTCCAAATACGTGGGGACTTTCACCTCCTTAGACAAGGCCCAAGGAAACATCAAGCGGGTGTTCCACACGGGCCTTTTTGGATAGGGCCGGGCGAGGCAGGGGCCGCTTGCCAGGCCGCCAATACCAGCAAGGCCCTTCCAGAGGTGGTTACAGCCAGGGCCAAGTAGATTATCAGGACCCCACCAGAGGCAGAACGTTTTCCCCCACAAGACGTCTTAGCTGCTGCCGCTGCCATCGAGGTGGTCACAGAGGGAACGCCCAACCTCAGATTACAGCAGGTAAGTACACTGTCTCGGTCTCTATATCCTCTGGGAGGTCGGATTTGCCACTTCCTTCACAACTGGCAGGTTATTACTCAGGACCCATTTTTCCTCCCCATCGCAAGCACTTGCAGCTTCAATGGCGCCTGGAATACTTGGTCCGGCCTTTCGGTCTTTCCTCGGCACCTTGGTGTTTCACCAAGTTATTGAAGCCGGTGATAACACATCTCCGGGAGCAGGGTATATCCTTAATAGTTTACCTCAACGACATTCTGATCATGGCTCCCTCTGCGCACCTGGCGGCTCTCCATCTACAAATACCGATGACATTGTTAAAGAATCTGGAGTTTGTCATAATCAAAATGAAGTCAATCCTACGTCCAACCCAGTCGTTGGAGTTCTTGGGGTTTGTAATCAATACCCAGACAGGCCAGCTTTAGTTGCCCAAGCAAAAGCTGAAGGATTTGAAGAGAGAATTGAGGAGGACTGTAGATACGCAGTTGTTGTCCTTACAAGCAATCGCACGTCTTGTGGGCCTGTTAGCCTCTTCCATACAAGCAATTTTTCCGGGACCCTTACATTATCGATCCCTTCAGCATCTCAAGATCAGACACCTCCAGAAGGATCTCTTATTCGGATCATGGTTCCCCTGACGGACAAAGTCCGGGCAGAGATTCAGTGGTGGTTGACACAGGTGGATGCTTGGAATGGTTGAGCAATCTTCGGATCTCACCCTGAGCTGATCATAGAGTCCGATGCCAGCAGGTCGGGTTGGGGAGCCCGGTGCCGGGAAGTGACCACAGGGGCAGATGGTCTCTCCAGGAGTTGGAATTGCACATTGTCTCGAACTCCTGGTGGGGTCATTTGCGATTCGCACACTCTCTCCCAGGAAGGTTCTATTGAGAATGGACAATTTTTCCGCTGTGTATTATATAAACATGTTGGGGGGAACCAGGTCCCCGATGCTGGTGGAGATCGCCAAGGATTTATGGTATTACTACCTAGCACATCAAATCACAGTGATACCTTCCGGGTCGAGACAATGCAGTAGCCGACTGGCAGTCTCGTCACCTGAAAGATTACAGCGATTGGAAGCTTCACCTGTCCCTGTATCACCTGCTTCAGTCCCTGTGGGGTCCGTTCCACATGGATCTTTTTGCCTCCAGACTGAATCATCAGCTGGAGGCCTTCTTCAGCTGGATGCCAGATCCCCTGGCGAGAGCGACAGATGTGTTCACACTAGACTGGTCTCAGAGTCTCCACTATGCATTTCCTCAGTTTATCTTGATACCCAAATTAGTGAATCAAATATCTTGACAGGAGGAGGAGCTTGTGTTGGTCACCCCAATTTGGAAGTCTCAGCCATAGTTTCCAGTCCTGCTGGAGTTGGCATGCGATTTTCCAATTCATCTCCTGTGTTTTCCATTGATGCTCCAGGGCCCTCAGGGTGAGCTCCATCCGCTAGTCCTGGCAGGGCAGCTATCCCTGATGGCCACGAGGTTTTCCGGCAACAATGGTCGTTGCCAGGAACTTCGGAGCAGGCTTCCAGTTTTATCCAACAAGCCTGGGCTACTTCGACCAGGAAGCGATATGGTTCCGCATAGAAGGACAAGTATTCTGGGTTGGCTGGGTTGATGCTTGGAGAAACACCTGGATCCCGTGAAAGCAGATATCTCTCAAATTGTGAATTTTCTCTCCCAGAAAGCCGCTGATGGTTTATCCTATAGATCAGTGAACAATTTCCATTCAGCCATTTCCGCAGGCCATGCACATCTGGATGGCAGACCCGTGGGTATGCATCCGGTAGTGTGTAAGCTTCTAAATGGAATACGCATAGCGAACCCTCCTTAGGCTAAGTATACCTCTTTATGGGATGTTTCTAAAGTGTTGAATTTGTTTGAAAACTGGCCTAATAATGAATTACTGTCCCGAAAACAATTGTCAGCTAAGTTAGCCATGTTGCTGTGTTTATCTGCATGCCACAGGGTTTCTGATATTAGAGTGCTGGACTTAGAGGGTAGAATATTTTCCCCTGAAGGCGTGCGATTTTTAAATACTGCTCTCACCAAGACTTTTTCCAAATCTATTGATTACAATGCTTTTCCTTTGAATGAAAAACTTTGTGTGGCAAAATGTCTCAAGATGTATGAAGATTGTACACGGTCTCTCAGACCAGCCGATTGTTCAAGGTTATTAATTGCTTTGCAGAAACCTTTCAGGCCCGTTATGTCCCCTACTATTGCCAGGTGGCTTAGATATGTGATGTCAGAAGCGGGTATTGACACTGAGTTATTTGGAGCGCATTCGGTCAGAGGTGCTATGGCCTACAAATCATTTATGCTGGGTACCAGTATACATGATATCATGAAAGCGGCAGATTGGTCTTCCAGTTCTACTTTGAAACAATTTTACTATAAACCTGTGGGTGATGTTGCTTCTATTGTATTGGTTAAGGGTTAAACTAGCATAATCTGAAGCCTCCGGTCCTGTAATAGAATAAAAAATTTGCATTCGCACCATGAATTTTCAATTCTATTAAGGACACAGAGGCGAAGATTATCCCGCCCAAAGTGTATATTATGATTCATAATTGTTGTCTTTACCCCCTCTGGATTACAGGTCTATGTCAGTTATTACGAGTACAAATTTTAGTTTCAGGCGCCGACCAGAAAGGCGAATTGGCCATCGGGGTGGGCCTCTGGGAAGTCATTGTCTACAGCCTTCATGTTCAAGATCCACAGTTCCTGTTCTTTCAGCAATCTTGTGTAATTTGGGTACGTTTCTTGATCTTGTTTGGACTTATTACTGTTCAATTTGGACTCTGTTCACTGGCCTAAGAAAGAGGAAGTGTTCCTGTGTGAAGAGTATATATAGGTCTCTATAGTTGTATTAATGGTTACGCTAAGCATTCTGGGAATGTACTTTTTTCAATATGTTAAAGAAAGAGAAAGCATAATCTTCGCCTTCATGTCCTTAATAGAATTGAAAATTCTTGGCGCGAATGCTAGCAAATTTTTTATTCAGCCCCACAAGCATCTGTGCGAGGGCTCTGCATACCGCTGCTGCCCCGCCCCCAGCCATCCACATGTGTCCCCACACCCGGAAATGAAACACAGGGATGTCCCTGCCTGCTGAACATGTCATAACTCGCATCACATCTGATTCCCATAGAGTCGAACGGAAGAGCCTCCCACCAGCTCCGCGAACCCTTCAACGGTCATCTAAGATGGATCCTTGGAAGCACCATCATGTGTTGGGCCTTTGTTACATTCAGGGTGACTTCTTTACTCTGACATTGATATTCAACGCGATATTCTGTTCGCCTTGTAAAGCACAGCATGGACTCTGTGCTGCACGGAGCCAAGATGAGTGAGTACACTGCGGACACCTATCAGATCCGGAGCTTCTTCAGGGCTCTCTTTACAGGCATTCAGAGGAATGGCATTTGGGAGTTATTTGTCCATGATCACACAATGTGACTGGATGGTTCAACCCTCTACAGAGCTCCAGCTTTCTCATTCTCCAGCACCAGCTGAAAACTGCAAACACCCCCTCTGTGTTATCTGGCCAGTGTCTGTCCAAATGTCGGTATAAAGGTGCAAAACTGTAATATCTCTCATATAGCTCAAGGGAAATATTTACAAGTCCCTTGCGCCGCCTGTGCATCACTTTTAATATGGGAAAAAGAAACGCATAGGCGGCTCAAGGGGCTTGTCAAGAAGCCCGCAAATCTATTTCCATAACTGATCTTTATGGGAAATACGTAAGTCTCCTGAAGCGCAAGGAAAGGAAGTTTGGAGCCCTGGAAAATGATATATAGCAGTTTTGCTGCTCTCTCTAACAGCAACAGGTCTTAGCTTTCTAGTAGCAGTTTAGCACCCCCTTGCTGGGGTACTATGTAAGTAGAGGCTACCCAGGACCAGATTTGCCAACACTTTGCGTCTGGTTTGCAGGGGCGGTTCCTGGGTGCGAGTGTTGGGGCTTTGCCCCACTCATATTTTGGCCTCCTGTGACCCCCGTTTTATGTGCATAAAATTTCAATAAACCTGTTAAACCTCTATCACAAAACATGGCATCTGCAGCGGTGGGTGTGGTTTAATTTTGAACACCACACACTAGCGCAAGCAATCGCAGGGTACCTAGGCCCAAAGTGTGCTTCTCTGGTTAGCCTGCTACCTTTCTCCGGCCAGACAGACATACGTACTAGAGACCTCTCTTCACCTACATATCAGGGACCGGGGGTCGATCAAATGCCCAATCCCAGGTCTCCTAATGAGCGGTGAGTTTCCCTGCTCAAGTCAATCCTGGCCCTGCCCTCATGCTTTGCAAAAGCAAGGGGACAGCGTCTGGATTGGCTGCCAGGCACATTGCTAGATCAGGCCTAGGCCCTAGTGTAGACAGCATGACACAGCGAGGTGGGAGGCACTGCTCATGGTCATGACCAATCACTGTAATGTCTTATTGTGAAGCCATGCAGTGATTGGCCATTTCTGCTGTTGCTGGGTAGGGCTGCTCAGCCAGTGTCTCTCCTCCCTCTTCATAAGCCAAACATTACAAGGGTGCGAGGGAGAGACCGAGTTGACCACGGACGCCTTGTGACTTTTGCTTTGGCCAGAGACAAGTCAAGTTGCTCACATTTTTGTCCTAACTCCGAGCCTTGTTTGACTTTGTCACAAAAGTGCAGATACGATTTATCCCCGACGGCCCTTTATGGAGTGGATTCAACAGTATTTATAATTTATTTACATGTATATGTGTGCTGGTGTTTCTCCTTAAGTAATTCCTGTTTTTCCTCACCCACCTGACTTTGCCAAAAAGCTGTGACAGACTGCTTTCTGAAGGAGGGGCAGTATGGAGGAGTGTGTACTTGAAAGGGAAGGAGACCCCTATCACAAACATCAAAGACTCAGACCCTAAATCACATTTGTGGCCAGATGTAGTTAGCCCTTTACCGGTCGGAAACGGCCGAAAATACAGATTTTCGGCCGTTTCCGACCTGTAAAGGGCTATGGAGATGTAGGGGCTAGAAAAACGTACATTTTCGGTAATTTTACCGAATCGGTAATTTTACCGAATCGGTAAAATTACAGAATCGGTAAATTTACAGATTCTGTAAATTTTACTGATCCGGTAAATTTACCATTCGGTAAAAATACCGAAAATGTATTTTGTGATGTAGGTAGCACTTCTAACAGTGCTACAGGGCCTTTAGAATTCGGTATTTACCATGCAATACAATTGCATGGTAAATTACGAATTCTTGTGTACATGCACATCTGTGCATGTACACCTGTGCCATGTGGCACACAGACATGCCCTGAGGGCATGTCTGTGTGCCACATGGCGCAAACGCCAGTTACAGGGGTGCAACAGGGTGTCAAAGTGACACCCTGTCCCCCTTAGCAATTCGGTATTTTTACCGATTTGGTAAATACCGAATCGGTATTTGCTATTGAATCCTATGGGCTTCAAGGCCCATAGGATTCAATAGCAAATATCGATTCGGTATTTACCGAATTGATAAATACCGAATCTTACCGATTCGGTAAAAAATACTGAATTTTTACCTACATCTCATTTACAGATTCATAAATACCGAATCGGTAAAATTCGGTATTTATGAATCGGTAAATGAGATTTACCTACATCTGGCCCTTGGTGTCTGGAAATGGACTCTAAGAAGGGGAGCTCAAGGCCCACAAAACTGTGAACTGTCAATCAGCCAGTTGGGCTGCATGCTGTAGAGGAGAAGCTCTGCAAGATTTCTGTATGTGATCAATACTAGTGTCTAAGGTTTGCTAGTCGTCCAGCTGGGTAAGGGGACATCACCCTGGAAAATCTAAGACCACCTGCCCATGGAGTCTAGAATACCAGTGTCTGCCTACCTGCCAAGCCCAGTCTGCCCTGTGAAGAAGACTAGAGCATTTGGAGAGTGTGAGGTCCAGGGGGGAATCCTGCTGAGTGGATCCCCGTGGCAAAAAGTGAGGAGATGGCTGCTGTACTGATTGGGTCATCACCTGTGTGCGGATTCAATTCAGTGACCCTGTGCTCCAGAGGGTGATGCCGTAAAGTTAGTCATGGTTGCACCAATCGGGCTGTCACTTGTGCGCAGAGTAAAGTCAGTGTCCTGCTATGCCATAGGGGGCCACTGTGAAGTTGGTATCAATGCTGGGCCGATCGGGCCATAGCCCATGTGCAGAGTGAAGTCGGCAACCCCGAATGCCAGCAGAGGCTGCTGTGAAGGTTCATGGCTGCCATGCCAATCAGGCTGTTGTCCGCATGTGGAGTGAAGTTATGACTCCATATGTCACAGGGGGCAGCTATGATGAGGAAGTTACTGCCATGCTGATTGGGCATTCGCCCATGTGCAGAGTAAGTTCAGTGTCCCAGTTATGCCGGAGAGAGCCACCATGAAGAACAAGGAACGTGGCCAGGTTCTGTTGTCATCAAAAGGAGAGAACACAGTGGTGGTGACCTGTGTGTGCTTGAGTTGCTAATGAGTTTCAGAAATCGAGTGAACGTCCCCTTTGACCTAAAATGAGGATCAGAGGAACATATCTCACTGGAGGAATCATTGTGGATGCCCAGCCTCTGTCCCTGGAGAGCCACTCACCGTCAGCAGCTGTTGCAGCCACTCGCCAAGTCCGAGAGTGAAACGCTTCTGAGGAATCTGGTCCCACAACCCCTGCAGAAGCAGGTAAGACTGATTGCAGGTTGGGAATGCCCCAGGGGAATTTGTTTGGCTACATATTACTTTAGACGCTGGAACACTTTTGACTTTGGAAGAGTCAGAGGGGGTCTCCTGAGACTCAGACTACAAATGGGGCTTAACCTGAATGTTGGCCTTTAGTGAATAGGGATTAACCACTACTGTTAGTAAAAGGGTGTGGGACTCTGAGGCCTGCCTATCGAACACTAGAGCCCTTACCTCAGGGGACTGTGTTTTGTTTGTGTGTGCTGTGTTTCGCTTTGTGCCTGTATATAAATACAGTTTTTTCATAAAAAGTATGTATTTCACTGGGCAATCATGTATTGTTGCTATTGAAGTTATTCTGAGTTGTGAGCCCGCGTTCATACCTCTAGATCTACCTTAAGTCAAGTGCTGCAGTGGTACTTGGCCCAGGTGTTCAGAACCCATAGTCAGTTAGGGCCTGGCACATCCAGGAGCAAAAGGCCTCGAGCACCACAGTTGGGTTCAGTAGCTCCAGCTTACCCCTTGGCCTTCTGAACCGGGTTCTCATATGTCTATTGTTAAATGTTTCCATTATGTGCAGTTGAGAGCATTGTAAGGATCATAATAATGCATCCTGGTAAGAGCCTGCCCCAAAGCTGCCGACTGTCCCAGTAGAGCTAAGCAGCAGCAGCCCGTGGAGGGAGTTTCGGTGGGGCAGAGAGGCGGGGTGGGGGAGGGGCAGGGTGGAGGGTGCTAAAAGCCGGAGTATGGATAATTGAAGGTAAGTAAACAATTTAATAAATAAAATGAATTTCGTAGCGCGCCCTGCATAGCAAAATGTGATGCAGGGTGCGCTACAAAATTCGTTTTATTTATTAAATTGTTTACGTACCTTCAATTTTCCATACTACGGTATTTAAGAAACCCCGCCACGCCTCTCCGCCCCACTGAAACTCCCTCCACGGGCCGTGGCTGGAGCTAAGCTGAGAGCTCCATGAGCATAGAGGGCTACGGCACTTCTCAGAAAGCAACACAGGCCATCGCTGTGAGAGATCGACATTCAGTGCATCTACAGTTAACACCCTCCAGGCATGACTTGACTTGGAGGGGTGTAGCAGATTCTTGCCGCATAATGTGGCCCTCTGAGAGGTCTTGTATCTCTCAACAGTTCCTCCCTCTTCAAATGATCAAATCGGGCTATGCAGTCTCATCTTTGAATACATATTTTTTTATTTTATCTTTATTTATTATTTTTTCAACGAGTACATACAGTGAAGCCAATTACCGAAGTTGTAAAAATGATAATTACATATGTGGTGCAGCAGTTTACCAAAAGAAAAAGAGATGTAACAATAAACAAGAGACATAAAATGAAGTCATAAATGTGAAAAGACATTATATACCACAGAATAGCAATAAGGAACATTTGGCGCCATACAACGGTACAGAGGAGTGACGAATATAACATATGGCAAAAGGACATATGGTTAATCTGTTGTTTCATCAGCCATTAAATCAACCATAGACAACAAATAATCCCACAGTGGCTTCCAAATATCTTTGGGCCTGGATGCGACTGGCTGTAGGGAAGCATACAGTTCAGAATTAGTGTCTCAGAAGAACAAGTCTTTCAGCAAGCCTGCCACCGCGGGGGGGTGCGAGCACCCCAATGAAGAGAAATGTGTTGTTTAGCTAAAAGTAGGACATAGCAATAGCAATAACAGCAAAACTACGTAGTCCAAGTGTCAACTGCTTAACATGCCTCAATAAAGCCATGAGGAGGTCAGCAGATAGTGGTCCTTCCAAAAGGATGCTATTATCCCACAAGTCCATGTCAAGTGAGGGAAGTCTGCATGGTCCGCCTGACATTCCGGGCACTGATGGGATCAAATAGGGTCAAATTTTGCCAGTGTGTTAGGGTAGTGTAGGCTACATGGAGATATTTATAATGTAATATCTTATGTCGGGGGTTGCCTGAAACAAGTTTAGTCTGCATACAACAATAATACCAACAAATTTGGATGGTTCAGCAACCTTATTCTTCGTGAACTTGAAAGTTCAGCACACTTCTTTTGGCATTTCATATACTAAATTCGTATAATTCGATAAATATTCGGAAGATAATTCTTTTGTTCATATTCCTATTTTTACTAATTTCTTTAAAAGCAGTAGCCAACGTGTTTCGTCCTCATGGACTTCTTCAGGGCTACAAAATACATATAAATACAAACACTATATTTAAAATATCTACAATAAATCCAATTACACTAATCCTAAAACATACAGAAAAACTGTTGCCTGCATTAAACACACCCCACATGTGACAAATTCCTAATCTATAACAGTTTATTTATATACACTATTTAACTAAAACAGACTCATTTGACATATTCTATTTGTTTCAAAGTAAACCAAATGCTGAACAAATTTTTTATATTTTGGTTCTTCTTATTTCAAAAAGTGGGATCCTCTTTAATGTTTTTCAACCATTATTTTGATGTATTCACATAGAGACAGCCCCACTTCATTGTAACCAACTAGTTTAGCAAAGTCAGTTTCAATCCTTAATTTGTATTATCAAACCTCTTAATGCAATAATTATTGTGGTGTACTCATCTCTACCTATGTATGAAGCTATTTGGCGACTATTATTTATTAATGTCCACATACCTCTGTTTGCAATTCCTCTCGACGTTAAGTATATGCTGATATATGTATTGTGAGTGGCATCAAATATTTTCTGGAAAACTGCGCTTTTAATCCTATGAGAATTATGAAAGACCATATTTCAGCAGAGAAACTAATAAAATTGAGAGAGATTACATTTAAAATCTGTTCAAAGTCTGTGTACCTTTAGCAATGAACCCTAGCAGACAACTTCTTGCAATGGGTCACTTTATGGTATGATCCAACTTTTTATTAGGAAAGTGGTATTCTTCTGGTTGCACTTGTAAGTTTTCATAAACCCCATTACCAAAACAAATATCACCATCAAATCAGTTCGCACACTTGGAGTAATATAATAGATAAAGTTAGACAGTTCATTTGGCCCAATATAAGATCTTGTGAGCCTGAAATTGCGGACACATCTGTATCAAAAGTGAAAACTATGTTAATAAACATTATTCTACCATTGAGTTGCACATGCATTTTTTGGTGAGAGGTTACAAATTCTTTATATCATGTGGAAATCCAATTCTTGTTCAATTATATATATCCAGACATATATTTTGAATATTTTTTCGGCATCAAGGGGAAAGCATGGTGAAATCAAATTTCGAACTCTATAATGCGTCTAGTTCAAACCCGGGAGGCAACATACACTAAGGTAATTCGTAATTCGATTACCAAGTGAGACTGTTTGCCAATACTATTTATTTGTAAATTTAAAGGTCCAAGACACTCTTGGTGAGAGATACCAATTTATCAAGCATAAGCTCATAATAACAAAATGAGATAATGGAAAGTTTGTTATCTTTTTACTCTTCTTTTTTTCTTTCTTATGTACAGCAGTCACACTATAACATTTTAAGGAAGAATTGACACTTGTTAAGTTCCAACTACATACCAGAATGGAATTACGTCAAGTAAACCCAGAGTTGTATATCACTGAGGTAGCACTTTAAAAAAACTACTGTGCCCAAGCTATGTAAAAGATACGAAAGCAATTAGAGAGACAAGGATTCCAGACAAACCATCTGGGTTCCACACCTTAGGAACTTGTTCCGTATGTCATCTGGGACAAAACAAAATGGTTATGTTTACATATAATACAATGAGAGAGTATACAAAAAATTCTGTTATAAATTGCAATACCACATTGAGCATTTATATAGTTGGTTGTGCCTGTCATAAAATATTTGTTGGGAGCAATACTCGGAGCCAAAAGCTCTGAATACAAAAACATGTCAGGGCTATCAAACATAAAGATGAAAAGTATCTTGTTGCAGTACACATATACCAGGTGCATCCTACCGATACAAGAATTTGGTTTCATGCGATTGAACACATATCCACAAGTGTGAGAGGTGGTAACAGGGAACGGACCCTAAGACAAGCTGAGGCCGGATGGATTTGCCATTTAAGAACAGTATCTGATGGACTCAACACAAATAATGAGTTACAATACTTCCTTTAATTTCACTATTGTCATGGACAGCCCTATATAGAGTGTTTATACGTGCCCTGGTAGGAACTACTGACCAATAGGACTAAGGTGATGGCAAATACTGCATTTGGATGAATGGAACCATATAGACTCTCAAACACTCGGACAAAAAGATATGGATTGGGTACATCAGGAATTACTTGAGAATGATAATTTTAAGAAGTCATCATCATCTTTATGGTAGTCCTCGTTGTAACCCGAATTTCTAAAGAAGTGGTAAGGGCTGCTCATCAACTCCTTTTTGCCGTCCTAGGACATATTGATATATTAGGTGTGCTAGTGATTTAACTATACTTATGGGACTGAATGAAATAGTGCATTTGAATAATGATTTACGGGATTATAAGGTAATTCCCTAATAATTTTTCATAAATGCGCACTGTGCAATTGTGTTGTAATAATGAGCTTATAGCACTCTTCATGAAATATGAACAATTCCTTTTTGTGGCTTGATAAAATGCAATTCAGCATACAAAAATGCTCTGTGATATTAAGAACTGTTTTGATCGCATTAGTGTAAAGATGATACTCATGTAATGTGTTTCTGTCAAATCTTCACATGAAAAGAAAGCAGATGTGTATCGCTCAATTTTGTCAGAATCAACATCATTTATGAACGATCTTTGATAAGTGAATGTAACATTCATTGGGTACTGGATAACACTAAGTGTAACACAAACAATAAACCCATTATGTCATATATAAGGACTGAAATGACTGGTATCCATTTAAAGATGGCTACTTTAAAGCCAATAGAATATGTCAAATGAGACAATTTTAGTTAAATTGTGTGTATAATTAGACTGTATAGAATTGGATTTTGTCACAAGTGGGGTGTGTTTAATGCAGGCAACAGTTTTCTGTATGTCTCAGGATTAGTGTAATTGGATTTATTTGTAAATATTTTAAATATAGTGTTTATATATATATGAATTTTGCAACCCTGAAGAAGTCCATGAGGACAAAACAAAATTAATAAAAAGAATAAGAATATGAACAAAAGAATTATCATCCAAATATTTATTGAAGACTGTTCCATCTAAATTTGTTTATGTTTGGAGTTTTCTCCTGTGGAAGTTGAAAGGGGTTGAACGTCCGGTTCTGTGCACCATTAGAATTGTGTTAAACTGTTTTCAAAATGGTGGTAAGTGCGGTAGCATTTTGTCTAAACCCCTTCTGTATCTGTGTGTTTTAGCAGTAATACCAAATCTTATCCGAAATAGGGATACCCAGGACACGTTCCCACGCAGCCCTGCCTCTTTCCGCCCTGGCAGGCTTTAATTGTAAGAAAGTAAGAGATTATTTAGAGACCAGATGGCTATTATCTGTCGAAGCGATCATTAATGTGAGTGGTGAAAAATCTTTGAGTTCAGTTGGCTAGGCGGGTAGCACAGCCCACAATGTGCTGTGTAGACAATGGATTGTAAATCTGTCCATAGTCAACAATTGTTCTTCCTTAACCATTTCTGGAACTGGGCTTGAGCACACCATCTATAATCAGGTCACCTGCGGACCGCAATTCGTGCGCACGCAGAGTACACTGTACTAGTTGCTCAAGAGTGAGTGGGAGCCAAGGGTTGTTTATGAGTGGGATATGCAGGGAACAAAGAGCATCCTCACCAAGATAGCGCAAAAGTTTGAACCATATCTTCGATACATGCTTGATTGTACACCCTTACATGACCTTCTATTGAGACTTTGGTTGCATATATCAGCTTCTTTCAGAGCTATAAAATATGTAATGATGTAAATATAAGAAATATTTTAACTGTCACAGCTAAAACCTACAGCAGTGGCAATTACGGGGACGATTCACAAATTAGCGGCACACTCAGTCACTGGGCAATGTGATCAGAAATCTAAATAGTCCATATGTTCAGAGTCATCAGTTCAATTGCGGCTCATAACGCTTCAAGACAGCATCATCATCTCTATCCCTCAATAATCACCTCAAATGTATCTGATCTTCAATTATGGCTAAAATCTTTCTTTCTGTGGGACAAACAGTGCAGCGATTCACATCCACAAAATCTGTATTGGGCGCTTGGCTTTCAGAGAGGCAGCAGTGGCGTAACAAATGCCCCCACATCCCCCACAGTGCGGGGGCCTGAGATCCACTGGACCCCCTCAGAGTAGTCCCTGGCCTGAAAAAGTAAGTCTGGAAGGGGTCCCTCCATGAACTTTGCAGGGGGGGCCCTCTTGTTTCATTACATCACTGTGAGGCAGCAGTATAACCTTCCAGATGACATACTTACTGGTTTTACAACAAAAACAAGCATTCAACTGCCAAAAAAAGAAGGGTGACATCACTCTTTGAAAGGGTGCATGGTGCTTACCATCATTGAGCCAAATAATGTTCTTGAAAATAAGTGGGAAAGAAGAAATAATTAAATACTTCTTTAAGGTGTTTTACATGATCCCTTCAGCTGAGACTGAAGAAAAATATTGTCTAACTAGGCTGCTGTAGATGTGTGGTGAGGTCTTAGCAAGATATCCATCATTCACTGGAAGGGAAAAGACCACAGGGTGTGGGGAAAGCTGTTTTGTGTCTGTCACTTTGTCGTAAAGGAGCCTGCCCTTGTCTCTTTGTTAATCCAGAGTGTTAATATAAGTAGCTCTGCCCAAGTGTTCTATTAGATTATCCACCCATTGGATTTGGATAGGCATAGATTCAGATAGGCATAGATAGTTGATTCACTTGTCTGAAGTTAATGCAAAACTACAGGCTCCATTCGACTTGGGCACCAACACAATAGGGGAAGACATTCAATCAATCAATCAATCACTGCATTTATAAAGCGCGCTACATACCCGTGAGGGTGTCATGGCGCTGGGGGGAGAGGGGGCGCTACTGATCGAAGAGCCAGGTCTTGAGGAGTTTTCTGAAGGCCAGCAGGTCCTGAGTCTGTCGTAGGCTGGTGGGGAGAGCGTTCCAGGTCTTGGCGGCAAGGTAGGAGAAGGATCTGCCGCCGGCGGTGGTTTTCTGGATACGAGGAACTGTGGCGAGGGCGAGGTTGGCTGAGCGGAGGTTTTGGGTGGGGGTGTGGAAGCTGAGTCAGTTGTTGAGGTATGTGGGTCCGGTGTTGTGTAGGACTTTGTGTGCGTGGATGAGGAGTTTGAAGGTGATCCTCTTGTTGACGGGGAGCCAGTGCAGGCCTCTCAGGTGGGGTATGATGTGGCTGCGTCAGGGGACGTCGAGGATCAGTCGTGCCGAGGCGTTCTGGATTCGTTGAAGTCGTCTCAGGAGCTTGGTTGTTGTTCCTGAGTAGAGGCTGTTCCTGTAGTCGAGTCTGCTGGTGATGAGGGCCTGGGTGACGGTTTTTCTCGTGTCGGGAGGGATCCACTTGAAGATCCTGCGGAGCATTTGGAGGGTGTTGAAGCAGGTCGCGGAGACAGTGTTGACTTGCCTGGTCATGGAGAGGGTGGAGTTGAGGATGACCCCCAGGTTGCATGCGTGGTCTGTGGGTTCCGGGGCTGTGCCTAGCGATGTGGGGCACCACGAGTCGTCCCAGGCTGATGAGGTGGGTCCGAGGATGAGGACCTCCATCTTGTCTGAGTTCAGCTTCAGTCTGCTGTCCTTCATCCAGTCGGCTACGGCCTTCATTCCTCTATGGAGGTTGGCTTTGGCGGTGTGGGGGTCTTCGGTGAGGGATATGATCAGCTGGGTGTCGTCGGCGTAGGAGATGATGTTGAGGTTATGTTGTCTTCCGACGTGGGCGAGCGGTGCCATGTAGATATTGAACAGCGTCGGGCTGAGGGAGGATCCCTGTGGGACGCCGCAGATGATCTCGGTGGATTTTGAGCGGAAGGGGGAGGCGGAAGCTCTGGGTTCTGCCGGAGAGGAAGGATGAGGTCCAGGCCAGGGCCTTCTCTTGAATTCCGGCGTCATGGAGGCGTGCTGATAGGGTGCGGTGGCAGACGGTGTCAAAGGCTGCTGATAGGTCCAGGAGGATGAGGGCGGCTGTTTCTCCTTTGTCGATCAAGATCCTGATGTCGTCAGTGGCGGCTATGAGGGCGGTCTCTGTGCTGTGGTTGCTGCGAAAGCCGGATTGGGAGGGGTCCAGGATGTTGTTGTCTTCGAGGTAGCAGGTTAGCTGTTTGTTGACAATCTTCTCTGTCACTTTTGCCGGGAACGGGAGCAGGGAGATGGGCCTGAGGTTCTTGAGGTCTAAGATGGCTCTATGATGTCTCACTCAACATACATTGTTTTTCTCTGCCCCAGCATCTCTTTGGGCTTCAGGGAGTCTGTTAGGTCTCACCTTGACTAGAATTCCTTGCTTGGTGTCAACAAAATGATCATTGGTGTTTGTACGCCCTGTCAATGACTAACGGTATGCCAAGACATGGTTACCTTACTTGCGGTGCCACAGGATACCGGTCTATAGTTGCTTCTATCCCCTTCTTGAGAGGGCCTCGGCTGGCAGTTTGGATTAGACTGTTCTCAATAGGAGCAAGATCAGTATTGGTCTGCAAAAGGCAGACCTCAGTCCAGAGTAACACAATGGGTGGAAAACTATGGGTTGGAATGCATACCTCCTATTGCCAACCAATTAGAGTGCTTGAAATATATCCTGCTATATGTCTTCATCTAAAGTACTTTAAGTGATTTATGGGACATGATTTACAATATTTCGCTGTTTCGGCTCAAACACCTGGCCAAAATAATCTCTGTACTGTGTATTGTTGTGTTTTCTCTGACACCTATTAACCTCTTGTTGAAACATTCTGAGCATGATGTAGGACTGTTGATCTTAACTTTTGAGGTAGCAGTATCTGTTGGATGGCTGGTTGATTCATCTGAGGAACAATCTTATATGTTTGTCCTGTATATTTTTTAAAATATGGACTTGCTGTTAGTGGACTTTCTTCTCAGTCAGGAAAAACTTCTCACTCAATGATATAATATAGTAAATCTTCAGTAGTGGTCTGGGGACCCCTGAGGTCCACAACGCCAACTCAGGGGGTCCGCGACTGCTTAGGAAATGAAATAATATTAACAGATAAATAGAGTCTATATAAATAAAGTAGTAAAAGGTAAAGGAATTTTTGGTTGGTAAGGATATTTTTAGAGTTATATATATATATATCTGGAACGGTCGCCTGCTTTTCCTCTCTTGCTCAGAGAAAACCGAGAGTGGACCCGACTTGGTGCGATTAAGTGTTTATTCAGCACTCTACCATTCCGCCATTATATATAAAACCAGAGAAATTCAGCAGTTATAGTTAGCTGAGCTAACTGTAACTCGCACCCCGCAATGCACTGCCTATGACCTCACATATTACATCACTCAGGACATGGTCAGTGACATCACTGATGGCATCACTCATGACATCTCAAATGACAGCACTGATGACATCTGAGTGTTTTAAAAATGTTTATGAGTGTTAAATATATTTTCCAATTTGTGTTGGTGAATCATTGGATGTATGAGTGCCTGTATTGATGATACAGTGGGTGTGTGACTGACTGTATAGGTAAGTGATTAGGTGTCTCAGTGAATGTATGGGTTACTGACTGTGTTGGCTGAATGTCTGTATCAGTCAGTCAGATAGTGTCTAAGTGGCTGTTTGGGTTGATGAGTAGGTATGTGAGTGGCTGTATGGGTAACTGATTAGTTTAAGTACTTATATGGGTAAATGAGTATCTGTGTGGGTGGGTGAGGGTGAGTGTGACTACCTGCATGGATGAGTGAGTAGATGAGTCAGTGGCTGTATGGGTTAGTGAGTGTATAAGTGAAGAGCTGTATAAGTGACTGTGTGTGTGTATGGCTGCGTTGGTTAGTGAATAAATGTTTCAGGGGTATATGGGTGAGTAGCTGGATATGTGAAAGGCAGTATAGCTGAGTGTTGAAGTATATGAGTGACTGTATGTGTGATTTAGGGATTGTGATAGTGCCTGTATGGGTTAATGAGTGCATGTGTGAAGGGCTGTATGGGTGACTGAGTATGTGTTAGCATCTGTATGAATAAGTGAGTGGGTGTGTGTATAACTCGATAGTGAGTAAATGAAGTTGTGATTGACTCTGCTGGTGAGGTAGTAGGTATGTGTGCAGTTCTGTGAGTGACTGACAGTGTGTGAGTGGCTGTATGGGTGTATGGGTTGATATGCCAGTAGCTGTATTAGTGAGTGAGCTGGTGTATGAGTGGCTGTATGGGCAACTGAGTGGATGCGTGTGTAGACCTATGAATCAGTGAGTTTGTGTGCAAGTACTGGAATGAGTGGGTCAACGGTTTTGTGAGATTTGAGAATGTTTGATTAGAAGTTGGCATGGGTCTTTGAAAGGTTATATTGGGGTTTGAGTGGGTGGGTCATAGATTCTGTGGATGATGTCATCAGTGATGTCATTTGAGATGTCACCAGTGATGTCACTGACCATGTAATGAGTGATGCAATATGTGAGGTCATAAGCAGTGCATTGCGGGGGCACGAGTTATAGTTAGCTCAGCTAACTATAACTGCTGAATTTCTCTAGTTTAGCACGAGTGAAATGTCAACCTAACTACAACCTCTCTGTAACCTTTTGTTTTTTTCAGTGAATTCCTAAGGTTTTTTTAATTCTATTTCCTAACTATAACACCCCTGAAATCTTTGTTTTTTTTAGTGAATTTATAAGTTTTTTTAAATGCTAATGCCTAACTATAAAGTCCCTGTAACCTTTAGTTTTTCCAGTGAATTTCTAAGGTTTTTTAAAATTCCATTTCTTAATTGTAATGTCCATTTTTTTTAAGTGAGCCTCAAAGATTTTCGTATTTTCTTTCTATAATTTGGAGATTGTATATTGTATTTATATTATATAGCATTCATTTTTTGACTTGGTATGTGGTTATCAGAAAGTACATTAATAACTGCTTTTATTTGTAACAATTTTTTGAGTTGACACAACATTATCGCATTTACTGTGGAGAATCTGTAATCAGTAAATGTATTTCACATATTGAAAAAAAAACTTAAAGAAATTTTTTAAATAAAGTTTAAGTCTAAATTTAGTAAGATATTGTTTTAACTTTCTTTCTGTGATAAATTTAGGACAAAAACACCTTTACAAAAAAAATAATATATGCACGACTGCCGATGTCTTTGCGGTGCCGTCGGTAGTCACGAAGAGCCAGTGGTTTGTACAAAGTGTAAAACATATATATAGACACATTGTACAGTATATTTAACAGTAGAGCTTTATTAGTGTACTTTTCGAACTCATATTTTTGTAGGGAGTTTCCTGAAAACTTGTCTTCGAAGACTATTTTCCATTTTCGCGGTGATGCCGGGCTTCGCAGTGATATCGGTACCTGCGATCGTTGTGAATATTTCACAAAATGACAAAACAAATGCAGACATTCAATAGCCACCAATACAGTCAACATTTTTAACTGCAAAATGGATTATAACCAGCACACTAAACACATTACTATCTAAATTACTGTATAAAAGCATGTAAAACTTCCTTAATTTCTCTATAATACAGTGCATAACTTTTTCTGTGAAATTTATGACTGCATGCATCACTGTATCTCTCATTCACTGTTAGCGCCGGGACACTTTTTTAGTAGCCGTGCGCTGTACCAATCTAATATAACATAACATAACATATAACATAAGTATTTGAGAGGATCTTTGAGATGGTGCATCAGTCTATCAATACTTCTGTAATTAAATGCGTGACTGCCTCAGTACATCTATAAGTGGGTGCATCAATATCACAATGGGTCTGTGATTGGTTGCGTAAGTCTCTCCCTCAATCTGTGAGTAGGTGCATGAGTGCCTTTGTACATTTATAAGTAAGTATATGACTGTCTGACTAGTCTTGGGAGTGCATACATGAATGTCTAAGTGGATGTATGAGTGGGGGAGTGAGTGGGTGCATGAGTATCTGAATGGATCTGTGAGTGGATGCATGTGTCTCTCAGTGGGTCTATGACTGGCACTATGAGTGTCTGAGTGGTTCTGTCAGTGGGTGCATGGGTCTCTCAGTGCGACTGTGAGCGGGTACATGAGTCTCTGAGTGTATAACTGGCTGGGGCATAAGTCTCTGAGTGGGTCTATGAGCCGCTGTGTGAGTGGCTGTTTAGGTGTGTGAGTGTCTGAGTGTGTCTGTGAGTGGATGTATGAGTGAGTGGATCTGTGAGTGGGTGTATGAGTGTCTCAATGGATCTATGTGTGAGAGCGTAGGTCTCTGAGTCGGTGAGTGAATGGGTGCGTGCATAAGTGGTATGTGACTGGGAGGGTCTGTGAGTGGATGCATGAGCCTTGAGTGGGTGGGTGTATATCTGAGTGAGTGTATATATCTGAGTGAGTTTGTGAGTGGGTGGGTGAGTTTCTGAGTGTATGAGTGACTGACTGAGTCCATAAGTCTCTGAGAGGGCCTGTGACTGAGTGTGGGAGTGACATTATGGGTGTGTGAATGGGTTTATGAGTGTCTCAGTGGATCTGTGAGTAGGTGTATGAGTGTCTCTGTGTGTCTGTGAGGACATACATGAGTGTTTGAGTAGGCCTGTAAGTGGGTGCGTGAGTCTCTGAGTGGGTCTGTACATGGGTGCATGACTCTCTGAGTGAGTCTATAAGTGGGCGCATGAGTATCTGAGTGGGTCTGTGAGTGGGTGCAAGAGTGCCAAGGTGGGTATGAGACTGTACGAATGAGTCTATAACTGAGTATCTAAGTAGGTGCATGAGTCTCTGAGTGGGTCTATACATGGGTGCGTCACTTTCCTATGGAAGAGTCTGTTTCTGTATGAGTGTGAAAGTAGGTATGTGAGTGGCTATGTTGATGAGTAAGTGGCTGTGTGAGTGGCTGAACGGGTGTGTAAGTGGGTATCTGAATGGCTGTATGAGTGAGTGACTGGCTGTGTAAGTGATTGTATGGGTGAGTGAGTGGCTATTTGGTTAAGTGAGTTGGTGTGTGAGTGGCTGTATTGTAATTAAGGCTCCCTGTTTTCCATTTTTACAGATAAATACAGACAGAAAACAATGTGCATTTATTTTAATTGATAAATTCAGAAAATTGTGTTTCTTTTAAGTGACTCTCCGTGCTGCCTTTCATGAATTATAGGTCAGCAGCTGAGCAGATGGACAGCATGAGAAATTAAAAAACAGGATGGAATTTCTTTAAATAACGGTATATGTCATACATTTATGGTATAATGCTCGTACTTACCACTGGATGTGTCGTTATGTAATATTTGGCAGCTTAAATAGCTAAAACACGACAGACATCAAAGTATGAGTGTGTGTCTATCAGTTAAATAGATATGGAAATATACAGTTTTACAAATTCGTTTATACGCAAAACAAAAATAAATATGGATAAACACAGATAAAAAGGCCAAAATATAAATATGGATAAATACAGATGGAAATGACCAAAAAAGAAATACCATAAAACAAGGAGCCCTAATTGTAATGTAAGTGTCTGTGTGAATGGATGTATGGGTGAGTGGAAAGATGTGTGAGTGCTTGTATGGATGAGTGAATGGGTATTTAAATTATTGTGTGGTTGTGTGAGTGAGTGTGTGAGTGCTTGTATGAGTGAGTGAGGCTGTGTTGAGAGTCTGTATGGGTGAGTGAGTGTGTTTGTGACTGGATGTATAGGTCAATAAGTGGGTATGTGAGTAGCTATGTGGGTGAGTGTGTGACTGTGAGTTGCTATATGGGTAAGTGACTGGTTGTATGAGTAGCTTTATGGGTCAGTAAGTGGTTGAGTGGGTGCTTGTATGAGTGAATGATTGGGTGTCTGAGTGGCTGTTTGTATGAGTGAGTGGTTGTGTGAGTACTTTTATGGGTATGTGAATGGGTATTTGAGTGGTTGTGGAGATGTGTGAGTGGGTGTATGAGAGGTTGTATAGAGGTGTGTGAGTACTTCTGTGGATGAAGTCCTCAGTGATGTCATTTGAGATGTCATCAGTGATGTCATCAGCGATGTCACTGATCATAAGCAGTGCAGAGGCGTAAGTTATAGTTAGCTCAGGTAAGTATAACTGCTGAGTTTCACTGGTTTTGTATGAGTCAAATGTGAGTTTAACTATAATGTCTCTTTAACCTTTGTTTTTTTCAGTGAATTTCTAAGGTTTTTTAAATTCTATTTCCTAACTGTAACCTGTTGAGATTTAGTATCTATGAAATGAGCATTGTTCCAGAATGAATACTGCCATGCGTATTTATCCAAGAAGAGGCCACGGTTTTGTGCAACACCTCTACCCAACTGGAGTACTTTCCACTGGCTAATTAGTAAGTGCTGCCCTGTTGGGTAAATATAATGTGCGTCTCCTACACTACAGCTTTGTAAAAAATGCAGAGGAGATTCTCCAGTGACCTTGTGTGTCTCTAACTTTGTGAATGTTGTTGTTGCTCGAGCATCTTCAGCAGATAACTTTACAGGGAGGAACTACAGAGAAAACATACTTGGATGATTTGTACTTTACCGAAGTAAGTGCTTCTTTGTTTGGTGGAGATGCGATTGTATTCCCAGGCAAGGAGAACCAGTCTCCAAAATTGTCAGGAAACGCACTGGGGTGGCCTTTTAGGAAGCTGTCCATCATCCTAAGAAAAGGACGGGAAGACGCTGCATGCCTCTAATGTATATGGTGTGGGGCAAAATGGGTGGGGTTTTTAGGCAAGTCTACATAGTCTAGTTTTTAAAAGTTTAGAACACGATCTCTGGTCTAAGCAGCAGATGACAAGAAAGAACCTCCTCATCACAGACACTACATGAGATATTGCACTCGAGAAAAGCAAGGATGCAAACACCTCCATCACGGATTACAGTACCCTTTTCATGGCAGAAATGCAGAGAAAACACACTTGGATGATTTGTACTTTACAGAAGTAAGTGCTTCATTGTTTTACTATGGGGAGGGAGACTACGAGGCCCCCTCTCCGGGTCTATTTTGGCCCCGGGACCCCATTGCCCGGGACCCTCCATGTTACCTGGATGCTTGGTGGGATCAAGCAAATGCCAACAGCTACCTCCCAAGGGAGGACACCTTGGGAGGTAGCAGGAGGGCCCTGAGGGGTGGTGGTCCCCAGGGCCATCCATTACTCCACCAGGGTCCCCCTCCATTGTAGTATTTAGCCCCGGGGAGATGGTGGTCCTCGGGGTCAGGGGGCCGCTTAGGAACTCCTACATTAATTTATTTCAGCCCCGGGAGGTGGCGGTCCATGTGGCTTTGGGGGGCCACATGGGCCCCCTGCATTAATCGTATATGTTTAGCCTTAGGAAGGTGGCGGTGCAAGGGGTGTGGGCAGGCAGATTTTTAAATGCCCCGGGGAAGTGGTGGTACCCGGGGATGTGTGGTTGGGGCGCGCGGTTCCCCTGCATTTATTTGAGATTTGCCCTGGAGAGGTGGCGGTCTCCAGGGCACAGGGGTTGCCGCGTGGGCACCCCTGTGTAGTGTTCTGCCAGGACACAGTCTAGTTATTTCCAAGTGTAACCCTACACTGAACACCCACCCACCACAGACGTCACTGGGTCAGGTGACGCTGTTAATAAAAGACCCCGAGCGCACGTGCTCGCGGCCAGATCTACTATCACCTAACTGGTGTCTGTGTCACACTCATTTCCATCATGCGGGCCTAGGGCCCCATCGCTACATTGGCGACGAGGCGGTAACGCGATGCCACGCGTGCCACAGCTCAGAGAAAAACAAGGGGGAAGAAGGAGGGGAACGCTGCCCGTGCCAGGAGCACTCCCCCTGCAGCAAGTGACGAGTAGCAGAGGCCCGCGGAGCGTGTGCTGAGCCCCGGGCCGAGAACACGAAGCAGGAGGTGACCGGGAGCTCACCCCGGACCTCCCGTGCCCAGCGAGTGTGCCCCCCCTGCCTGGGGCGAAGAGAGAGCCGTGCGGAGCCCACCCGCACCGGCTGCCACCGAGCCGGACCTGAATACCCCCACGTGAAAGCGGGCCGACCGGAGCCCACCCGCGTTGGCCGCCAGGGACGTGAAGCCCAAGTGGCCCAGTAGCCGAAGGTGAGCCTGGCCGCGACCAAGGGTCCACGAGAGTAGCAAGGACAGCGGAGCCCACCCGCGGCCTGCCTGCAGCGTCTCCAGCCCCCTCCCCCCGCAGCGCAGCATGTGTGGAGCGCAGCTGCCGCTGCGAGGGTGAGAGAGCGTGAAGGAAAAGCCAAGCGGAGCCCACCCGCTATAAATATAAACTGTGCCCCCAAACAGGGCGAGCGGCGCCAGACGTTGTCCCCATGTCAAACCAGGACCAGCGGAGCCCACCCGCAGCCTGCCAGCCTTGTCCCCTGCCGCGCAGCGCGTGTGAAGTGCGGCGGCGGGGTCAATAAACATTAAGTGAGAGCCGCCAGGGCTGCGTATTACTGCGGAGCCCGCCTGTACACACACACACACCCCCCTGCCCGCGCGAGGACTGCGTGAAGCCACAGCGGACAGGAAGGGTAAAGAACAGTGCTAACCCCCCCCCCCCGGCAGCGCGTAAATGAAGGGGCTGCTGCGGGGAGGGGAAGAGTGCACAGAAACATGGAGCAGGCATGCCTCTGCTGCAGCGCCGACCCTCCCCCGCCCCGCGGAGTGTGTGAAGTCGAAGATTTCCGCGGGCGGGGAGAGCAACAAGGGACAACAGCTGAATGCGGCCAGTGCCGCTGAGGCATAGAAAACAGTGGCACCTGTGAAGCACCCCTGCCGTTTGGGGCACAACGCGGAGCTCACCCGCAGTCTAGAAGAGCAGTGCCCCCACCCCATCCACACGCACACAGAGACCTGCTGCCGCAATCAATTGTTTCCCCAGCAAGAGCCCACAAGGAAGGAGGGAAGGAAAACTGGCCTACCTTCCCTGTGCTGCTAGCACCGTGGACAAGTTCGCAGGCGCCTGCCTGCCTGCCCGATAGCCCCAAGACAGCGCGGCCGGCAGAAAGTGGAAGCCGTCAAGCCGAACCCTGCAGCGCTACACTGCCACCTAGTGGCCAGCAAGCCATATCACGCCCACCGGTTAAAGAAGTAGTAGGAAGGCTGCATTCATGTGAAGGACACTGGGGCGCAAAGCGAGGCAGATCCAGACTGCTGAAGTGAAGGACTAATGGACAACACGAACCACAGTAAGACACAGAAAAAGGAACAGTGTTGTCTACAAGCCAACCCTGAAGGAAGGTCAAGGGGACAGGCAGCATAGGAGTGGCACAGCAACGCCACGCAGCAGCAGAAGACTGTAGCACCAAGTGAGTGTAGCAAAAGCAAGGGTCAACGCTAAGGGCAAACTGCAACTCATCGCCCTCCAGCAAAAACAGGGACAAAAGTCAAGTGCAAGAGAACACAAGGAGTGCCCAAAGCATTCAAAGAACAAAGCGAGAAACAAAGGTCAGTACTGCGACACCAGAAACGCAGACACGCTCCAGACAGCGCAAGGAGCACATCACAAGACAGCGCAGGAACGCGCCAGAAGCACGGCACCGTACCACAAAGCGCAAGAACGCACCAGGAGTGCAAGAACTCCACACCCGCCCGACAGAACCGCGCAGCACTGCGCCGGAACGTGCCAGGAGCTCCAGGAATCAAGAGCGCCAGAGTGACGCTGCACAGTGACACGCCAACGCCACGGGACAGCGCACAAAGGTCCCCAAGTAGAGACAGCAACGTCTCGCAGCAACCAGAGCGCCATCATCAGCATGCATGGCGGCATGCACCAGAGATGCACCAGGAGCGGTGACGCAACCCTCCTCCGCGCAGACAACGCCAAAACCCCGTGACGGTGAATAGCGACCACGAAGAAGATAGCACAGCATGACGACTCATGCCGAAGATGAAAGCCGACCACCCAGTCTGGTCGCCAAGGAAAGAAAAGAAGCAACAGAGAAGATCGCGACAAATGGTCCAGTCAAAGAAGAGAAGAACACCATGCCGGAGAGCTATGCCTAGACCAGAGAGAAACAGGTGGAGTGCACGCTACCTGGGGAAGACTGGTCGGGAAGGCCAACTACAGCAAGAGGACCAGACCACGTCGCAAGAAGGAACATGAAAAGGAAGGGCACCATGCCATAAAGAAAAGGAAGGAGGAACAGTAGAGCCAAAGGAACCCGACGTGACAGGAGAGTCACGATGGAATTGACCAAGGAAGGGTATCCTGATTGAAGGCAACAGAAGTGATCAAGTAACAGGAAGATACGACGACAGGTCTAGTCAACAAGCCAGGGGAAGATAGTGTCCTACCACATGGACAAGACCAAGGGGACGACATGTAGAGGGCCCGCTGCATAGAGAAGCCTGGTTAGCATGAGTAAGCAAGAAAGAAGACCGGACCGCGTCGAGGAAGAGAACGAAGAGGAAGAATGGAGTATCACAACATCACTCCACAGAGGAAGAGAGAGAACCACAGCACACAGGAACATCGGTCCTGTCCAAGGAGCATCGCAACAGTCACCGACTGGAACATCGGTGCTGTCCAAGGAACATCGCAACATCCGTGTGGATCCCAGTAATCCCGACAACCTGCACCTGAGGTGACCAACCACTGAAGAACCGTATGGGTGCCCCGTGAACCTGAAGCTTGCCGAAGCAGAGCATATCCGAGCACTAGACAATCCACCCTTGTGGACTACACAAGACTCAACTGTGGCCATGTCCGAAGTTCCGCAGCGACCCGCACAGCCCACGCGATCAAGTGGCAGTCCAGGGGACAAGGGCCTCGGCCGCATGTCCTGTGAGAGAGGAATCCGGATGGGAGAGGTGCAGCAGCGGCAGCTCCACAACAGGCTACTGGAAGCACGAGGGCCCCAGGTGAACACCTGGCACCGAGAAACGGTCTGGTGAAGACACTGAACCCATGTCCTAATGGCAAGACCATCCTGGCGGATGACATCAACACCCCCGAGGGCATCATGAGAGACTTGGCGGTGAGTCAGTTGGCAGTTCCTCAGCGACGCTTTTGCGTGGCTCATGCGAAGCCCCGCACGGTCCACCCGGTCCCATCGTGTCCGGCAAGAGGGTCCTCCCAGCGTCTCTAGTGAGAGAAGAGTCCAAGCAGGAGAGGCCAGTCTTCGAGGCTTCAGTGAGAGTGGAGTCCGGCAAGAAAGGCAAGTCGGAAGTTACTTGGCCGGACGGAGGTGTGAAGGCATCAAGATCAGCTAATCCAAAGAAAGACCTCTCGTGCCATAGTTGTCTCCAACAACCAACAAGCGTTGTCATCCACTGGACTAAGAACACCTGCGAGACCCCTCATGGGTCACTTCCATTTTGCTCCCGATGCTCCAATTGATGAACATTGTATATAAGCGTCAACACAGCAAGACAAGGGTGATCTGAAGTACACCGCTGAGGTGAAGCTCATCTGATTGACTTTGCAGTCCAGAACTTTTGACATCTCCCAGCCAGCCGCCTGAAGAGAATCCGTTGGGGGCTGTACATTTCTGGTATTCTGTTTTTCTTGCAGTTTGGACATTCGCTTTTCCTTTCATTAAACTTTGGGAGGGATGTAGTGTTCTGCCAGGACACAGTCTAGTTATTTCCAAGTGTAACCCTACACTGAACACCCACCCACCACAGACGTCACTGGGTCAGGTGACGCTGTTAATAAAAGACCCCGAGCGCACCTGCTCGCGGCCAGATCTACTATCACCTAACTGGTGTCTGTGTCACACTCATTTCTATCATGCAGGCCTAGGGCCCCATCGTTACACCCTGCACAAATTAAAAGCAATGCCCTGGGGAGGTGGCAGTCCCTGGAGCTTTTATAAGCCTGAGTAGGGAGGGCCTCATGCACCACTCTCCTTAATGTAACTCCTTATGCACCCAGAATCTGGCCCACTCGTGGGCTAAACATTGCTTAAGTTCACTTTTCAATCTTAACATTTTTATAGAGGGAGCTGCAGACCCAGCGCAACTCCCGCACAAAATGAAAAAAAAATGCTTTTTGACCCAAGCAGGGTCCCTGTGGGTCCACCTCAAGAGGCCTAGGGGATCAAGATATTCCTACCTAGGCCCCTTTTCTTGTTTTTAATGATTTTGTGTGGGACTTGGCTGAAGCTGAGTCCCAAGATGACTGCCAACACTTCCTGCTCGAATTGTTGGCAGCCAATAACATTTCACACGGGGACTGTTGGATCCTCGCATGATCTGCGTCCCTCTATATACAAATTAACATTTCGTTAAATATCTTTAAAACTACTGAATGGATTTACTCCAAATAACAAAAATGGTTCTTTCTGAACCAAGACCTGCCTTTCTGCCACATTTGGTGTAATGCAATCCAGTTGTTTAGGCTGTAGTCGTGTCTAAAAATATCTATGGAAATTAACATTAGAAAAAAACTTTCCATGCATAACAAAACTGGTTATAGCGTGAAACAACGTCCTAAGTGGGCGTGGCTAATACTGATGTTGATAGCATCTAGTCCGTTCAGGTAATTCGTAGACATGGAACCTACTCAAGGGTATACGAATTACCTGAATGGACTGCATCTCCCAAGATGCTATTAACATCAGTATTAGCCACGCCCACTTAGGACGTTGTTTCACGCTATCAAATAAATGAAGTGAAATACAGGTGAAAGTTTCTGTGCTTCTGTTTAAAGCCCATGATTACGAGGCGGTAGCCTTGAAAGGCGTCGGGTATCATTGAACATGGAATCAGGGAAGGCAGGCTGCTCAAGGCAATACAGTCCGTAAGGAACAGAGTATCGAGTGTGCCTTCTCAAGCGCAGTGGCGATTGTTTGGAGGTTTACATGCACAGCGGCCAGGGCCGTGGGAGAGGAGCACCATTTTCGGACATGTGAGAAGGCTGTTAAGGGGAACTCTTTCTCTCTGTTCAGCACGTTGCTCTGTGCACAACCAAACCTGCTTCCACTGACACCACCCTACTAAAGGAAATACTAGCGAAATTTTGAAGACATGGAACCTACTCAAGGGAATACGAATTACCTGAACGGACTGCATCTCCCAAGATGCTATCAACATCAGTATTAGCCACGCCCACTTAGGACGTTGTTTCACGCTATCAAATAAATGAAGTGAAATACAGGTGAAAGTTTCTGTGCTTCTGTTTAAACCCATGATTACGAGGCGGTGGCCTGGAAACGCGTCGGGTATCATTGAACATGGAATCAGGGAAGGCAGGCTGCTCAAGGCAATACAGCCCGTAGGGAACAGAGCATCGAGTGTGCCTTCCCAAGGGCAGTGGCGATTGTTTGGAGGTTTACATGCACGGCGGCCAGGGCCGTGGGAGAGGAGCACCATTCTCGGACATGTGAGAAGGCTGTTGAGGGGAACTCTTTCTCTCTGTTCAGCACGTTGCTCTGTGCACAACCCAACCTGCTTCCACTGACACCACCCTACTAAAGGAAATACTAGCGAAATTTTGAAGACATGGAACCTACTCAAGGGAATACGAATTACCTGAACGGACTGCATCTCCCAAGATGCTATCAACATCAGTATTAGCCACGCCCACTTAGGACGTTGTTTCACGCTATCAAATAAATGAAGTGAAATACAGGTGAAAGTTTCTGTGCTTCTGTTTAAAGCCCATGATTACGAGGCGTTGGCCTTGAAACGCGTCGGGTATCATTGAACATGGAATCAGGGAAGGCAGGCTGCTCAAGGCAATACAGTCCGTAAGGAACAGAGCATCGAGTGTGCCTTCTCAAGCGCAGTGGCGATTGTTGGAGGTTTACATGCACGGCGGCCAGGGCCGTGGGAGAGGAGCACCATTCTCGGACATGTGAGAAGGCTGTTGAGGGGAACTCTTTCTCTCTGTTCAGCACGTTTCTCTGTGCACAACCAAACCTGCTTCCACTGACACCACCCTACTAAAGGAAATACTAGCGAAATTTTGAAGACATGGAACCTACTCAAGGGAATACGAATTACCTGAACGGACTGCATCTCCCAAGATGCTATCAACATCAGTATTAGCCACGCCCACTTAGGACGTTGTTTCACGCTATCAAAAAAATGAAGTGAAATACAGGTGAAAGTTTCTGTGCTTCTGTTTAAAGCCCATGATTACGAGGCGGTGGCCTTGAAACGCGTCGGGTATCATTGAACATGGAATCAGGGAAGGCAGGCTGCTCAAGGCAATACAGTCCGTAAGGAACAGAGCATCGAGTGTGCCTTCTCAAGCGCAGTGGCGATTGTTTGGAGGTTTACATGCACGGCGGCCAGGGCCGTGGAAGAGGAGCACCATTCTCGGACATGTGAGAAGGCTGTTGAGGGGAACTCTTTCTCTCTGTTCAACACGTTGCTCTGTGCACAACCAAACCTGCTTCCACTGACACCACCCTACTAAAGGATATACTAGCGAAATTTTGAAGACATGGAACCTACTCAAGGGAATACGAATTACCTGAACGGACTGCATCTCCAAAGATGCTATCAACATCAGTATTAGCCACGCCCACCTAGGACGTTGTTTCACGCTATCAAATAAATGAAGTGAAATACAGGTGAAAGTTTCTGTGCTTCTGTTTAAAGCCCATGATTACGAGGCGGTGGCCTTGAAACGCGTCAGGTATCATTGAACATGGAATCAGGGTAGGCAGGCTGCTCAAGCCAATACAGTCCAGCGCAGTGGCGATTGTTTGTATATATGTATGTATATATGTATCCAACCAAAAGTGCCTTGATGCAAAGATACGCCGACTGCAAGCTCGGTAAAAACCTTTTATTTCGGAACACAGGCCTTCACAGTCCATATTTAAATAAAGTCTAAACGCGTTTCAGAGCTCTCCACAGCTCCTTCTTCAGTGGAACAGGACTTGTAGCGTGCTGACAAACATTTCTCCCAGGCACCATTAACCGCTTGCACACCACCCACCTATTTATCCCAAACGGGATCCTAGGTGAAAAAATTAAACGGCATGCTGGTACCTGCAGTTCAGATCACAGAGTAAAATCTTCCCCAGTGGGTTCAATAACACTGCAAAAATAAGTCCAACAATGTTGCCCCAGTGGGCTGCAGGACTGCACTGGCCCGTCATCATACTCCTTCGCTTCAGTGCCAAACAAGCGCCCCAACGGATGTGGCATATATGTGTATATATGTTCACGAGGAGAGGATGTGGTCTGGCGGCTTAAGTGCCGACTTTGGTGCTGGAAACCAAGGTTCAAGCCTCGGGTTCGCGTCCACATCCTGTGATTCTGAGCAAATCACTAACAGCCTGATTCATCAAGCTGATTTGCGCTCGCAAAGGGCCAGATTCTGAGAATCTGGCCCTTTGCGAGTGCGATTTTTGCATTTGGGATTCATCATCCCAAATGCAAAAATCGCTAATAAAGAATTAGCAAATATGCGAGGATTAGCATTTAAGGAATCTCTATTAGAGATTCCTTAAATGCTATTCATGACACATTTAAAAATTGCGAATTAGCAATTTTGGGCCGCTATTTACCGAGAGGTCAGACCTCTCGGTAAATAGCAAAAACTTAGAAAAATGCTTTTAAAAGCATTTTTCTAAGTTGCATGTTGCACACACACATGTCCCTTGGACATGTGTGTGCGCAACACCTGTTTCAATTAGCATTTCAGGGGTGCTACAGGGTGTCCTTTGGACACCCCTGGCACCCTTAAAATCGCTATCTTATTTGCGAGTAGCAAATTGCTACTCGCAAATAAGGGATACTCCACATTCATTCCTATGGGCCTTTTGGCCCATAGGAATGAATGGGGAGTTATTCCTTATTTGCGAGTAGCAATTTGCTACTCGCAAATAGAGAATATGTAGGAATCGCTATTTATTTAGCAATTCCTACATGAATACCGTTTTGCGAGTCCTCAATAGCGATTCGCTATGAATCGCTTTTAGAGACTCGCAAAACGGTACCTTGATGAATCAGGCTGTAAATCTCCCCGTGCCTGAATGTGTCCTTGTGTAACGTAACCGGTGCTCATGCAAAGCACTCCAATACCTTCATGTCGCGTTCGCACTATATAAATCTGCATTAACATATAAAGAGTTAAAGGCATCTGTGTTGTAAAAAACGTTGTTGTAAAGACATCCGTGGTAATGACACTCTTGTTGTAAAGCTTTTGTTGTAAAAGCATTCGTGTTTCAGACGTTGATGTAAACAATATTTCCCCTCATTTTGATTCATGGGAGCCCCATAATCATAACCTACCCTTACTCCTTAAAATACCCCAACACCCTTAAACACTAACCCATCTTAACCCTATAAATATACCCTGTACCCCAAAACCCAAACCTATCCCTAAACCCTAAAAATACCCATGTACCCAAAAACCCAAACCTAGCCCTGAACCCTATAAATACCCCTGTACCCCAAAACCCTATAAATATACCCTGTACCCCAAAACCCAAACCTATCTCTAAACCCTAAAAATACCCATGTACCCAAAAACCCAAACCTAGCCCTGAACCCTATAAATACCCCTGTACCTCAAAACCCAAACCTAGCCCTGAACCCTAAAAATACCACTGTACCCCAAAACCACCCCTGAACCCTAAAATACCCCTGTACCCCAAAACCCAAACCTAGCCCTGAACCCTTAAAATACCCCTGTACCCAAAAACCCAAACCTACCCCTGAACTCTAAAAATACCCATGTACCCCAAAACCCAAACCTAGCCCTGAACCCTAAAAATAACCCTGTACCCCAAAACCCAAACCTATCCCTGAACCCTAAAACACCCCTGTACCCCAAAACCCAAACCTAGCCCTGAACCCTAAAAATACCTCTGTTCCTCAAAACCCAAACCTAGCCCTGAACCCTTAAAATACCCCTGTACCCCAAAACCCAAAACTACGCCTGAACCCTAAAAATACCCCTATACCCCACATCCCAAACCTAGCCTTGAAACCTAAAAATAACCCTGTACCCCCAAACCTATACCTATCCCTAATCCCTAAACTACCCCTGTACCCCATAACCCAAAACTATATCTGAACCCTTAAAATACCCAAACACCCCAAAACATATACCTCAGTACCCCAAAACATATACCCCTATACCCATACTTACCTTATCCAAACATTAAAAAAAACATGCTTTTACCATTCATGCATTTACAACGAATTTCGTTGTAAATGTATGCGTGGTAAAAGCATATAAAATGTAATGCCATGCGTTATAATAGCATTGCGGAGTCATGGTACTTTCGTAATGAAAGTATGCGGAGTGATGGTATGCGGAAAGAAAGTTGCGGAAGAATGGGTGTTTACCCTCCCCCGGTAAGTACATTGGTGGCACGGCGGCCCACATCTCCAGCAACAAACTCATTTTTTCACCACCCATTTGAAAAATGCACAGGTCTCTCTCATTGATGGCCAGCACCGACATACACTTTTAGAAACACCTCCCGCCACAAGTTCTAGAGTTGCGAACTTTAGAGCTGGGGAGCTACATTCGAATCTCGGCATCAGCTCAACATCCTGTGATTCCAGACAAATCGCTTTGTCTCCCCGTGCCTACCACAAATGAATGTGTTCTTCTGTAATGTAAATTGTGCTCATGCCATGTTGTCGAGTTCGCGCTACATAATATTGCAAGGAAAAATAAAGTAGGGAAACTCGAGTTCACACACTACTGAATGCGCACTCTTAAGTGCATCAGCAGTGGACTGTGAATCGGAGCGTTTCACAGGCCTGTCACAGATAAGAAATGCTATCAAAACGAAATCCTGCAAAACAATATACTACTGGCCGGCAGCAGTTCATACCCGGACAACGTCGGGACGGGCTGCTAGTATATTATATGTGTGTGTGTATATATATATTCACTGAAAAAACCATAGGTTATAGACCATATATAGTTAGGAATTAGCATTTACAAAACCTTGAAAATTCACTGAAAAAACCATAGGTTATAGACCATATATAGTTAGGAATTAGCATTTAAAAAACCTTATTTTACTCACACAAAACCATTGAAATTCCATATATAGTTAGTTGCACTAACTATATATCGCGCACCCGCAATCCACTGCTGATCATGTCACATATTACATCATTCATGACATGGTCAGTGACATCACTGATGACATCACTGATGACATCTCAAATGACATCACTGATGACATCACTGATGACAACATCCAGTGACTGTATGTTTCTGTAAAGTTAAAATATGTCTTACATATTGAAGAATGAGTGGATGTATAAGTGTCTGGATGAAGGATTTAGTAGGTGCGTGACTGACTGTATGAGTGAGTGATTAAATGTGTCTCACCGAATGCATGGGTTAGTGACTAAACTGTCTTAATTTGTGCATCATTATGTCTGTTGTTCTGTAAACTGCTGCATGTGTTGATCATTAGCTATACGAGAGGCTATATGTGTTATTAATTGGTTGCCCAAGTATTTCTATGGGAGATTGAGTTTGTGTGGGGGTGGCTGGAAGGTGTGTGACTCTATGCATAGATGTGTGAGCAGTTTATTCACTAGGTGTATGAGTTCAAGAGTGCATGTGGAAACAGCTACATGGGCAGTTGACTGTGTGCATGAGTGTATTGATGAGTGAATGGATATCTCAATGCTACATGTCATAGTAAGTACATATGTAAAACACAGTACATGTGAGAGTTGGCATATATAAATAACTGTGCATGAGAGCCACTGAATGAGTGAGTGGTTGTATAGATCATTGTGAACTTGTATCAGGGATTGTATAAGAGAGTAAATATGTGTTAGTATATGTTTCAATAAGTAAGGTGTGTTTAACTGTATAGTTGAAGAAATGGAGGTGAGATTGTTTCTTTGCATGACTGACTGGGTGTGTGAGTAACTCCATGGATGAGTGGCAGTGTGTGAGTGTCTGTATACACTGAGTGTATCTAAGGTTATATTAGAGTCTGAAGAGGTTTATCGTATTAGCACAAGAATGATGTCAAATGAGATGTCATCAGTGATGTCATCAGTGATGTCATTTAAGATGTCATCAGTGATGTCATCAGTGATGTCACTGACCATGTCATGAATGATGTAATATGTGACATGATCAGCAGTGGATTGCGGGTGCGCGATATATAGTTAGTGCAACTAACTATATATGGAATTTCAATGGTTTTGTGTGAGTAAAATAAGGTTTTTTAAATGCTAATTCCTAACTATATATGGTCTATAACCTATGGTTTTTTCAGTGAATTTTCAAGGTTTTGTAAATGCTAATTCCTAACTATATATGGTCTATAACCTATGGTTTTTTCAGTGAATTTCAATGGTTTTTTAATAGCAAATATCATAAGCTGTCGAATGTCAAGTACGTGGTAAGTGAAAACATTTTCGTGTTTATGCACACTGATCTGCTTTGAATGGTGCCCCCCCCCCCTCATTTCTATTAGGAGTACTCTCTCTTTGCAGATAGTGAAAGGTAGTTAACGCAGGCGTTTGCCCCCGTTGTAATCCGTCGTGCCTGCTTCTCTCTCCATTTGATTGATTGTTATCCAAGTATTTACTGTTTTAGAATTACTTCTCTTTGGTTCATTCTCTATTTACAAACAAACACAGAGTCGCAATACTCTGTTTAGTCTTTGCAGATAACGAAAAATCGTGTAAAAAAAAAGTAAAGGAATCGAGCAAAATCAGTAGGCCACTAATGGGATCTCTTTTTGACCTCGCTAAAATAGAAACATTAGGAACAACCCCTCATGACAAATACAAAACTAGTGAGATGAACTGAACTCCACACAATGATGGCTGCAAAACAGCTCGGCTCCGCCACCCACCCCGCCCAAAATAACGATAAAGAACGGCTGCCATGATTGGTTGCGGAATGACCACGACGGAGCTACGAAATGGTGCTGCTCTCATGCTAACCCCAGCTTCAGTCTGAAACATCCAGAAACACTGTAGACTACCAATTCGATCAGTTCCGGTAGCGCCCCAATGTAACCCGGTAGAGAAGAACTAGCCCTCCCCTCTTTGACTGATGGTTCTTGTTGCCTGTCCCTTCTGTTGCCATTTAACAGAACTATTTAGCCTGCTGAAAGGGGTTGTGTTCCGACCGCTGGTTGGTGGAGACATTTTGACTATATTCTGTACCTGCGTTGTCGCGTAATGCGTCATATGACGCGCCGCGTTAGCGCATCCGGAAGTCATCCGGGGCGCGCAGCGCGTAACGTAAGCATAACAAGTCATGTGACTTGTTAATAAAACTTTTCATTGGTTCATTTTACTTTTCTTATTGTAATGATGAAAGGCTTGGTCATATGACCTAAAAATTACGCTTTTCATTACTTCCGAACATTATTTTTTCTTAAATATATATTATAATGTTCCAGGCTAATGTACTTTCCCGGAAATTTTACAACTGTCCTGCAAGTAAAATATATTCTTTTTTCGAGAAAAAGAGCGTTTCTTCGTCCCATGACGGAGCCGTTGAGCAAAAGAGGGTCGACCTGCTGTCTTAGTCGCCGATACGCCTGAATATGAGATTCTTATCGATCACTTTATGTTGCAGGAATAGAAAACACAACAGCCCTTGACCATTTATCTTTACTGCGTTCCTTCGTATTATACCTTTTACCCTTCATGTAATTGGTCTGCTTTATTTCACTTGCCTTTTAATGATTCTAAAACAGTCACTATTATTAAAAACTTTACCAATGTATATACTACTACCATGTTTTCTTTTAAAAACCTTTATTGTGAAAATGTCATTATACAAATACGAGCCTATAACCACGTGGGCCTGCCACAGAGCAAACTGTAATCGTATATGATGAATAGACATTTACACTGTAGAGGAACGTAACGGGCGGGCCATTAGGTTGCAAGAACTAAGGTGTCTAACAGTTACGGAATCGGTGGACGTACATTTTATAATTAAAATACGACAGGGCCAGTTACAATAAAATTATCTAGATATACATTTGCGGGCAAGTACCATGGGTGACGTTAATTCGAACTTTCAACAGTACAGTAATCAATAACACATCAGAACTTAATATCAATAGGGATGTCGAAATAGTCAATCAATTCTCGTCCCCGCCCGCCATGTGCTTCAAAACTGCATACGTATCTCGTGATTTCAAGGTTCTGCAACCAGTACACAACAAGGAGTTACGAGTCCCATTTATTCCGGCGCCATTTTGGGCGAGGACGGGCAGGTCCAGGATATAGTCAAAATGTCTCTACCAACCATCGACTATGATGATGTTCATATGCTGTATTTATTAGAGTAACACTCATCTGTCCACATGAAATTAATTTGCCACAATCTAAACATGTCATTTTAATCTTTCCAAAGTTCTTCTAAATATTTGGGACCGTTTCCCTTGCCTCTGAAGCTCTCAGTGCCACTTCTTTGATGAATGTACTAGCAGGTCAGGGGTTCTCCTCCAAATCTCTCTTTTATGCAGCACTATAATTAATTGGTGCCACCTCTCCATATGACGATGCATGGTATAGTTACCACAACTATATTTTTTTTTGGTTCCTCTGGAGAGTTCATCGTGGCAGATGAAGCGTGTAACGTACCGGGCATTTACCTTTTTTTGCATGTACAGGAAAGGAAAAAAAAATCGAGCGTCCGAGTTCTAAGGTGTCCCAGGGCCATTTTAGTGGACCAGGCCCAAATCCAAAGAACAGGCCGCCATTTTGAGAGTCCTCTTGCAGTCGCCTGTCGCTGTAGCATCAAGAGCAGCCGAAACTCAGCTGAATGGCAACTGAAACGGTAAAGGGGCGCCCCACTACAGCAGACGAGCCTCCACCTAGGAAGGCCCATTCACGCCGGCTCCCCCCCCCTTCGGGCACCCCACGCCGTTATTCGGAGCAGTATTGTAGGATGGCCACACCAGTGCGGCAACTTGCTAGACATCACCTCGGTGGTAACCGAATCTCAACGCCTTGTGGTGTCTTCTATTCAAAAAACATTGTTATGCTGCCTTCGACCTATTCGCCGCAAGTGCGCACACAACTCAACTGCATAGCTTGCTAGACACCACCTCGGTGCCATCCGGATCTTGGAATCTCAGCACCTTTTGGTGTCTTCTCTTCAGAAAATATTGTTGCGCTGCCTTTGGCCCCATTCGCACATCAGTCCGCTACTGACGCCATCTCACAGGCTAATGGGGTGCCCCACGCCGACTTTCAGCATTGTAGAATGACCACACCAGTACAGCAACTTGCTAGACATCACCTCGGTGCCATCCGGATCTCGGCGCCCCACTGCAGATGAAGTGCCTCTCAACTATGAAACCACCACGGTGACATCCGGATCTTGGCGCGTTGTGCTGCCTTCGGCCTATTCGCACATCGGTCCGCTACTGACGCCATCTCACAGGCTAATGGGGCGACCCACGCCGAGTTTCAGCATTGTAGGATGACCACACCAGTACAGCAACTTGCTAGACATCACCTCGGTGCCATCCGAATCTTGGCATCTCAACGCCTAGTGGTATCTTCCATACAAAAAATATTGTTACGCTGCCTTTGGCCCCATTCGCACATCAGTCCGCAACTTAGACATCACCTCGGTGCCATCCGGATCTTGGCATCTCAGCGCCTTGTGGTGTCAGTCAGAAAATATTGTTGCGCTGCCTTTGGCCCCATTCGCACATCGGTCCGCTACTGACGCCATCTCACAGGCCAACGGGGCGCCCCACGCCGACTTTCAACATTGTAGGATGGCCACAGAAGTGCGACAACTTACTAGACACCACCTCGGTGCCATCCGGATCTTGGCGCGTTGTGCTGCCTTCGGCCTATTCGCACATCGGTCCGCTACTGACACAAACTCACAGGCCAACGGGGCGCCCCACGCCGACTTTCAGCATTGTAGGATGGCCACACCAGTGCTGCAACTTGCTGGACACCACCTCGGTGCCATCCGGATCTTGGCGCGTTGTATTGCCTTCGGCCTATTCGCACATCGGTCCGCTACTGACGCCGCCTCACGTGCCAACGTATTTTCTACGCATTTTATACCCTATGCCGCATAACAGGTCATGTGACTTGTTTATAAAACTTTTCATTGGTTCATTTTACTTTTGGTTTCCTAATGATGGAAGGCTTGATCATATGACCTAAACACAACACTTTTCATTGGATGAAAACTTTTTTTTTTTTCCCAAACGATGAAAGCCCCACCTTGTTTCTGGATGTTTCAGACTAAACTGGCGTCAGCATGAGAGCACCACCATCTCGTAGCTCCGTCGTGGTCATTCCGCGAGCAATCATGGCAGCCGCTCCCCACCAGAAGCCTGCAGGAGTCGGGGCCCCCAAAACTTTTGATGAATTCTCAAGGCGGAGGGGACGCTTTCGAGAATGGGGTCCAAGACCTAGCAGACAAGCGTCCGATTTCCAAGGTGTCCCAGGGCCATTTCAGTGGACCAGGCCCAAAAAGGAAAGAGCCTGCCGCCATTTTGAGAGTCCTGTGACAGCCGCCTATCGCTGCACCGCAAGAGTGGGCGCAACTCAGCTGAATTGCGGCTTTTGACACAGTGGACCAAAAACGGACGGAATGGCAACTGAAACGGTAAAGGGGCGCCCCACTACAACAGATGACACTCCACCTGGCGAGGCCCGTTCACGCCGCCTCCCCCGGGGCGCCCCACGCCGTTATTCGGAGCAGCATTGTAGGATACCAAAACCAGTGCGGCAACTTACTGGACATCACCTTGGTGCCATCGTTCTGCTGCCTTGGAACTATTCGCACAACAGTTTGCTACTGATGACCCACCCCCCGCGACGCCCCACGCCGTTATTTGCTGGGTGGCAACTTACTAGACATCACTTTCGTGTCATCTAGATTTCGGCGCGTTCTGCTGCCTTGGAACTATTCGCACAACAGTTTGCTACTGATGACCCACCCCCCGCGACGCCCCACGCCGGAAATCTGGACGTTGTGGTGCGTTGGGACTATTCGCACAGCCGACCGCTACTTCGTTGTTTTTCCCTAAAAATGTTTATATGTCATTACTATTTTTGTTTTCTTGTATATATTTATAAATTATTAAAGTTTTATAATCTTACTACTTTGTCGGAGTGCTATATATTTTTAATGTGACACATAATTGTAAAAACTTTCATGTACAAAGAGTCATCCCTGGAATCTTCCGCTTCACGCTCGGTCCCCTCCCCAATCACAATACAGGATGGTTTTCAGATAATAGCAACGCTTCTGCTGTGACGGATCTCATCGAGTGTGGGCCTTGATCTACTATAACTCCTTTGAAGAGGGGTGATTCTTTACAGCTGTGGCCATAAACTACATCTGCAGGGCTAGCTGATAGCCTAGGACCGGCCTGGACAATCGGACACAGAGGAAAAGAAGTGTCAGAGGGTGCGGTAGTGAATAGGGCGAAAGGGAGGTGTCGGGCGGGCACAGGGTGTGATTCTCAGGGAAGAGCAGCGCAGATGGGGGGAGGTTTATTACCCATGCATAAGACAGAGAGCGGGGGTGACCACTGCCTGGGTGAGATGCTTGCGAGGGTGGGGAGCCATGCTAAGGATCGACAGCGTGCACAGAGTGGGTCTGGTCAAGGCATCTAAAATGGCTGCCGTGCACGACAAAAGTGTGGCATTTGAAAAAAGACAAGATGGCGCAGACAATGTTTTTCAACACTTCCTGATTTCCTTCGAATCGAACGTTAACAGACGTTGGGGCATATTACCAAAGTTAAGCGATATTTATCCCTAACGATGCATTGCAAAGATTTTTTTACCGTCAGAAATTATCGCAGATAAACCTTGCTATTATCAAGGTTTATCGCAAATACGATAAAAAACGACCGCAATGCATTAATATCGCTGAAAACTCAGCGATATTCATGCATTACCGAGCTAATGCTCTTAGCCATGTTATCCACCTCCCATTGGATAACATGGCTAAGAACTGCTCAGGGCAGCTGTTACTTTTTGGAGATATTCGCGCTTATCTCGAATATTTCCAAAAGTTGATAATAGGAGATAGCGATGTTAGCGACTGTTTCCAGTCGCTAACATCTTGGCATGCCCACTTTGCATGTCATTAGTGATAAATATCACTCACATGCAAAGTGGGGCCCAAGATGGTCGCTATCTCCTACTAGCCGTCGCTAACTGGTGTTAGCAACAGCTAGGTAATACAGATATAATTTTATCTCCGCGAAGCGGAGCGCTGTTACAGATATATATCTTGTTTTTGAACGTTAATTTCTCAAAATGCACTGAAGCACATATATTGAGACCTAGCAAAGGCACATCGGGCTACCAGTCCCTAATATTTTACCAAGTTTCGTGCAAATCCATTCAGCCGTTCGATTATTATTATTATTTTTTTTTTTTGCCCCGCGGGGCCCTTTTAAAACCTCCACATCAAACCTAGGGGGTCAGCGAGGATCTACTATGCCCCCTTATGGTCATTTGCCCCTTCGCTTTGGCCTCCTCTTGTCTCTCGATCCTACCGAGAGACAAGATGGCGGCCGCTACGTACTGTTTGGAATGTTTACAGACACCGGAGAGCCAATCAGCTTCGCTTCGCAAAGCTCCGTAACGCGAAAAGTACGCGAAGCGGTGCGCTGTTACAGATATATATCTTTTTTTGAACGTTAATTTCTCAAAATCCACTGAAGCACATATATTGAGACCTAGCAAAGGCACATCGGGCTACCAGTCCCTACAATTTTGCCAAGTTTCGTGCAAATCCATTCAGCCGTTCGATTATTATTATTATTATTTTTTTTTGCCCCGCGGGGCCCTTTTAAAACCTCCACATCAAACCTAGGGGGTCAGCGAGGATCTACTATTCCCCCTTATGGTCATTTGCCCCTTCGCTTTGGCCTCCTCTTGTCTCTCGATCCTACCGAGAGACAAGATGGCGGCCGCTACGGACTGTTTGGAATGTTGACAGACGCCGGAGAACCAATCAGCTTCGCTTCACAAAGCTCCGTTGCGCGAAAAGTACGCGTCCTGGAGCGCTGCCCGGTCCGCTGTTACAGATATATATCTTTTTTTAAACGTTAATTTCTCAAAATCCACTGTAGCACATATATTGAGACCTACAAAAGGCACATCGGGCTACCAGTCCCTACAATTTTGCCAAGTTTCGTGCAAATCCATTCAGCCGTTCGGGCTAAAAGTGAGGCCAACCGCCCTATGGAAAACTCAATGTTAAAAACACGTTTTGGGACCCCCCTTTTTTCTCGACCCCCCCTGGACGAACCCCCCCCCAATTTTCAGGGGCTGCTCAGAAACAAAATGTGCCATTTTCCTGAAAATTTCAGCCAATTCCGTCCACAAACGCCAAAGTTATTAGACATAGAATTTTCAAAAAACCCATAGAGAAAAAATCCTAACTATATATACCTACTGGCGACCGCCAGTAGGTAATATATATATATATATATGTATATGTATATGTATATGTATATATATATATTACCTACTGGCGGTCGCCAGTAGGTATATATAGTTAGGATTTTTTCTCTATGGGATTTTTGAAAATTCTATGTCTAATAACTTTGGCGTTTGTGGACGGAATTGGCTAAAATTTTCAGGAATATTGCACATTTTGTTTCTGAGCAGCCCCTGAAAATTTGGGGGGGGGGGGGTTCGTCAAAGTGGGGCCGAGAAAAAAGGGGGTCCCAAAACGTGTTTTTCCCATGCAATTTTCCATAGGGCAGTTGGACTCACTTTTAGCTCGAACGGCTGAATGGATTTGCACGAAACTTGGCAAAATTGTAGATATTGTTTGCCCGATGTGCCTTTGCTAGGTCTCAATATATGTGCTTCAGTGGATTTTGAGAAATTAACGTTCAAAAAAATATATATATCTGTAACAGCGCTCCGGTTAGCGCTCCGGTTCGCGTACCTGACGAAGCTGATTGGCTCTCCGGTGTCTATCAACATTCTAAACAGTCCGGAGCGGCCGCCATCTTGTCTCTCGGTAGGATCGAGAGACAAGAGGAGGCCAAAACTAAGGGGGGAAATGACCATAAGGGGGCATAGTAGATCCTCCCTGACCCCCTAAGTTTGATGTAGAGGCTTTAAAAGGGCCCCGCGGGGCAAAAAAAAAAAAAAATCGTTTTTTTTGCGTGGGGAGCGCCCGGTACGCGCACCGGGAAGCGGTCCGGGGAGCGTACTATGAGGAAAAAAGAATGATAGACTTTTGAAATATTGTATGTTTATTGATTGTTCTTTTTGTTGTTTTTTTTTTTTTTTTTTTATTTAAGTAGCAATATTTATGATTATTAAATATAAATTTATTTTTGTGATTGTTTTTCAAAATTTAATAGAACGTCTAACATTTGACTGTCCGCAATGTCGTCATTTTCAGTGTCCGAAATGTCATTATTTTGAATGAACATAACTTGCAACATTTGAGTGTCTGAAATGTCCTCATTTTGAAGGAGGACATCTACAGATTGTACACATTGTAGTAGTTCATGGTCCCGTGATTTATCCATGAATTCAATGTCATTTGGTTCAATGTTTTCTTGATTGGTCTCAGCAAGGACAATTTCAAATGACACTTTTTGTTCTCCTTCCATTTTGCCTGAAATTTGCATTAAAAATATATATATCAGTAGAGATAGGGCACTGTTGGGATTAATTTTAGATAGGTAGTTTTTAACAGTGAATTTATCTTTGGGCAGTGTATGGTATCAGACTGGAAGTAGAAATTTAAAAAAGTGTATGTGATGAAACCTAAGTAAATTCAAAATTATACAAGACAAGCCTAAATCCATCCATAACTATAACAGAGAAGTCTATCTAAATCTATAACTATTACAGAGGGATAGTATATAACTATCAGAATAAGATTTTCATATTAACTTAAAGTGCACAATATTCTTCAGTTTTCAAAATAACATCTTACCTTTTAAAAACAAGTTTAAGTTGTCAGTGAAAATGCTCTTGCAATGTACTTCAGGAAGTAGTAGTCAAAATGGCTGTGTTTCTCTCTCTTTCTTTATATATATTCAGATACATAACCAATGAAATGTCAGGTAAAAAAAGTAGAAAATGAAAGTAACATTTTCATTGGTTGTCAATTCTAACACTTCAGATGTGTTTTGTGAAGTAATTTACCTCAGGGTATTTAGAGAGGTCTACAGGCTAAATGGCTAAATGGAATTCCAACCAAATTTGTGAAAATGGTAGGGATTGGTATGTAGTATGAGCTAATCTATATTTGGTGAAATTGTCTCCAGTGGTTTTTCTGTAAATTACTTTCCCACCTTTTTTAATTGAGGGCTTCCCGGTGAGCGCCCCGGTACGCGAACCGGCAGCGTTACGGGAGTCCTCCATTTTGTTTTTGGGTAGAATTGAGATACAAGATGGAGGGCAAATAATGTTCAGAATGGGTAGAAGGGGGCACGGTAGACGTATCCTGACCCCCTAGGTTTTCTGAGGGTGGCTGAGGAGGCCCATATGTGCGAAAAAAAAAAAAAAAAATCAAATTTTCGCGCGGTTAGCGTCCGGTGCGCGTACCGGGTAGCGCTCCGGAAAGCGTAAATTGTGAAAATTTGTAAAAAAAAAGTTACATTTAAAATTTGTTTATAGTGATCACAGTTAGGGTAGCTCTGAGAAGAGCTTTTGGGTCTGTGGTAGATTTAGGTACTTATAAGTAGGTACCAATACATAGTTTTAAATTCAGGATGAAAACTCTGTTCCCCTCATCTGAGAAGTGAACTCCATCTCCTCTGTAGATATCTTGCATGTAGGAACGCAAGTTATTGTTGTACATGGAGCCCATTCCATGGTCTCTCATGTAAGCTGAAACAGACTTATTTACATGCTTCCTCGATTTCTCAATTTGTGGACAAAATTGGTTCGACCATCTCCATTTCTGTCTTTGGCATATATTTGAATATACCAAGGCAGTTTGAGGAAAAAGTGCCATCAATTGGTCAAAGGTGTCCTTTAAAAGCATTTTCAGACCTACCCCAGTCAAAGTGCCCAAGTCATTTCCTCCACAGTGCACAATTAACAGGTCAGGTTTTGGCAAATGCAAAAAGGTTTTCACAAATGGTATCAATTGGTGACATCTTAATCCTCTGTGGCCAATCCACTTGATTTCCACATTTTGTAAATTGAGGTTGTGTACATTTCTGTTATCAGCATACCTTTGAGCCCAGTGGATGTAACTATGTCCAACAATCCAGACAGACAACATGGTGAGAGGAGGTTCTGCTGCAGTCAGATGAAGTGTGGGTATGAAATGGCAGTTGAAAAAATAAGAGTTTATAATGAAAAAAACGGTGGAGTTTCTGTGCTAATGATTCAGTAGCAGTGATTGGTGGATTTTCATTGCTGAAAACAGAAAGTTAGGGTGCATGGATGAGTTCTTTGAAAGATGTAATTTGAATGGTCAAGAAAAAATCATTTTATGAAAGATTGCACTGGATACGCAGGTGTACTGAGAGTTCAGAGTTCAATTGAAACATTGTTGTGTGAACTTGTAAACATGACAGGTCTTTCAGGAGGTGGTTGCTATGGAAAAAAGGCAGAGGGGGGAAGGGTGTTGATTTGAAAAAAGTGAGGGAAGAGTTTTGATTGGGTGTCATGAGAGATATGTGTGATGAATTACAGCATTTCTGTGCCATAGTTGGTTGCAGCCTCTGGAGTGCATACCTTTTGCTCTGCTAAAGAAAAATTGGTGTGTGTCTGAGACTGTTTTGAAACTCAAAAAGTATTTGCTAAGGTGAGAAAAGATTCATTTAATTTAGATAGAGAATAGTATGCTTTAGGGAGAAAATGATGAGGAAAGTTGTGTATTTAAAATGTTGCTTTGTGTCAAGTGTTTTACAAATAGATTTTGTTTCTTTGAGTTACATAGCCATGTTAAAAGTGACGCAAAAATGGTGCAATGGCCTTAAAAATACGCTTTCATGTGTGTTAGGGCATTTTAAGTAACTTCCCCATGAATGTGGGTAATTAATTGTTTTATTTGATGTGTTTAAAAACGTTTTTTGAAATCAAGTAGGTTTCTTGATATGTACTGCTAGAGTTTCATAGGTTGCGTGGGGCATATTTACAAGGCCTTTGAGTCCCTTTGATGTTATTTTCCCCATTTTAATTTAAAACATTTACCCGTGGTGCAAGGTCCTTGTAAATACGCCCCCATGTGTGCTTGACAAATTTAGATTTTGTTTCTTTGAGTTACATAGCCATGTTAAAAGTGATGCAAAAATGGTGCTAGGGCCTTAAAAATACGCTTTAATGTGTGTTAGGGCATTTTAAGAAACTTCCCCATGAATGTGGTTGAATAATTAATTTACTTGATGTGTTTAAGAACGTTTCTTGAAGTCATTTAGGTTTTCTTGATATGTACTGCTAGAGTTTCATAGGTTGCTTGGGGCATATTTACAACGCCTTTGAGTCCCTTTGATGTTATTTTCCCCATTTTAATTTAAGTCATTTCCCCGTGGTGCAAGGTCCTTGTAAATACGCCCCCATGTGTGCTTGTCAAATTTAGATTTTGTTTCTTTGAATTACATGGCCATGTTAAAAGTGATGCAAAAATGGTGCAAGGGCCTTAAAAATACGCTTTCATGTGTGTTAGGGCATTTTAAGTCACTTCCCCATGAATGTGGGTAATTAATTGTTTTATTTGATGTGTTTAAAAACGTTTTTTGAAATCAAGTAGGTTTCTTGATATGTACTGCTAGAGTTTCATAGGTTGCGTGGGGCATATTTACAAGGCCTTTGAGTCCCTTTGATGTTATTTTCCCCATTTTAATTTAAAACATTTACCCGTGGTGCAAGGTCCTTGTAAATACGCCCCCATGTGTGCTTGACAAATTTAGATTTTGTTTCTTTGAGTTACATAGCCATGTTAAAAGTGATGCAAAAATGGTGCTAGGGCCTTAAAAATACGCTTTAATGTGTGTTAGGGCATTTTAAGAAACTTCCCCATGAATGTGGTTGAATAATTAATTTACTTGATGTGTTTAAGAACGTTTCTTGAAGTCATTTAGGTTTTCTTGATATGTACTGCTAGAGTTTCATAGGTTGCTTGGGGCATATTTACAACGCCTTTGAGTCCCTTTGATGTTATTTTCCCCATTTTAATTTAAGTCATTTCCCCGTGGTGCAAGGTCCTTGTAAATACGCCCCCATGTGTGCTTGTCAAATTTAGATTTTGTTTCTTTGAATTACATGGCCATGTTAAAAGTGATGCAAAAATGGTGCAAGGGCCTTAAAAATACGCTTTCATGTGTGTTAGGGCATTTTAAGTCACTTCCCCATGAATGTGGTTGAATAATTAATTTATTTGGTGTGTTTAAAAACGTTTCTTGAAATCATTTAGGTTTCTTGATATGTACTGCTAGAGTTTCATAGGCTGCTTGGGGCATATTTACAAGGCCTTTGAGTCCCTTTGATGTTATTTTCCCCATTTTAATTTAAGTCATCTCCCCGTGGTGCAAGGTCCTTGTAAATACGCCCCCATGTGTGCTTGGCTAATTTAAGTACTGACAGGGTGTGCTTCTACATAGGACCTGTGTTGTATTTTCAAATTATGACCAGAAAATCGTTTTTTTTTTAAACGCTTTTCACATTTATGAGAAGGTCATATTGGTGTCTGTTTCTTTAAATAAATATTTCAGTTTCCACTATGAATCTGTGAGAATAATATTCCTTGTTTGCCGGTTTAAAAACACGTTTCTTGAACTCATTAAGGTTTCACAATATGTTCTGCAAGAGTTTCATAGTCATTATGATGATAATGATATACATTTAGAACTGTGTAGGAGGCATGGAGAATCTGAGGCTTCTGTAAGTGTCAAGGGAGGTGAGTAATGTACATTGCTCTGTTGCATACAGTCCTCATCTTCTGCGTACTCTTGGATATGATAGACTACATCTGCACAATGAGATACCTAAGCAAAGGAAACACAGGTGATGTGATTGTGAAATGAGCAAAAAAAATTGCACGTTTTTCAATTACATCACCTGTGTTTCCTAATATTACGAATCACATTGTGCAGATGAGGTTTAGGCCTGTCCAGGGAGACAGAGGACGTCTGGCCTTTGTTCAAGAGTGCAGTGAACATGACTCACTTCATTGGTAGGCCTGCACATGTATTATCTCCTTTGTACTCTTCAACAAGCCTAAATTTCATCTGCATCCCTGAGTAGGCCTCACCTCAAACAAACCTCTGGATAGGCCACACCTTATCGTCATCCTGAATCAATCATTTAAAATGTTAGGGGCAGATTTATGATGGCCGTGAGCCTCTTTTGTGCCGCTCTTGCGTCAGTTTTGTGACGCAGCAGTGATGCAAAAGATGCACCATGTTGCAAGATAGGCCTCACTTCATCTGCAACAGGATACTGTCAGTTTAAACTGTAAACATTTAGGACTCTGTAGGGGGCATGGAGAAGCTGAATCTTCTGTTAGTGTCAAAATTGATGCATACCGTGCTCACCTTCTGCGTACTCTTTGATATGCTAGACTACATCTGCACAATGAGATACCTAAGCAAAGGAAACACACGTGATGTGATTGTGAAATGAGCAAAAGAAATTGCATATTTTTCAATTACATCACCTGTGTTTCCTAACATTACAAATCACATTGTGCAGATGAGGTTTAGGCCTGGTCAGGGACACAGAGGAGGTCTGGCCTTTGTTCAAGAGTGTAGTGGACATGACTCACTTCATTGGTAGGCCTGCACATGTACTATCTCCTCTGTACTGTTTAACAAGCCTAAATTTCATCTGTAAACCTGAGTAGGCCTCACCTCAAACAAACCTCTGGAAAGGCCACACCTTATCGGCATCCTGAATCAATCATTTAAAATGTTAGGGGCAGATTTATGATGGCCATGCAACTCTTTTGCGCCGCTGTGCGTCACTTTTGTGACGCAGCGGCGGCGCAAAACATGTGCTATGTTGCGACATATTTACAACTTGATGCATCTAGGCAGATGTGTCACGCTGTAAAGTCCTGTGCCACATGAAACCTGCGTCAGGTTTCATGTGGGTGTTTTGTTGCAGGGTGGGCAGTCATTTGCATGAAAGCCCTGTAAAACTAACACAATAAAATAAAGAAGATTTCACTGAGTCAGCTTTATGGCATTGCTGAATCAAATCCTTACTCTGTTTGAAACAGGCATAAGGAGTGATGCACCATGCAATGTGTGTCTTGCCCCTGTGCATTGCAGTAGATATGTCGCGCTTATGATGTGATTCCTGCAATGCGCCGCTATTGTGGAACAGATGCGTGACGCATCTGTGCTGTTTTTGTTCAATGGTGCTCCGCATTGTAAATGCGGCACATCATGGGTGGCAGAGCAGTGGCGCACATTAACTGTACAATGAGATACCTAAGCTGAGGAAATACAGGTGATGTGATTGTTAAATGAGCAAAAATATTTGCACGTTTTTCAATTATATCACCTGTGTTTCCTAACATTACGAATCACATTGTGCAGATGAGGTTTAGGCCTGTCCAGGGAGACAGAGGAGGTCAGGCCTTTGTTCAAGAGTGCAGTGGACATGACTCACTTCGTTGGTAGGCTTGCACATGTATTATCTCCTCTGTACTCTTCAACAAGCCTAAATTTAATCTGTAACTCTGAGTAGACCTCACCTCAAACAAATCTCTGGATAGGCCACACCTTATCGGCATCCTGAAACAATCATTTAAAATGTTAGGGGCAGTTTTATGAAGGCCGTGCACCTCTTTTGCGCTGCCGTTGCGTCACTTTTGTGACACAGCAGCAGTGCAAAAGATGCACCATGTTGCAAGATAGGCCTCACTTCATCTGCAACAAGATACTGTTAGTTTAAAATGTATATATTTAGGACTGTGTAGGGGGCATGGAGAAGCAGAGTCTTCTGTAAGTGTCAAAGTTGTTGCATACAGTGGTCACCTTCTGCGTAGTCTTTCATATGCTAGACTACATCTGCACAATGAGATACGTAAGCAAAGGAAACACAAGTGATGTGATTGTGGAATGAGCAAAAAAATTGAACGTTTTCCAATTACATTACCTGTGTTTCCTAACATTATGAATCACATTGTGTAGATGCCTCACTCAGTCTGTATCTGACACTCTTTCCTTCACTTCCTCCGTGTCCTCTCTCCCTCACTCTCTTTTCCTTATTCACCCTTTCCTTATATAGTTTACCTTACTCACTTTCTTTTAGTAACTTTCACAACTTCAATTTAGTTTTCTCTTCTATCCTTCTTTTCTGTCACTGAAAGTATCTTCTTTTTTTTCTCTTAGTAATTTACTCTATTTCAATTTCTTTTTGTCTCTGACTGTCTATCACCGTTTCTTTCTCTTTTTTTCTGCATGTTTATCTCTAACTTTATTTCTTTGTAAAATTGGATGATTGTCAATCTTTTCCCTTGTCTTTTCCAATTTTTAAATACATGTTTTAATATTTTTCAAATTTTTGTTCTTTCTTTCACAGATTGAAAGTATAAAAATAACAAGTGACTAAGTTAATGACAATTATAAGGTAAATGTTTTGTACTCTTTTCGTTACATTTCTATCACATTTAACTTCTATTAGTTCCACTGCTTCATTTCTTTAACCCTCAGTTTCCTGCCTTTGCTACTTCCCTCATTCCTTTCTCTATTACTTACTTACTCTACTCCTTCCACTCCTTTTCTCAGTCCCTCTGTTCTCATAGTTCCTCACTCCTGTTCACTCACTCCGTCTCTATTACTCTCACTGTCTCTGACTGATCACTCTTTCACTACTTGTTCATTATGCTTTCTCCCTGTAGTTCAAGCACACTAAGGGGCATATTATCAACACAGGCGATAAAATTATCGCTGCTTTTATCGGCAGAAAACTGCCGCAAAAGCGGCTTTAGCGGCAGTTTTCTGCCGCAAAAGCGGCTTTAGCGGCAGATTTCTGCCGATAAAAGCAGCGATAATTTTATCGCCTGTGTTTATAATATGCCCCTATGTTATTTACATTTCCTTGCTGTTTCAATCATTCCTTTTCTGTCACTTCTTCTTTTCTGCTTTCTGTTTTTTCTCTCTGTTATTCCACATGTTTTAACCTTAGTCACTATCATACATCTTGTTTTATTCCTATTTACTTTTGCTCACTGTTTTCTTAACACTTTCCCTCAGGATTGTTCTTTTAGTCCGGTTCTATCCCTACCTCTCATTCCACATCCTTTACTATTTTTCTTCTTATTTTGAACATTCGCTCACATTCTCTAAGAAACTCTTGTTTATTATTCTTCTACTCTCCTTTTTTTCTTTCACTTCCTTATCTATTTTGTTTTTCACAATTATACCCTCTTCCATCTTTTCTTCGGTAAATAGATCTATTAAACAGTATCTCTGTGTTACTCCCTCTAGCTGTCTTTCTTTTAACATTACTCTCTGTTTCCTTCCCTTATACTTACTCTTCTTTTTTTTAAAAACATTTTTTTTGGTTCGCTTCCGGTTCGCGTACCGGCGCATGAACCGGGAAGCGAATCAAAAGAAATAGAGGTTGCCAGAGTGCTAAACATTCTAGCAATTTTTTATAAAGGGGAGGTAGTTCTGAAAAGAACTTTTTTTATTATTTTTGTTGTTTTATATTTTTTTTATTATTTTTCTGAACATTTTTTTACTTTTTTTGTATTTTTTGAACGATTTTATATTTTTTTTGTTTTTGGGGGGGGGGAGAAACAAAAATGATTCATTATAAAGGGCTCAACAGGAGCAACAAAAAAAAAAGATAATTTATTTTCTGGGGCGTTTTGGACAATCATGATTGTCGATAGCTCTGTTGATTAGAGTGATGCTACTTTCTCTGTAGCAAATCAATTGGCCGCAATAAACGCAGACTTGTTTGATACTCCCAAACTTCATCTGTATATTTGGGACCGTCTCCCTCGCCTCTGGTCCCGTCACTGCCTCTACATTTGATGTTCTTGCCACAGGAGGGGGGTTATCCTGCAGGTCACGTACTTGTGCAGCACTATAATTATTAGGGTGCCACCTCTGCATATGGCGATGCATGGTGTAATTGCCATAGCTATATATTTTATCTGTCCCTCTGGACAGATCTTTCTTGCAGATAAGGCAAGTTACATAGCGGGCATTCACTTTCTTTTGGCCCTGGGGAAATGAATAAAATTGCCATATGAAATCTTCCTTTATATGGGAAATTCTTGGCTCCTCAGGCAAAAACTGCCTCTCCCCTTGCGTCTCTTCCTCTTCTTCCTCTTCTTCCTCCTCTTGCTGAATGATAATCTGAGGAGGTGGTCCTCTCTTCCTAGGAGGTGGTGGTGGTGGTGGGGGTGCACCAGCTGCAGCTACAAGACTTGCCATTTCTAAGTAATCAAAAAAGGTCTTCCTCTCACACAGTTGAAAGTCAGAGTGAGGAAACAAGGAGGGGTTTTCATCATTTGGGAAAAAAATAGTTCTAAACCAATGAAAAGTGTTATTTTTAGGTCACATGAACTAGCCTTACATCATTAGGAAACCAAAAGTGAAATGAACCAATGAAAAGTTTTGATAACAAGTTACATGACCTGTTACGCTTACGTTACGTGCTGCGCGCCGCGCCCCGGATCGCTTCCGGGGCACTGCGCTTCGCGCCTCGGTTCGCGCTCCGGAGCACTTCCGGGTGCGCTAACGCGGCGCGTCATAAGACGCATTACGCGAGAACGCCATACGTCGCGATTAGGCGACGCGTCACGATGTTGTTTTCTAACGCGGCAGTTGCGCAAACGGAACGTTTACCGGTTCGCAGACCGGGTCGCGGCACCAAATTGAGCTAACGGGAAGCTACCCGGTTCGCGGACCGGGAGCGAAACAAAAAAAATAATTTAAAAAAAAACCATAAAAAAATTCTATTAAAAACATATAAAATATATTTTTCGAATTAAAGAAGAATACATTTTAAAGCTTTTGATATTTGCTAATAAAAAACCATTGAAATTCACTGAAAAAACCATAGGTTATAGACCATATATAGTTAGGAATTAGCATTTACAAAACCTTGAAAATTCACTGAAAAAGACATAGGTTATAGACCATATATAGTTAGGAATTAGCATTTACAAAACCTTATTTTACTCACACAAAACCATTGAAATTCGCATATATAGTTAGTTGTACTAACTATATATCGCGCACCCGCAATCCACTGCTGATCATGTCACATATTACATCATTCATGACATGGTCAGTGACATCACTGATGACATCACTGATGACATCTCAAATGACATCACTGATGACATCTAAAATGACATCACTGATGACATTACTGAGCACATCACTGATGACATCATTCATGTCATAATACGATGAACCTCTTCAGACTCTAATATAACCTTAGATACACTCAGTGTAAACAGACACTCACAGACTGTCACTCATCCATGGAGTTACTCACACACCTAGTCAGTCATGCAAAGAATCAATCACACCTCCATTTCCTCAACTATACAGTTATACACACCTTACTTATTCAAACATATACTAACACATATTTACTCTCTTATACAATCCCTGATACAAGTTCACAATGATCCATACAGCCACTCACACATTCACTTACTCTTATGCACAGTTATTTATATATGTCAACTCTCACATGTACTGTGTTTTACATATGTACTTACTTTGACATGTAGCACTGAGATATCCATTCACTCACCAATACACTCATGCACACAGTCAACCGCCCATACAGCTGTTTCCACATGCACTTTTGAACCCATACATCTAGTGAATCAACTGCTCACACATCTATGCACAGAGTCATACACCTCCCAGCCACCCACACACACTCAGTCTCCCATACAAATACTTGGGCAACCAATCAATAACCCATATAGGTACTCATATAGCAAATGATCAACACATGCAGCAGATTACAGAACAACAGACACAATGATGCACAAATTAAGACAGTTTAGTCACTAACCCATGCACTCAGTGAGACACATTTAATCACTCACTCATACAGTCAGTCATGCACCTACTAAATCCTTCATCCAGACACTTATAAATCCACTCATTCTTTAATTTGTAAGACATATTTTAACTTTACAGAATTATACAGTCACTGGATGTAGTCATCAGTGATGTCATCAGTGATGTCATTTGAGATGTCATCAGTGATGTCACTGACCATGTCATGAATGATGTAATATGTGACATGATCAGCAGTGGATTGCGGGTGCGCGATATATAGTTAGTACAACTAACTATATATGCGAATTTCAATGGTTTTGTGTGAGTAAAATAAGGTTTTGTAAATGCTAATTCCTAACTATGTATGGTCTATAACCTATGGTTTTTTCAGTGAATATATATATATATACATTGCATCCTGACCTGCGGCCCACCCGGTGTATTCAGGAGGGGCTGCAACGTCAGTGGGGGCCTGAGGGAGTCAGAGGACACCTATCCTACACGGGGCCAGACATCACTACAGCAACCATCATTTCTCCCCGAGGACATCAACATTCATTTGTTACTCCCGTGCATTGCCTTCCCATTCAGGTGAACTCTGGGTAATGTAGTCAAGATGTCAAGACTACAGAAGATGTGCACGTTACTAACAGTGGGCTGAGTTCTCCGACCAATAAGAGAACTGGAGGAGACTTGTTAAGGCGGAGATGGAGTAGTGTTTCGTGTGTGGAGGCATCTGACGAGGCGAAGGGTAGTCGAAATGCATAATGCCCAGTGTCCACAATAAAGGCTCCCAACAGGATTCCCCCGTATGGCCTCTTACTTCTCGGCATCGGAGGGGTGTTTTTTGGATGTTTTTTCGTGCTGGCCAGCAGCTTGATAAAGAGGCCCGTTCCGTTTTGATACCGGAGCATTGCTGGCACAGTTGTAGACTTCACCAAGGGATTGGTAGCGCCGGCCCGCCTCGGACTGCAGAAGCAGGGACAGGGCTGTTGCCAGGAGCAGCTCGACACTGTGCGAGGAGCCAGGAATCATTGCATCCCGACTCGCGGCCCGCCCGGTGTATGCAGGAGGGGCTGGAATGTCAGTGGGGCCTTAGGGAGTCAGAGGACACCTATCCTACTTGGGGCCAGACATCACTACAGCAACCATCATTTCTCCCCGAGGACATCAACATTCATTCATTACCCCCGTGCATTGCCTTCCCATTCAGGTGAACTCTGGGTAAGGTAAAATGTAAATGTAAATGTGTCGGACTTGTAAAGCGCACAGCTGCCCGTAAGCGTCCCGGCGCTGGAGACCGCTGGGGAACCCGTCCTGGCTTTCCCTGTCAGATGGTCCCTTCTGGGTATCTCCAAGGTGAAACCAGGCATCCCCGGCGTCGGTGGGGGGCCGTTGTAGAGATGAGGCAAGCTTAAATGCCCAGAGTTGCAGAGTGTGATCCCTGGTCAGAGTAGGCACCGAGGCAAGAATTGTCGAGTCCGCTGACCCTGGTCCACGACCCAAGATGTCAAGACTACAGAAGATGTGCACGTTACTAACAGTGGGCTGAGTTCTCCGACCAATGAGAGAACTAGAGGATACTTTTTAAGGCGGAGATGGAGTAGTGTTTTGTGTGTGGTGGCATCTGACGAGGCGTAGGGTTGCCGAAATGCATAATGCCCAGTGTCCACAATAAAGGCTCCCAACAGGATTCCCCCGTGTGGCGTCTTACTTCTCGGCATCGGAGGGGTGTTTTTTGGATGTTTTTTCATGCTGGCCAGCAGCGTGATAAAGAAGCCCTTTCCGTTTTGAGGCCGGAGCATTGCTGGCACAGTTGTAGACTTCACCAAGGGATTGGTAGCGCGGGCCCGCCTCGGACTGTAGAAGCAGGGACAGGGCTGTTGCCAGGAGAAGCTCAACACTGTGCGAGGAGCCGGGAATCATTGCATCCCGACTCGCGGCCCGCCCGGTGTATGCAGGAGGGGCTGGAACGTCAGTGGGGGCCTGAGGGAGTCAGAGGACACCTATCCTACACGGGGCCAGACATCACTGCAGCAACCTTCATTTCTCCCCGAGGACATCAACATTCATTTGTTACCACCATGCATTGCCTTCCCATTCAGGTGAACTCTAGGTAATGTAGTCAAGATGTCAAGACTACAGAAGGTGTGCACGCTACTAACAGTGGGCTGAGTTCTCAGACCAATGAGAGAACTGGAGGAGACTTTTTAAGGCGGAGATGGAGTAGTGTTTCGTGTGTGGAGGCATCTGACGAGACGAAGGGTCGCCGAAATGCATAAAGCCCAGTGTCCACAATAAAGGCTCCCAACAGGATTCCCCCGTATGGCCTCTTACTTCTCGGCATCGGAGGGGTGTTTTTTGGATGTTTTTTCGTGCTGGCCAGCAGCTTGATAAAGAGGCCCGTTCCGTTTTGATACCGGAGCATTGCTGGCACAGTTGTAGACTTCACCAAGGGATTGGTAGCGCCGGCCCGCCTCGGACTGCAGAAGCAGGGACAGGGCTGTTGCCAGGAGCAGCTCGACACTGTGCGAGGAGCCAGGAATCATTGCATCCCGACTCGCGGCCCGCCCGGTGTATGCAGGAGGGGCTGGAATGTCAGTGGGGCCTTAGGGAGTCAGAGGACACCTATCCTACTTGGGGCCAGACATCACTACAGCAACCATCATTTCTCCCCGAGGACATCAACATTCATTTGTTACCCCCCGTGCATTGCCTTCCCATTCAGATGAACTCTGGGTAATGTAGTCAAGATGTCAAGACTGCAGAAGGTGTGCACGTTACTAACAGTGGGCTGAGTTCTACGACCAATGAGAGAACTGGAGGAGACTTTTTAAGGCGGAGATGGAGTAGTGTTTCGTGTGTGGAGGCATCTGACGAAGCGAAGGGTCGCCGAAATGCATAATGCCGAGTGTCCACAATAAAGGCTCCCAACAGGATTCCCCGTGTAGCCTCTTACTTCTCGGCATCGGAGGGGTGTTTATGGATGTTTTTTCATGCTGGCCAGCAGCTTGATAGAGAGGCCCCGTTCTGTTTTGATGCCGGAGCATTGCTGGCACAGTTGCAGACATCACCAAGGGATTGGTAGCGCCGGCCCGCCTCGGACTGCAGAAGCAGGGACAGGGCTGTTGCCAGGAGCAGCTCGACACTGTGCGAGGAGCCGGGAATCATTGCATCCTGACCTGCGGCCCGCCCGATGTATGCAGGAGGGGCTTGAACGTCAGTGGAAGCCTGAGGGAGTCAGAGGACTCCTATCCTACAGTGGCCAGACATCACTATATCAACCATCATTTCTCCCCGAGGACATCAACATTCATTTGTTACCCCCATGCATTGCCTTCCCATTCAGGTGAACTCTGGGTAATGTAGTCAAGATGTCAAGACTACAGAAGGTGTGCACATTACTAACAGTGGGCTGAGTTCTCCGACCAATGAGAGAACTGGAGGAGACTTTTTAAGGCGGAGTTGGAGTAGTGTTTCGTGTGTGGAGGCATCTGATGATGCAAAGGGTCGCCGAAATGCATAATGCCCAGTGTCCACAATAAAGGCTCCCAACAGGATTCCCCCGTGTGGCCTCTTACTTCTCTGCATCGGAGGGGTGTTTTTGGATATATATTTCCATATATATGTGTGTGTGTATATATATATATATATATATATATATATTTCATATGTTAACACTCAGCATTGAAGGCGCCACACACGGCGTGTTAACTTATTGTCCGCAGGACCCCATGACAAACAACATTGCTGTTCCAGTACAATGCGCCTCATAATCGATATGCATTTAATTAATAAATCCCGCCCAGGTGGGTGGTGTACTGTGTGCATTGTGGTCTCAGTAGTCAAATTACTTTTGAATCTCCAAATGGGTGCCTCTACATTATATCCTTCATTACAACTTACATCCCACAGCGGGTTACTGAGATACTCACATACTTTATGTAGGGAGCACTATTCACCCTGTTCATATACGCATCTTGCAGCACCTAAGGGCCGTAGCAAATGATGACCAATCTTACCCTGTGGCTCGACATATTAATTCATGCCATGCGGTAAAGGCCCAAGACCTCTCCTACTTTGTCATAGACAATGTCCCTAAGAACCCAAGGGAAGGCAACAGGCAAATGGCGTTAAGGAGTCTTGAGTTGAGATATATCATTCTCCTCAACTCCAAAATCCCACAAGGGATGAATGCCGATGAAGCCCTTAATGTCCACTTGTAAATCTTTTTACTGCTTAGTTTCATAGCGCTTTTATCCAGTCCTATGAGCATTCGAGTTTTCTTTATTATTGTGCTAAATTTATGATTTTTTCATATTTACAGCACCCTTCGTTAAATACACACTAAGCTCCCTTAGTAGAGCCACAATTCTACTTTTCCTGTTTTTGCATATCATTAGGACATGTTAACTCATGCTCTCATTCTCTATGCAATATGCATTTATGTTTCGTGACGCACCACACAAACGCAGGAAGACAGCAGGTTTTCCATTATGAATGCGATATGCGCCTAGGGGCCTATGTGCATTTAGGAACAACACTTGGTGCGGTACTAATATGTCAATATGAGACAAATTATCACTTTTCTGTAATTGCCATGTGATCATATGTCACGTATCTTAGTGTGTATAGTCGCGCGCGCAATTTGGGAAAACAATGTGTTTTTATATTGTCCTATGCTACATTTTTTGAGTGCCATGATTTAACTCAAATGTACTGATTTGCGATTTGATTTTAATTTTTCACTTTTGTGTAATTATCTATGTGAACACTAAGTTGCAAGTTAAACTGGAAAGTCATGGAACCCAGCTATAGAATACTTTTCTATGTCTATGGCTGGCTTTCGGTTGCCACGGCAACCAAGGGAGAATGCACTTTTTATGTATATAAATGGTGGAGACTAACAAAGCTTTGAATGCAGTGAACAAGGCGGTTGCACCGCCGAAACGCGTATGACCTTTGTGTTGTGGAATAAACGCCATCTGTGCCAGAGGCTCAAGTAGCGTCAGTCTGAGTTGGGCTCTGGAAGCCCGTAACAGCAATGATAACCCTTTCAGTCAAAGAAAAACTCAGACGCTCCTGTATGCAATTTCAAGATTAAATCAGCTTTCTGACGCATTTCCACCACATGATGTTTCTTTCTGCACAAAAACAATACTGCATGCAACAGAGGCACCTATGCACCATGGTGCAAGGGTCCCTGCATTGGCGTTGGGATGACGTAATGGCGCCAGCACAGAGAGGAAGGACAGGAATTAACTGTTTTGCATAAATACGGTGCATTCCTTCCCTTTCACTTTGGCATAGGGCAACGCAGTAAGCTGCCTTGCTGCACTGCCCTCCGCCAAAATCCCACAAATAAGTCCCACAGTTTAGAAGTCAGTGTAGCGTAGAAATAGAGCATGTGGGCCTGTCACAGCTTTGGTTGGCTTAGTTTCAGGATTGTTGATTAAAGGCAATCCAGTATCTTAGAATAATCAATACATGCATTTTGTTCAGATGGCCATAGGCATACCAACTCAAAGCTGTGGGCTGAGGAGAGGATCTCTGGGTTTCAGTGAATTATTTATGTTATGTTTAGAGTACCCTTCAACTTAGACCTCTGTAGGCCTTCCAGCAGAGGGTCATAAGAAGTCTGCGGGGACACTGGTCTTTGGGAAGCACTTTAGGTTGCCTAGGTAATAGGACAGACAGGGAAGTAGGAGAGAGAATAAAAAAAGAGCAGAAGATGAAGGAAAAGAAGGCAAGAGGTGTACAGGCAAATATTGTTGAAAAGAGAGAAAGAGGGAAGATAAAATTAAGACATCAGAAGAATGAGAGGAGAGGAATAAACAAGAAGGGCAGAGGAAAAGAAAAAAGAGAAAAATCTGAAAAGAAAACAAGTTAAAAACAATCAAGTAAAGGGGAAAAGAAAAATACAATTATAATGAGGGGGGGGTGAAGACTTAAGGATCTCACTTTAGGACCATGACATGGGGCCTGGCACTAGGGGTCATTAATTCGGGCTGCTTTCTTCCTGATACTTCCTCCGCAAAGGAGTTACCAATGTATCATTTAGGGTGGCACAAATTCTCCTTAATATGTGATTTTGGAGACCTGGAGACCTAAAGGCAGGGTTGGTGTCTCTCTTATGATTTTGCCTGGCATCTCACCCTGAAACTTGGCCTATTTTGAGCCGCTCTTAAACCCTTGAGTTCTTGTGTGTCTTGCGTTGTATTTTGCATGCTTACAATATCTGTGTTTAAATGCTACTTTACCTGTAAAGTAGTAACATCATTGTTCTCTAGAATGTGGAATCTCCTAGCAACTGTGTTAAGCTGGAGCATTCCTGATGGAGCTGTTGGCAGAGATGGTCTTCCTTACTCTGCTATTGATGTAGCCAATAAATAACTTTAAATCTCTACTTTGTCTGGAGTTTATTACCACATCTTGTAATCCTGATAGGGCCGGCGAATATTGTTACCCTATTTTGTCATCCCTATGGGGCTAGCAACTACTATTATCGCATCCCATTATCCTGATGTTCCAGCAACTACTACTGTTACCACACTGTGTAATTCAGACAGGGTTAGCAACTCTGAAAACCGCATCTCGTAATCTTGATAGGGCTTGCAACCCCTATAACCACATCTCGTAATCCTGATAGGACTTGCAACCACTATAACCACATCTCGTAATCCTGATAGGACTTGCAACCACTGTAACCACATCTCGTAATCTTGATAGGGCTTGCAACCACTATAACCACATCTCGTAATCCTGATAGGACTTGCAACCACTGTAACCACATCTTGTAATCTTGATAGGGCTTGCAACCACTATAACCACATCTCGTAATCCTGATAGGACTTGCAACCACTGTAACCACATCTCGTAATCTTGATAGGGCTTGCAACCACTATAACCACATCTCGTAACCCTGATAGGACTTGCAACCACTGTAACCACATCTCGTAATCTTGATAGGGCTTGCAACCACTATAACCACATCTCGTAATCCTGATAGGACTTGCAACCACTGTAACCACATCTCGTAATCTTGATAGGGCTTGCAACCACTATAACCACATCTCGTAATCCTGATAGGACTTGCAACTACTGTAACCACATCTCGTAATCTTGATAGGGCTTGCAACCACTATAACCACATCTTGTAATCCTGATAGGACTTGCAACCACTGTAACCACATCTCATAATCTTGATAGGGCTTGCAACCACTATAACCACATCTCGTAATCCTGATAGGACTTGCAGCTACCGTAACCGCATCTAGGAATACTGATAGGGCTTGCAACCACTGTAACCACATCTCGTAATCTTGATAGGGCTTGCAACCACTGTAACCACATCTCGTAATCCTGATAGGACTTGCAACCACTGTAACCACATCTCGTAATCCTGATAGGGCTTGCATTCACTGTAACCACATCTCGTAATATTGATAGGGCTTGCAACCACTGTAACCACATCTCGTAATCCTGATAGGACTTGCAACCACTGTAACCACATCTCGTAATCTTGATAGGGCTTGCAACCACTATAAGCACATCTCGTAATCCTGATAGGACTTGCAACCACTGTAACCACATCTCGTAATCTTGATAGGGCTTGCAACCACTATAACCACATCTCGTAATCCTGATAGGACTTGCAACCACTGTAACCACATCTCGTAATCTTGATAGGGCTTGCAACCACTATAACCACATCTCGTAATCCTGATAGGACTTGCAACCACTGTAACCACATCTCGTAATCTTGATAGGGCTTGCAACCACTATAACCACATCTCGTAATCCTGATAGGACTTGCAACCACTGTAACCACATCTCGTAATCTTGATAGGGCTTGCAACCACTATAACCACATCTCGTAATCCTGATAGGACTTGCAACCACTGTAACCACATCTCGTAATCTTGATAGGGCTTGCAACCACTATAACCACATCTCGTAATCCTGATAGGACTTGCAGCTACCGTAACCGCATCTAGGAATACTGATAGGGCTTGCAACCACTGTAACCACATCTTGTAATCTTGATAGGGCTTGCAACCACTGTAACCACATCTCGTAATCCTGATAGGACTTGCAACCACTGTAACCACATCTCATAATCCTGATAGGGCTTGCAACCACTGTAACCACATCTCGTAATCTTGATAGGGCTTGCAACCACTGTAACCACATCTCGTAATCCTGATAGGACTTGCAACCACTGTAACCACAACTCGTAATCTTGATAGGGCTTGCAACCACTATAACCACATCTCGTAATCCTGATAGGACTTGCAACCACTGTAACCACATCTCGTAATCTTGATAGGGCTTGCAACCACTATAACCACATCTCGTAATCCTGATAGGACTTGCAACGACTGTAACCACATCTCGTAATCTTGATAGGGCTTGCAACCACTATAACCACATCTCGTAATCCTGATAGGACTTGCAGCTACCGTAACCGTATCTAGGAATACTGATAGGGCTTGCAACCACTGTAACCACATCTCGTAATCTTGATAGGGCTTGCAACCACTGTAACCACATCTCGTAATCCTGATAGGACTTGCAACCACTGTAACCACATCTCGTAATCCTGATAGGGCTTGCAACCACTGTAACCACATCTCGTAATCTTGATAGGGCTTGCAACCACTGTAACCACATCTCGTAATCCTGATAGGACTTGCAACCACTGTAACCACATCTCGTAATCTTGATAGGGCTTGCAACCACTATAACCACATCTCGTAATCCTGATAGGACTTGCAACCACTGTAACCACATCTCGTAATCTTGATAGGGCTTGCAACCACTATAACCACATCTCGTAATCCTGATAGGACTTGCAACCACTGTAACCACATCTCGTAATCTTGATAGGGCTTGCAACCACTATAACCACATCTCGTAATCCTGATAGGACTTGCAACCACTGTAACCACATCTCGTAATCTTGATAGGGCTTGCAACCACTATAACCACATCTCGTAATCCTGATAGGACTTGCAACCACTGTAACCGCATCTCGTAATCTTAATAGGGCTTGCAACCACTATAACCACATCTCGTAATCCTGATAGGACTTGCAACCACTGTAACCACATCTCGTAATCTTGATAGGGCTTGCAACCACTATAACCACATCTCGTAATCCTGATAGGACTTGTAGCTACCGTAACCGCATCTAGGAATACTGATAGGGCTTGCAACCACTGTAACCACATCTCGTAATCTTGATAGGGCTTGCAACCACTGTAACTACATCTCGTAATCCTGATAGGACTTGCAACCACTGTAACCACATCTCGTAATCCTGATAGGGCTTGCAACCACTGTAACCACATCTCGTGATCTTGATAGGGCTTGCAACCACTGTAACCACATCTCGTAATCCTGATAGGACTTGCAACCACTGTAACCACATCTCGTAATCTTGATAGGGCTTGCAACCACTATAACCACATCTCGTAATCCTGATAGGACTTGCAACCACTGTAACCACATCTCGTAATCTTGATAGGGCTTGCAACCACTATAACCACATCTCGTAATCCTGATAGGACTTGCAACCACTGTAACCACATCTCGTAATCTTGATAGGGCTTGCAACCACTATAACCACGTCTCGTAATCCTGATAGGACTTGCTACCACTGTAACCACATCTCGTAATCTTGATAGGGCTTGCAACCACTATAACCACATCTCGTAATCCTGATAGGACTTGCAACCACTGTAACCACATCTCGTAATCTTGATAGGGCTTGCAACCACTATAACCACATCTCGTAATCCTGATAGGACTTGCAGCTACCGTAACCGCATCTAGGAATACTGATAGGGCTTGCAACCACTGTAACCACAGCTCATAATCTTGATAGGGCTTGCAACCACTGTAACCACATCTCGTAATCCTGATAGGACTTGCAACCACTGTAACCACATCTCGTAATCCTGATAGGGCTTGCAACCACTGTAACCACATCTCGTAATCCTGATAGGGCTTGCAACCACTGTAACCACATCTCGTAATCCTGATAGGACTTGCAACCACTATAACCACATCTCGTAATCCTGATAGGACTTGCAGCTACCGTAACCGCATCTAGGAATACTGATAGGGCTTGCAACCACTGTAACCACAGCTCGTAATCTTGATAGGGCTTGCAACCACTGTAACCACATCTCGTAATCCTGATAGGACTTGCAACCACTGTAACCACATCTCGTAATCCTGATAGGGCTTGCAACCACTGTAACCACATCTCGTAATCTTGATAGGGCTTGCAACCACTGTAACCACATCTCGTAATCCTGATAGGACTTGCAACCACTGTAACCACATCTCGTAATCTTGATAGGGCTTGCAACCACTATAACCACATCTCGTAATCCTGATAGTACTTGCAACCACTGTAACCACATCTCGTAATCCTGATAGGATTTGCAACCACTGTAACCACATCTCGTAATCTTGATAGGGCTTGTAACCACTGTAACCACATCTCGTAATCCTGATAGGACTTGCAACCACTGTAACCACATCTCGTAATCCTGATATGACTTGCAACCACTGTAACCACATCTCGTAAACTTGATAGGGCTTGCAACCACTGTAACCACATCTCGTAATCCTGATAGGACTTGCAACCACTGTAACCACATCTCGTAATCTTGATAGGGCTTGCAACCACTATAACCACATCTCGTAATCCTGATAGGACTTGCAGCTACCGTAACCGCATCTAGGAATACTGATAGGGCTAGCACCTACTACTGTTACCGTATTATATAATCCCTATAGGGCCAGCAACTACTACTGCATCCTGTGATCCCGATTGGTCAAACAACTACTGTTAGTTACCGTAGTTTATAATCCCAATGGGCTGTGGGTCTACAGGCCCACAGCGCACTTTTGTGGAAAATTCTAGAAATTAGTCATTTGGCAGCCCAAACAAAACTCTGCAGCGCTGTTTATCGCTCAGTGCAAACACGGCGCAAAACATGATAATTATTTACCAAAGCATTTATCTTCCAGGCAGAATACTACGTTTTCCATAATAGTGGATTCTAAACAAGTTAAAATTACCCTTTTGCTTTCAGCTGAGCGACACACGCCTCTAAGGAGTGTTTTTCTCATGCATTTATAATTGTCAAAGAGACATATCTTACCAATTTCCCCAAAGTTCCCATCTCGCGGAGTTCTAAGCAGCCACACGGAACAAGTGTTTCTCATCTGGCTGGGTGTTCTGCTTGGAGTGCCCCGAGACGCGACTTGAGCAGCGTGAATTACTCAGCAGAGCACAATGGAATGGAAAACAGGTTCAGAGCAGAGGCCCCCGCAATGCAAAACATGCCAGCGAGAAAGGGGAAAGGAAATGAGGTGCTTATGCAGGGCAAGACCAAAGTCCCTGAGCCTCAGAACACTTGAACTCCGAAGACCTGCGACAAGGGCTGGGTAATTTGTAGTCTGCCGGATGGAGCACTCTGCTTCATTAATACTCATGTAAAAGCAATCTCTCTTCTTCTATTGGTGTCGACATTCACTGAGTACTGTTCTGATTACTTACTGGTAATCTTCATTACTCCGAGTCAAGCCTTTCTCGTCACACTACTTGGGTATAAGGGGAGTACTCTCCCAGGGGAGAGGCAGTTTGGCTGGCCCCTATGCATAGAATGTTTTTTTTAAAGTTCTTTTTTATTGAAAATTAGCCATGACACATAGGCTATACAGATATATGTGAGATAGCAATAAGATTTACACATGAAGTAGATCTTTGAATCATATTCAGCACAGACGACATTGACAGTTGCAGTTGTACAGAATTAGATCCCACCAATAGGATCCTCCCTAGGTCTCGGGGGTTTACAAATCTCTCCCCTGTGGACATTCCATTGCCACCATATTTGTGTCCATTTGTTCGGGCACCCCCTGGCTTCATAGATGGACTTCTCCGTAACCATACACCAATCCATATCTTTGCCCCAATCAGCCACGTGAGGCGGATTTTGTGCTCTCCACAAAATGGCAATATTCCTTTTAGCAACCATCAGCACCAACGTGACCCATGTTCGTTCCCTGGAGTTCAAGTCAGTAGGGTCCCAAATGTACAACAAGGCCATTTTAATATTATAGTGAATCTGTTGCCCCAACACTTCCACCATCTGGTGCACCACCCCATCCCAGTAACTCTGAATAACTGCGCATTCCCAGAGGGTATGGATAAAGGTTCCCTCCTGACCATACTGTCACACACATCCCCCATCCAATGTGTAACCCATGCTGACCATCAGGTGCCCGACAAGAAGGAACTGTGGAGAAGCTTTAGTTGCACCAGGCGAAGCCTGGAGGAGATGGCCACCTCCCAAGGGGAGGCCACTGCCGCTTGCCACTCCTCATCATCAAGACCAGCCACATCATGGTCCCATTTAGCTCTCAAGCGGGTCAAGGGGTCCGCCATGTTGTTGATGAGTTTTTTGTAGATAAGTGAAATGGCCTTCTCTGGTCGATCACTGTCTAAGATCCTATCTTCGAGCGGGGAGGATTCCGGGAGTTCACTACTTCTGGAAAGCACAGCTAGAAAGGCATGCCTGATTTGGCGGTACCTGAAATATTCCCAGTGGGCTGGGTCATATTCTTGCTGTAACCGGGGAAAAGGAGCCACATCCCTCGACTTCCATAGATCACCCACCTTGGAGATACCTATGAGATCCCATCTATCAAAGCCCTTCGAGCGGATCAATTTGCCTAGCTGCTCGCTGTGCCAGAGTGGCATAGCGTGTGTGAGATTTCCTTCCCATCCCAGACTCCTAGTAACCACCCTCCATACGTGCACCTCGTGTCCGGTCGGGCCAGTCAGGGCAGGTTTCAAAGATCTTACATATAAAGCACCCTCGAAGCTACCACCCGGGAGGAGCCACCTGTTGTTCTGTAAGGCCGGGTCCCCCTGTGGTCCGTACATGCATTGGTTAATGGTTGTAAGTTGCAATGCCCAATAGTATTTTCTAATATCCGGGAGTCCGATGCCTCTGTCAAACCATCCCAACGTGAGTTTATGTGTTGCAATGCGAGGTGGTTTACCCTCCCACAGTAGGTCCCGATCGATGCTGTCGATCTCCCTTAAATACTAGGCTGCGACAGGAAGCGGGGTGTTCTATAACGCATATAAAAGTCTAGGAAGGGACATAATTTTAAATAGGGGCGCGCATCCCAAAAGGGTCAAAGGAAGTGATTTCTAGTGTTGGACGTCGGATCTGAGACGCGCTAGAGGCAGTAGGAGATTGCAATTGTAAAATCTAGATAGGTCTTTAGAGGCCCAGATCCCCAAGTATTTAAAGCCGTTGGCGGCTTCCGGCAATTGGCAACCCCGAGGGAGTGAAGGCCGTTTGCCATAAAGGACATAGAGCACTGATTTAGACCAGTTTATCGAATACCCCGTGAACTACCAAACACGTGAAATATATCCAAAACTACGTTGAGGGACGCCCCTGGGGAGGCCAAGTAAAGTAAAATATCATCTGCATACAGCGAAATGCAGTCCTCCCACCCTGCCGTCCATTTAAGGCCCCGTATGACGGGGTCCTGGCGTACCCATGTCGCCAAGGGCTCTAGGGTCAATGCAAAGAGGAGCGGAGACAATGGGCAACCCTGTCAGGTGCCCCTGCCAAGAACGAAGATGGGATATTTCCTATTGTTAATAATAATAATAATAATAATAATAATAATAATAATAATAATATAACGTAATTTTATAAAGCGCGCAGCTGCCCCAGCAAAGGGGCGTACCGGCGCTAGAGGCAAAAAGCAGAACAAAGGCAGCGGCACAGTCTAGGCAGGAAACAAGAGGGTTTTGATGGCCTTACGGAAGGGGAACAGACCATCTCAATGGCGGACATGGGCAGGGAGGGAATTCCACAGCCTAGCCTCCAAAAGGCAGAAAGACTTCCCCCCGGCTCTGGCCAGCTTCACACGGGGAACCACAGCCAACAACTGCTCCGAGGAGCGAAGTTGACGGTTGGGAACATAAGGAGTCATTAAATTGGATAGAATCTCAGGAGAAGAACATTTTAAAATCTTAAAAGTAAGACAAAGTGCTTTAAATTCAATCCTTTTTTGAACAGGCAACCAATGAAGTTGCCTGATGGCACCTGACACAGAACAGAATCTAGGGAGCCTGAGCAGGACCCGTGCCGCTGCGTTTTGGACTCTCTGCAGGCGGAGAACGTCTGCCTTGTTGGCCCCTAACAAGAGAGAATTTGCATAATCTATGCGAGAGAGAATGGTGGCCTGAACTATCAGTTGGCGAGTGGCAGAATCAAAGAATCCCAAAATGGGCCTAAGGCCACGTAGGAGACCAAAACAAATGCCAGCCACCTTTTTAGTGTGATCCTGAAACCCCAGAGTAGAATCAAGCCAGATCCCCAGGTTTTTTACAACAGGCTTGGGAGTTGGCTCGTTGCCCATAGAAGTAGGCCACCACTGTGAGTTCCAAAGGTCCTTGTTTTTTGCCAACCAGCAATACTTCCGATTTGCTAGCATTTAATTGAAGACGATTCGAGGTCATCCACTCCGAAATTGCCTCGAGTCCAGTACGAAACTGCACCGGACCACAGACTCCGCCATCCGAGAGGGCAACCACCAATTGCGTGTCATCTGCATATGACACTAAGGTCAAGCCGGCTTCACTGACCGCTTGGGCAAGTGGTTGATGATACAGAAGCTGCACCCATTTGATAAATTTGAGCCCAAAACCGAGCTTATGAAGAACTGCAAACAAGTAGGACCGTTCGATGGTATTGAATGCTGAAGCTGCATCTAGGGATTCCACGACAGCATCCTCTCTGATCGTGTCAACCAGGCACAACACTCCATGGAGCATGCGCAAGTTGAGGGAGGTATTACAGGCAGGCATGAATCCCGATTGGTCCGGATGGAGCAGGCGGGCAAGGACCCTGGGCAGGTGAGTGGCAAGAACCTTTGCTAGGATTTTCGCTTCACATTTAAGCAATGAAATGGGCCGATAAGATGAGCACTTATTGGCTGGCTTACCTGATTTATGGATTACGACAATGTTGACAAGGCGTTGGTCCTCGGGAAGGATGCCATTTTTTTACTTTCATTGTACATTTTGGTGAGATAGGGTGCTGTCTTGCTCACCGTGAGCTTGAATAACTCATTGGACAGACCATTATGGCGCGATGCTTTCCCCCATGCAAGTCTGAATGTCCTTTTCAACCAATGCGACTGTAATGTCGAGATCTAGGTCTGAGCACTCTTCCTCGGTGAGCGACGGCATTGAGATATCCTGTAGGAATGAGGACACCTCTTTCTCCGTATGCGATGTGCAGGATGTGTAAAGTGACTGATAGTATTGGCCAAAGGCGTCCTCTATATCTTGTGGTGCAGTGAGGCGAGAGTGTGAGTCTGTTTCAATCTCAACCACTCCTCGCTGAGCCCTATCACTTCGATCCAGCCAGGCCAGTATTTTACCGGCCTTGCCGCTTACATCATAGATTCTGCTGGGCGCTGCCCTATAATGCGTCTTGGTGGCCTCCCTGGCCAGGTCAGAGAACTCCTTGACCTTAATACGGAGCTTCTGATGCACTTCCACCGTATCCTGTGTCTGTAGTGCGTTTTCTAAGTCTAAGATCTCTCCCGCTAAGCGCGTCGCGTCTGCTGCTTTCCCCCTGCCCTGTCCGGCGATCGGGCCCAAGACCACCCCTCGTACAACCACCTTGTAGGCCTCCTAAAGCATAATCAGCGAGTCGACCAATCCCTCATTTTCCTGAACGTAAAGATCAGACTCGCTCAGGACCTTGTCCCTGATGTGGGGAGGTGTGAGGTACCAGGAGTTAATCGGGGCAACACGACCGATTCTGGGCTTGCCCACTTCTAAGCGACACTGAGTGGGTGCGTGATCGGAGATCCCCCTAGGCAGGTGGTGTATGTCTCTAACGACGTGAAGCTGCTAAGCTAGCGTCAATACATAGTCAATGCGGGACATACTGCCATGAGGGCCAGAGAGAAAAGTGTACTGTAGTTCGGTCAGGTGCAAGTTCCTCCACACATCGACTAAGCCCATCGCTCCCAAAAAGCTGTGTATCCGCCTGCGGGAGGGTGGCAGGGCCTTCTGGGGCCATCGGTCAAGGAAGTAAGAGACAATAGAGTTGAAGTTGCCCCCAATCAACAGCCTGCCTTCGGATAAGTTCAGAAGGAGGTCCCCAAGATCTATGAAAGCCTGAGAGTGTAATCCTGGCGGTATGTAAACGGAGAGGAGATTGAGGTTACACCCTCCCAGGTTCCAGAGACAGCCACAAATCTACCCAGGACATCAGTGCGGACCAAGTAAACCGTCGTAGGGTACCACTTCCTGACCAGTATACCCACCCCCGGGAACCAGAGCCAAACGCTGAGTGGGCCACCAGCTGGAAACCCCATTGCGACAGGGCCTCGCATGCATTTCCAAGTAGGTGGGTCTCCTGTAGAACGACATCTGGGGAGTGACGTTTTAAAAATTGAAGAACCACACCTCGCTTGATCTTGTCTCCCAGCCCATTGACAGCGTGGAAGGGTATACTCAGATGTGAGTCCCTTGCTCATTGCACCATCAGGATTCAAGCAAGCCGGGCCGAAGACGGCTGAAATGCCAGAAACCGGTCCCCGGAAGCTTGTTTCCTTCCCAGTGTAAGAATTGGCTTTTGTAGTCTGGTCTGCCCTGTTCCCATGATGCACTGGGCCAGGGACAGACTAATTTGCATACAGCCAGGTTCTGAAACTGGGATGGTGCAATGAGCTAAAAAACGGTGTTGGATCTAGCCCTGATCTCTTGACTGGGTGAGAGTACTCTGCTTAATTCAGAGACTCTCTCCATCACCACCCCTTGTTGTAAATAATAATTTTGTCCACCCTAAGCGTGGAAGGGTATACTCAGATGTGAGTCCCTTGCTCATTGCACCATCAGGATTCAAGCAAGCCGGGCCGAAGACGGCTGAAATGCCAGAAACCGGTCCCCGGAAGCTTGTTTCCTTCCCAGTGTAAGAATTGGCTTTTGTAGTCTGGTCTGCCCTGTTCCCATGATGCACTGGGCCAGGGACAGACTAATTTGCATACAGCCAGGTTCTGAAACTGGGATGGTGCAATGAGCTAAAAAACGGTGTTGGATCTAGCCCTGATCTCTTGACTGGGTGAGAGTACTCTGCTTAATTCAGAGACTCTCTCCATCACCACCCCTTGTTGTAAATAATTTTGTCCACCCTAAGCGTGGAAGGGTATACTCAGATGTGAGTCCCTTGCTCATTGCACCATCAGGATTCAAGCAAGCCGGGCCGAAGACGGCTGAAATGCCAGAAACCGGTCCCCGGAAGCTTGTTTCCTTCCCAGTGTAAGAATTGGCTTTTGTAGTCTGGTCTGCCCTGTTCCCATGATGCACTGGGCCAGGGACAGACTAATTTGCAAACAGCCAGGTTCTGAAACTGGGATGGTGCAATGAGCTAAAAAACGGTGTTGGATCTAGCCCTGATCTCTTGACTGGGTGAGAGTACTCTGCTTAATTCAGAGACTCTCTCCATCACCACCCCTTGTTGTAAATAATTTTGTCCACCCTAAGCGTGGAAGGGTATACTCAGATGTGAGTCCCTTGCTCATTGCACCATCAGGATTCAAGCAAGCCGGGCCGAAGACGACTGAAATGCCAGAAACCGGTCCCCGGAAGCTTGTTTCCTTCCCAGTGTAAGAATTGGCTTCTGTAGTCGGGTCTGCCCTGTTCCCATGATGCACTGGGCCAGGGACAGACTAATTTGCATACAGCCAGGTTCTGAAACTGGGATGGTGCAATGAGCTAAAAAACGGTGTTGGAGCTAGCCCTGATCTCTTGACTGGGTGAGAGTACTCTGCTTAATTCAGAGACTCTCTCCATCACCACCCCTTGTTGTAAATAATTTTGTCCACCCTAAGCGTGGAAGGGTATAATCAGATGTGAGTCCCTTGCTCATTGCACCATCAGGATTCAAGCAAGCCGGGCCGAAGACGGCCGAAATGCCAGAAACCGGTCCCCGGAAGCTTGTTTCCTTCCCAGTGTAAGAATTGGCTTTTGTAGTCTGGTCTGCCCTGTTCCCATGATGCACTGGGCCAGGGACAGACTAATTTGCATACAGCCAGGTTCTGAAACTGGGATGGTGCAATGAGCTAAAAAACGGTGTTGGATCTAGCCCTGATCTCTTGACTGGGTGAGAGTACTCTGCTTAATTCAGAGACTCTCTCCATCACCACCCCTTGTTGTAAATAATTTTGTCCACCCTAAGCGTGGAAGGGTATACTCAGATGTGAGTCCCTTGCTCATTGCACCATCAGGATTCAAGCAAGCCGGGCCGAAGACGGCTGAAATGCCAGAAACCGGTCCCCGGAAGCTTGTTTCCTTCCCAGTGTAAGAATTGGCTTTTGTAGTCTGGTCTGCCCTGTTCCCATGATGCACTGGGCCAGGGACAGACTAATTTGCATACAGCCAGGTTCTGAAACTGGGATGGTGCAATGAGCTAAAAAACGGTGTTGGATCTAGCCCTGATCTCTTGACTGGGTGAGAGTACTCTGCTTAATTCAGAGACTCTCTCCATCACCACCCCTTGTTGTAAATAATTTTGTCCACCCTAAGCGTGGAAGGGTATACTCAGATGTGAGTCCCTTGCTCATTGCACCATCAGGATTCAAGCAAGCCGGGCCGAAGACGGCTGAAATGCCAGAAACCGGTCCCCGGAAACTTGTTTCCTTCCCAGTGTAAGAATTGGCTTTTGTAGTCTGGTCTGCCCTGTTCCCATGATGCACTGGGCCAGGGACAGACTAATTTGCATACAGCCAGGTTCTGAAACTGGGATGGTGCAATGAGCTAAAAAACGGTGTTGGATCTAGCCCTGATCTCTTGACTGGGTGAGAGTACTCTGCTTAATTCAGAGACTCTCTCCATCACCACCCCTTGTTGTAAATAATTTTGTCCACCCTAAGCGTGGAAGGGTATACTCAGATGTGAGTCCCTTGCGCATTGCACCATCAGGATTCAAGCAAGCCGGGCCGAAGACGGCTGAAATGCCAGAAACCGGTCCCCGGAAGCTTGTTTCCTTCCCAGTGTAAGAATTGGCTTTTGTAGTCTGGTCTGCCCTGTTCCCATGATGCACTGGGCCAGGGACAGACTAATTTGCATACAGCCAGGTTCTGAAACTGGGATGGTGCAATGAGCTAAAAAACGGTGTTGTATCTAGCCGTGATCTCTTGACTGGGTGAGAGTACTCTGCTTAATTCAGAGACTCTCTCCATCACCACCCCTTGTTGTAAATAATTTTGTCCACCCTAAGCGTGGAAGGGTATACTCAGATGTGAGTCCCTTGCTCATTGCACCATCAGGATTCAAGCAAGCCGGGCCGAAGACGGCTGAAATGCCAGAAACCGGTCCCCGGAAGCTTGTTTCCTTCCCAGTGTAAGAATTGGCTTTTGTAGTCTGGTCTGCCCTGTTCCCATGATGCACTGGGCCAGGGACAGACTAATTTGCATACAGCCAGGTTCTGAAACTGGGATGGTGCAATGAGCTAAAAAACGGTGTTGGATCTAGCCCTGATCTCTTGACTGGGTGAGAGTACTCTGCTTAATTCAGAGACTCTCTCCATCACCACCCCTTGTTGTAAATAATAATTTTGTCCACCCTAAGCGTGGAAGGGTATACTCAGATGTGAGTCCCTTGCTCATTGCACCATCAGGATTCAAGCAAGCCGGGCCGAAGACGGCTGAAATGCCAGAAACCGGTCCCCGGAAGCTTGTTTCCTTCCCAGTGTAAGAATTGGCTTTTGTAGTCTGGTCTGCCCTGTTCCCATGATGCACTGGGCCAGGGACAGACTAATTTGCATACAGCCAGGTTCTGAAACTGGGATGGTGCAATGAGCTAAAAAACGGTGTTGGATCTAGCCCTGATCTCTTGACTGGGTGAGAGTACTCTGCTTAATGCAGAGACTCTCTCCATCACCACCCCTTGTTGTAAATAATTTTGTCCACCCTAAGCGTGGAAGGGTATACTCAGATGTGAGTCCCTTGCTCATTGCACCATCAGGATTCAAGCAAGCCGGGCCGAAGACGGCTGAAATGCCAGAAACCGGTCCCCGGAAGCTTGTTTCCTTCCCAGTGTAAGAATTGGCTTTTGTAGTCTGGTCTGCCCTGTTCCCATGATGCACTGGGCCAGGGACAGACTAATTTGCATACAGCCAGGTTCTGAAACTGGGATGGTGCAATGAGCTAAAAAACGGTGTTGGAACTAGCCCTGATCTCTTGACTGGGTGAGAGTACTCTGCTTAATTCAGAGACTCTCTCCATCACCACCCCTTGTTGTAAATAACATTGACATTCCACAACAGCAACTTAAGCTCCTGTCTAATTGTTATACCCATCACCCCCTTGTAAGAGTATGCCCAGTGACACAGGAAACCAACCAGGAAGGCCCCCAGAAGAAGACATACTCGTAGATCCGTGGACCTTCAAGGATAGATATACTGAGAGCATGGGGCCCACAACTGTCAATACCTGAAGCACATAGAATATGTCATATCCAAACAGGAAAAAAACAACACCACAAATTAAAACAATGCCCCCACCCCAGCAAGCACCCGGAACACACTAGCCAGAACTCCCCTCCCTGCCTCCCTGCATGGCAATGTCAGAACCTCGCGCCCACCCAAACTTGCAGAGTGCTTATCGACCACCCCTCAAACTTGTGGGTGCGTGTAACTGAGAAATAAGCAACTGGTAATCACACAGTTAAACACTACTCGTTCGGAAGCACCAGTCAACACCAACACATGTTATGACCATCACCATATGGACTAGGAGTCTTGGATCAGGAGCAGTTCAGTCACTGAGAGGGGCCTGACTGCAACCCAGACCCGAGGTCAGTAAAGAGACCCCAGTCCCCAAAACAAATAACATACAGACCAGTCATTAAGACCCTCCAGACGCCACCTCCAGTTCCCCAGGCAGCGAGCCGCCATCGGATCCATCAGTGCCCTTGTCGTTTCCTCACTCCTCTGGCACGTTTACCCTTCTAGCCCACAGTATGCCAGCCGTCAACCAGACCCAGGCCTCCTCTGGCGTTTTCCCATTGGATTCCACCCTCAGCTTGGTCGGAAAGCGCATGGCATATTTCAGATCCTTTTCACGAAGCGCTTACTTGACATCAATGAAGCTTCGGCGCTGTCTCTGTACTTTAAGGGTGAAGTCTGGAAAAAAGGTGATCTTGCTATTCTGGAAGTCTAGTGGGGTAACGATCTGGCCGCTTGAAGGATAATGTCTCTATCCCTGAAGTTAAAGATCCTAGACAGCAAAGGTCTCGGAGGGGCACCAGGTCTTGGTCTGCCACCCGGCACCCTATGTGCCCTTTCCACAGAGGAGAGAACGCTTGGTTTGAGGTAAGTAGTTATCAATTCTTCCACGAACAGGTCTGCAGCCGATCCCTCCGCCCTCTCCAAGACTCCCAGTATGTGGACATTATTGCCTTGAGAGCGTCCCTCATAGTTGTCCAGTTGCGCCTCCAGTTTGTCGGTGTGGGCCCGGAGGTCGTCCATCTTGCGCTGCATGTCATAAGTGTCTACAACCAGGGAGCTCGCTTTAAGTTCCACAACCTTCAATCAGGTATTCATGGAGCGGATATCTGCCCGTATGAAAGAGACCTCAGAGGACACAGAATCAATCCCTGACTCCAACTAGGTGCGGACAGACATGATGGCAGAGAGAATATCCTGCAGTGTAGGTTCCCTCGCCTCACCTTCGGATTGCTGCCGCTCCCTCGCGGCAGCTCCTGCCTCCAGATCCGCACCAGGGGCCTTGTCCCAGGCAAGTTTACTCAGCTTGTCCTGGACCGCTGATTTTGCGCCTTGACCTCCAGCCATGGCCCAACCCTCGCAAACCAAGCGCTACCAGGGGAACAGCGAGGGGATCAGTCCAGTACCCCCTCAGGCACCTCCAAACGTCGGTGATGCTCCCCCGATAGTCTGCGGATCACAATGTGGGCCGGGGAACATCCAGGAACAGACAACGTTGTCAGGCCGTAAAAAGAGAGACCCCCCGGTGTCAAGGTGATGAGTCATTTTGTTGGGCCGCTGGAGAGCACTCAGACCGTGAGTAACAGGCCGCGTTGTAGGCTTGAGGAAGGTGCGGCGGGAGCAGGGCCAAGGCCTGCAATGTCGCCAGTGAGGGCTCTCTGCAGCAGTTCAAGTCTCGGGCCGGTCACGGGGAATCCTGCCTGTGATTCTCGCCACCTCAGGGGGTCTTTTCATATGCACCGCCTCCAAGAATGGCTGTCTCCGTGCCCCCCGGCGGCCGCCAACAAGGGCCTCAACTGACCAAACAGGCCCCCCGCAAGGCCTGGGCAACGTGGGATTACAGGGGAGCGTGCTTCCCAACCTCCTCCGCTCCGAGCTCTATAGGGAGTGAAGGGCCGGCTCATGCTGTCCTAGTGCAGGTGATGGATCTCCTCACCTCAGGGCCCAACCTTGGACTTCGGGGGCCACACCTCCTGGATCAGGTATGCGGGCAGTCCCGGTATCCTGGTATCACCTCCGGATGTATGGGCGCTACTACTGCTCGTCTCCTTCAACACTTGGTGCCCTAGCGAGCACCGTGCCAATCTGCACTGTCAACGCCCCACAAGGCAAGCCCTAAGGCCTGGGGGGTGTGGCTAGCCAGGCAGCGAAATGGCCGCTACCTAAGCGAGCTCCGCCGGCTGAGCCAGTAATCCTGCACTTATCCTGATTATAACAAGACTTCAGGGTCGCAACTCCTGTGATTCATGAACCAGACCCCACACTGCACCCGCGGGCCGAGTTTGGCGGATCGTGGTGCTTATTGTACTGCCCTGATGCGGACGGAGGCGGAGGCCGAGAGAGGCGCATCGCTGTGGCCGGATCTGGGGTGGCCCTCCCTGGACGACTCCTATAATCGAGCCCGGGGCTGTGCGGGCCTGCTGCGCCTGAAGTGGGGTATCGTGGTGGACATTGCAAACCCTGATCATATCGGCGAGGACCCCATGGGGGGGGGCGGCGGCCCTCCGGCTCCGCGCCAGCTTCGCCCGCCCCGGCGGCGCCTGCCCAGGTCTGAGGTATCATGACGGCCTCTGACCCTGCCCGGCGCCATTTTGTGGACTGGCTGTGAGGCGGCCACCGTTGCGATATTCCATCGCGATCCTGCCACGTGAGAAAGGGGGTGACTGCAGGGCGAACGCACTCCCTATCTCCTACATGGACACTGCCCTACTCCTGGTTTCCCACATTACTGCTGCCAGGGGTTTATCCGATAGATCGCCATTTGCTGCCCCGCGTACCCCGGGCGCTCGTGGTGCTCCGGGTGCCTCGTGTGGAGCTACCGGCTAGAGCACGGAGGGTGAGGAGCCTGGTGCCGGGAGCCGCGCGGAAGGGAGCTAACCGACGGGGAGTGGTACCCGGAGCTGTCACCCTTGCAACAAGTTGAGGGCTGAGATACAGACTGCCCTGCATGCTACTGCACCCCCCCATTTTAAGACCTGGCCCTGCGTTTGATCTCCTTCCCGGTCCCACTGCTAGTGTGCTCCATTTGGTGGTCGTGTTGAGGGGCACAACCTGTGGACCTGTGTCGAGTCCTGCACCGGGATACTTGCAGCCTGTGGGGAACTGGCACTGCTGACTCCGTTCTGCAACAAGTGACCCGAGCTGTGAGGTTTGGACAGTATCAGGGGGTGCATGCGATCACTGACCTGCATACCGGTTTCCATTGTGTGGGACTGTGCCTGGTTGGATCCCGATAAGCGCAGGCAGGACCTGACCCTGGGCAATAAAGGGAGTTGGGACTGACGAACCCTGCTTGCACCCTGCGGCGCCCTACATTGTGCTGTGAGTGTTGCATTGGCCCACGAGAGAACCATGGGCAAAACTGACACCCGTCAATCCAAAATCACGTTTGAGAATAAACGCTCTGCAAAACAGGTGGGCCAGGACCAGGAGACTCAGGGGCCTCAAATCATTAATGTTGGAAATGCGCAACAGTCTGCGAAATATAGATGCAAAGTTGGATACCCTGACGTCCCAACTTGACTCCGTTAAAACTCAAGTCGCCACCCATGAAACGCGACTAGACTGCCTAGAGAATCGCACACACCGAGCAGCACGAATTCCAACAGGGAGCCAGAGAACAATTCCTAAGTATTAGAAAAGGTGCTGGAAGTCATACGTACAAAATCAGATGATTTAGAGGCACGTTCCCGACGCAGCAACGTCCGAATCACAGGCATTCCAGAGACGACAGCCATCACGAAGATGGAGGTGTTTGTGACAGATCTCCTGCATGAGCTTTTCGATCCTCACCTATCTCCCGTTTTTGTGGTAGAACACGCTCACAGAGCCCTGGGCCAGAAGCCAACGGTGGGTGGTACGCCTCGACCAATACTGGCTAAACTCCTAAACTATCAGAATAGAGACACAGTGTTAAAGCTGGCAAGAGAAAAGGGACGTATCACGCATAAAGGTAATACCATCTCCTTTTACCCTGACTTCACGCCAACGGTGCAGGCAGCATGACGTGCATTTCTACCGGCCAAGCGTCTGTTGAAGGAGGCTGAAGTTCCGTATGCATTACTCTACCCTGCCAAGTTGAAGGTCTCTCATGATGGCACTGCGCATTTTTTCACAGACGCCAAATCTGCTCTTAAATTTGCCAAACACATATGTGGCCCTAAGGGAAAGGCGTCAGGGGCCGGCGGAACCGGAACTCATGGCCACCTCAGTGACAACGATTGACCCTATTGTATTCCATATGTGGTCCAATATCTGAACTTTGGTGCTTTTTCCAGGTCCTCCATTTGACGCTTGAAAGTATGTTTTACACGATATAACGATGTTGCTAATTCAGTGCTCCGACAGTTGGTCTATCACATTCTTACTGGTACTGCTATTCTAAACTGTATTTTTGTCTAATTTGTTTATTTTGGGACCTTGTTGTCGAGTTTTGTCACAGGCTCAGCCACCCTGTGCGAACAGTGGTGTATGCATGTGCTCCCATGCCTCCGAGGGGTTGTTCCCACTGTTAAATTGTTCCCACGTTTTAAGTGGATCTGGGGGGGGATTTGTCACAACCTAATTGGGGGCTTGGTCTGGGTTGTTGGGCTCGTTCTTGTGTTTGAGCTGTCAGGGCTTTCTTTTTTTACACAAGTATATGGAAGTGATATCTGCATAACGGTGGTGAGCTACCATCATATGAACCGGGCGCACCAATAGGGACTGACTCTAATTTATGTAGGATCCTCACTTGGAACGTACGAGGAATGAATGATTGTCGGAAAGCGCGCCTAATACATACTTATTTGGTGAGACATCACATAGATATGTGCTTTTTACAAGAAACCCGCCTAAATGCCAAGCCATCACCACGCTTGAAACATAATAGATGGTCAGACGTACATTCTGCAATATACTCTAATTATGCGCGTGGGGTAGCCATACTTCTACGTAGGGGCCTTGATTGGAGGGAGTGTGGAGCTGAACTGGATCCCGAAGGTAGATTTGTTATACTTCAAGGTCTTCTAGGCGGGAAACCTGCTATCTTGGTGGCCATCTATGGACCGAATGTTGACTCCCCTGATTTTTTTAATGAGATTTGGGCTAAGACTGCTCTACCATTATTTGGGGTGGGGACTTCAACGTGGTGCTACAGGACGCACTAGATAGGAGAGGGGCGCCTAGGCCATTGCACCCTGCTGCAACTCAGGCCCTTCATGACCTCATGGACGAGGGGAAGCTGATTGACATCTGGCGGCTCCGCCACCCAGATTAGCGGGAGGGGACATGTATTTCCAATTACCATGCTGCCTGGTCCCGGCTAGATTTTTGGCTTGTATCCTCTCATGTAGCTGCCTGGACCGTTGAGGTCAGACACCTTGCTCACTCTCTATCGGATCATGCCCCCTGTTTATTGACTCTTGCCCTCCCTGATCTACCACCTAGGGCGTTCAGCTGGAAACTCCCACAGCATGTCTTATTAGATGAGGCATTTAAGGAAGGCATTCGATCTGATATCACTGACTATTTTGAATTAAATGCTGGTTCGGTTTCCACAGTCGGTACTTTATGGGATGCCTTTAAGGTGGTGATCAGGGGTAAATGTAAACATCTATTATTTTGAAGCATCTTTGAAAAACCTTACTTGAAGTGAAAAATAAAAAATAAAAATTGAAAAGAAGAAGTAGAGCCTGCTTTGCAGAGTTTTCTTTTGAATATGAACTTTGTCTACACAGGACATTTTTGAAAATTTGTTTTTCTAAATATGTGATACTCCTTGGTTCTTGTGTATATGTGTATTGTTGTAGTGGCCTTTGCGGGTGGACCGCTCCAAGTTGAGTATCTAAAGAAGTTTCACTATTGCGAATACTAAAGAGAATCTCTTAAAGTGCAGTATAGTAGGTGACTCTGGCCGCATTGTATAGTAGGGGTAAATGTATATCGAGGCAGGCTGGGATGTGGAAAGCAATCAGAGGCACCTTGGCGGACATAGAAACACAGATTAGAGAACTTGAGAAACGATTTTGCACTGACAGTAGCCTCCAAGTGGCGACGGAATTGAAAGCAAAACTCCTGGATTTTGCAGAGAAGGCACAACGTGAACTGAAGTTTTTAGGCAAATACGCTGAAGCTAGGCACTACGGTGAGGGGGATAGACCGGGACGCACACTGGCCACTATGATCCGTAAATCGGTATCCCCCCCTTACATACACACAATCAATACCCCAGAGGGAGATACCGTGGTGGGTCAGGAGAAGGTCCTTAGCGAATTCCACACTTTTTATTCTCACCTCTACACTGCCACACAGATGGAATGTGCGGACGGTATGCAGGCCTTCCTTGATTCGGTTGCACTCGTGTGGTTCAACGATTCACATCGTAAATACATGAACCTCTCCTTCACAGTTGCAGACATCAAGTCAGTCATAAAAAGTCTTCCCCTTAATAAAGCCCCAGGACCTGAAGGTCTTACAACCGCATTTTATAAGACATACACTGACGAACTGGCTCCACGCCTTCATGCAGTATATGAGCAAGCTCTTGAAACAGAAGTTCTCCCAACATCCATGCGAGAGGCGCTGATTATGGCACTGCTCAAACCAGATAAGAATGAAGCGGAACTAGACTCGTACCGTCCACTGTCGCTCATTAACGTGGACGTTAAAATCTATGCGAAACTACTGCCCAACCGCCTCCAACCACTCCTACCGATGGTGGCCCTCCCGGACCAGTCTGGGTTTATACCTGGTCACTCGACGTCCCACAATCTCAGGACAATATTCTCAGTCTTACACTATTTGCACCCCTCAGTAAAAGCTGCCGCCATTTTTCTAGATGCCACAAAGGCATTAGATTCTCTTTAATGGCCTTATTTGTTCCGCATTCTGACGCGTATGGGATTTAGCCCTTTGTTCATACAGCGCATCAAACTGCTGTACACTGCACCCCTGGCCAGGGTGCGGATTAATGGTTTGATATATGATACATTTCCGATCACACGTGGCACCCGACAAGGATGTCCTTTATCACCACTCCTGTTTGCTATCGCCATAGAGCCCCTTGCTGCCCGCATTCAACAGCACCACACCGCCAGGGGAATAGGATTTAGTTCTCGCAGTTTGCTGATTTCAATGTATGCTGACGATGTTACATTATATATCTTGAATCCCTCCGAGAATCTGGATCCAGTGTTGCGGGAATTTAGCAAATTCTGGGGACTCTCTGGGATCTCAATAAACTGGGAGAAATCAGTCATATTCCCGCTAACTGATGGCACACCGGAGGTTACTTCGGAATACCCATTGCGTTGGGAAGCGGACGAAGTCAAATATTTGTGTGTTTGGTTGTGTCGCAAGCTACAAGATATCTGGTCCATGAACTTTGGAAGGGCCATCACGTGGCTTGAAGGAAAGGTAGCGATATGGTCCAAGCTCCCCCTATCAGTGTCCGGTAAGGTGGCGCTGTCAAAAATGGTTATTCTTAAAAAAAAATGATATCTCTTTGCGAAAATACCGATTCCGCTTACACAGCAATTTTTTAGATGTCTCCGCTCCCATTTACTTTCTCTCATTTGGGCGGGTGGCCAGGCGCGTGTCTCATATGATCTCCTGACTTTTCCGCTGCGTCAGGGAGGACTGGGGGCCCCGGATATGCAACTCTACGCACTATGTGCACAAGCCCAATTCTTGCATTTCTGGATATACCAGAATCCCTATCAACCACATGTTGCGGTGGAGATGGACGCAGTGGCACCTCTGCCATTGACAGTTGCGCTATACAAGAAAGCGCCACGTCCTGGTGTGGATGTGGATACCGCGGACACGCTGAGATGGGCCTGGAGGGCCCTTCAGCGACGGGCACACCTCCCGCTCATGTACGCTACCGCAATCCAACTTCGCCACAATCCAATGTTAGCATGCTTGGAGATGGGTGGTGGAGTTCCTGAACTTGATGGCACCCAATTACTGACATTTGCAGATTTGTTCTCAGATGGTTCATTTCGGGCCCCCCCCACACTGGTGTCGATGGGAATGAGGTCCCTTTTATGGAGAAATTTAAATACCACAGACTCCGATCGGCATGTCAATCTTTTGGGGATGGATTCCCGGAGGCTCCCCCCACACTCCAAGATTTACAGACTTTACTTGCGCGCTTTCATCGCCGAGAAAGTTGGTGACTAGACTATATATGACCATGCAGGACCAGGCCCCAATTGTCACGCCACGATCCCTGGAACTTTGGAATGTTGACTTAGATCCCCCACTAGATGTGGAACAATGGTCTTTTTGTTGCAGACAGCTCTTGGACCTCTCCCCCAATTATAAATTGCGCCTCATTCATTTTAAATTCTTACACAGATATTATAGAATACCCGTTAGCCTGCACCGCATGAGATTGAGGGAGGACGCTAGATGCTGAAGATGCGGTTTTGAGCCGGCTACATTCCTCCATATGGCTTGGAACTGCCCGGAGCTCGAAAAGTTCTGGTCGGATGTGTTTGTTGCAATTAATCAAATAATTGGTAGGAACGACGACATTGTACCACATCTGGGCTTACTGGGCCTGGTTAAGCACACTGTGCCGCAGAGGCGAAAACTGCATGCTCTTCTGCTCTTATATGCCCGTAGACAAGTTGCTATTAAATGGGGTAGACGTAGGGTACCCACGTTCAAGGCATGGCTGGCGGATGTAAGTTATGTTCACACGCAACTGGCAACTTTCTGGGAGTTGGTGCCCGTGACCTCCAGGCCTAGAGATATTTGGGAACCCTTTCTGCAGTGGTCTAGGTCGTGGGCGCAGTCCCCCCAACCTGAAACCTTACAGGAAGACTCTTGAGGATCCCTGGTTTGTCCATATACTGTTTGGTGGGCCATGATTTCCTGTCTCGACGTTCTGAGGCACCTTTTTGACCACATGTTACATTTTATGGTAATGACATTCCCATTTGATGTTCCCGTGTTCCTAATCGTAAAGCTGTGTATATTGTCCCCAATCACCATGTTCTTCTATATTTAAGTCATTGCCCCACCTGTTGCTTGTACACACTTCATCAGTACATATGCATTCACAGTCCAATAACTTGTTGCCAGACCATCCGATGTTATTGTAATTTTTCCCTGACCTGCTCCTCGTCTTGTGTTCTTGAGACGGTTGTATGGAAAATGGATCTGCTTATTACACATTGAATTGGATGCTATGTGTTTGATTGTATGACATGTATTTTTATTCAAATGCCAATAAACAGATTATAAAAAAGAAAAAAAAAAAAAAGCCCTGAGGCCTGCCCAGCGCTGTGGAAAGCAGCGGTGTTTCCTCGGAGCCCGCCAGATGCCACACAGCTCAGCTCCCACCGCGAGACCACCCCGCAGTGTGCTGGCAGTCCCGGCCCCCTCAATAGTGCCACCAGATCACGGCCGTCAGCGTTGGTACACCGGCTCCGGGCGGGGGCTCCCAACGGCAGTACAGGTCACCAGCATATGCGGATTCTGCAGCAGCGCGCGTCGTCGGACCAAGAGCTGGAACCGCACAGTGGAATCAGCGGTTTGATGGCTCAATCAGTCCGCGGCGTATTCCGTTGCTGCAATGTGGACTCGAAACCAATTATGAGTCCGATATGTGGCCGGACTTACTTAGGGGCGGATGTAGTTGATCTGAGCTGCCTTAGGAAGGGGCCATTGCGCTCGGCAGTTGGCCATTCCCCCATGCATAGAATGTTTTAACCCTCTTTGCCGAGGTATAACTTCCTGCTGGCCTAAGGCCATATCTTTCATCTATTCACCAAGGAAGACCCCAGGGAAGCAACCAAAGAGGGAGGAATGACTGTGAAGAGGAAAGTGTGACCCAGAGTAACTAAGATTTGGAATATTACAACAGATCACCTTTTATGCCATAGCCCTTACCCCTGCGGATGTACTGAGCAGTGAGACTGAACACCCAGATATCCCCAGGAGTTACAGCCAGGAGAAAAATCATAATACATGAAAACTCCTTGTCATATAAGGCAACTACGCATGATAGAAAGGACCCTATAAATGCAAAAGCAGCACTCCATAGACTTAATGAAAATGGAGGGCACAGAAGAAAACCAGCAACCAAGGACACAGCCTAAATTAAAACAGAACCAACAAAACAGGACAAAGGTAACCAGTTTGAAGAATCAACTGGACAGGGAATCTGATAAAGGTACCTAACTCTGCAAAAGACACAAGGCTCCATACACAGCAGTCCCATATTACATCAGGTTATGTTACGTGCATTTGTATAACACACGTCTCACCTAGGATGGCATCCTGGTGTTGAGGCAGGAGCTGTATGGGCCGAGCCAGGGCCTGGGCTTGGTGAAGAGCCAGACCTTTCGTTTTTTGCAGACTTCAAGCACTGAGTAAGCGGCTCTGATGTGCAGGGGCAGGTTGTTCCAGGTTTTTGGAGAGAGGTGGGTGAAGGTATGATTGCTGGATCTGCTGTGTGCAAGTAGGAGTCTTGCTGAGCGGAGGTCTCTGGTAGGTTTTAGAAGTTTATGTGGTTGTTCAGGTATGTGAGGGTAATCTTTTATTGGGCATTGTATGTGTATGTGAGGAGTTTAAAGAGCGCTTGTTTATGGGTTGGGAGCCAGTGGAGCTATTTGAGTTGCGTGGTGATGTGAGTGTGGGATGTGAGTTTGATGGAGATCCTTGTCACTGAGTTTTGCATGGTCTGGAGTCTTCGGGTTAGTTGAGCTTTGGTTTTGGCACAGAGTGCATTGCCTTAGTACACCTGGCTGCTGATGATGGCTTAGGTACGGTTCTGTGAGTGTTATTGGCTGGCCATTTGAACATCTTCTTGAGCATCTTGAGTGTGTGGAAGCAGGAGATTGAGACTGCGTTTATTTGATGGTCACAATGAGGTTTTCTTAACTTCTATTCGAGGTTCTTCGGATGGGTTGCTGGGAGGGGTGTGGGTCTGAGTTTTGCAGGCCTCCAGGTGGAGTTCCAGAATGAGGTGCCTTTGCCAAAGATTACTACTTCTGCCTTGTCTGTGTTGAACTTGGGCCAGTTGATTTTCATCCATCTGCCGACTTGGGTCATGCAGGTGTAGGAATTGGGCTGGGTGTTTGGAGTCTTGTTGGAGAGGTAGAGTATGATCTGGGCATCGTCAGTGTAGGATATGATGTTGATTCTGGGGCCACCAGGTCAAGAACCAGAGCTATTGGAAGGGCCGGAGCCACAGGACGACCCAGAGGAACATCTATGATAGGCAGCGAGAAAAAATTATAGAACCCAAAGAAGGAAAGGGGAGACCACCACGGGACAATCAATGTCAAACACTGCACATAGAAACAGACAGGAATCCTATTCATCTTCTAACCATGCACCCATCATCTTTGGTTCTAAACTCAAAGTGCTGAAAGCACATTGAGCCAATGGAGAGTTTTGCCTAGAAAACATGCTCTGCAGCCCCTAGCATTCACTTCTTTAAGTCACAAACCCAAAATGGAAACCAGAATGTCAGAGCCCAAGAAAAATCAGGGACTGTAGAGCAGAGCATACAAAGTGCCTGAGGCACCAAGGCAAGAGGAAGAAAAGTGCTCTCCAAACCTAGCGAAGCCAACTCCCATCCCAACTGCAACTCCTCAAAAGGAGCACGGAGCATCTGGACAACTCTTCAGTGGTGAAAACATCTGACCTTCCAATGTCAAACTAGTAGACAAAGGTAAACCAGCATCCTGAAGGAAGGTATGATGATCCCAGTGACAGCCGGGACAGGTCGGAAGAAGATAAAACACCCCCTTAGCTGAAGCAAACTCAACACACATCAGGGAGGATAGCAGGGCCACTGACACCTGTGTAGTCTGAAACATCAAGTACTGGAAAATTTTGATACCTTGAAACTGTAGCCAAAATATCAAGGACCAAAATATTGAAAGATAAGTGGATATAGGGAAATACAGATTTCATATTCTTAACTCCACATCTACATACCTTAAATATACATCTCCATAGTACATACATATGGAGTTAGATATGGGAAATCAATACATGCCTGACAATACCTTTGTCTTCAATATATCGGCTATGGCATGAAGTTCTAACAATATATCCTACTTGATGTTAAGGATCAAAACCACTGACACCCTGAGCTAGAAGATACAGTCCAATGCAGCCTGGAAAAAATATACAAGAAGGAAGCTACCAAAAGTAGAGAGGCTACCAGGCCCAGGAATACACAGAAGAGCAACCATCATTACCCCACAACAGTAAGGTGTGTACGTGGTGCCAGTTCACCTAAATCCAATGCAAGAATACCTACATGGCTAGAAGGGAACCCCGAGAAGTGGAAGTCTTAGGCACACTGTGGTAAATAAATAAATAATACCTCTATTTTTGACTGGATATACAATAACAGATAGCTCAATAAATAAGAGTCAAGATTCGAGGTAGCTGGAGTTTGCAGGTTTAATACAGCATAAAGGACAGGAACAGGACAACCTGCACGGGAATAGGATGGCAGCGCTGCACGGGGGCAGGATCGGGACAACAGCAGCTAACAGCTAACTTTTAATAACAGTGCACAAGTATATATAGTTAAACAAAATACATGATGTTCAATACAATAGGCGTAGCAGTGGGCAGGGCCTGTAACAGTTGCGAAAGATAAGGCAGAAAGTAGGTGTAACAAGAGGCGTGAACAGGGCGTATACATAGACATGTGATGTAAACGTAACGGAATATGTCATAAATGGGGCGGAAACATGGAGGGGGCTACCTAAGGAGCCGGGACCTCTAACCTAGTGGTGCGCGCAAGCTGGCAATGACGTGTTACTAGGAGGAACTGGGGGCTATGACTTCTGCGCTAGAAGGAGAGACGAAAGTCTGGAGAGTCAGAGCGACATGTACCTAAACACTATCTAGTATCTGATGTTTAGAGAACATGTTGATAGAATCCAAAAGTTATCAGGGCAAAGGCTAACAGACACTAAGACTGGTGCATGCATTATTCTACATGTAGTGTGTGTTGAGGAATATTAAATGACCATAAATACAGTATTTCTCTTTCATGGAGACGTAAAGGCTAGACGATGACTGAAACTATTGATGCGATTCAGTAGCTTAGGAATGCAGGGAAGGAGAGCTGGACTGATAACTAGAATCATAACATATTCTTGGCAGACTGGCAGGCAGAGCCAGGCCGAGCCGGGCACTGTGAGGCAGGAAGTAAGTGAAGGGTCAGGGATACAGGTGGGGGCTGTATCGCTCCTCAGCGAGGGTTCAGGAGACAGGAGCTGAATCTGGTGTTCCGGCCCTTTTGAGGCCTAGAAACGGGGACTTTGCAATGAAATAACGTGCACACTGTGAAACGTGGCAACATAACTTTACATAGGCCTGATGCTCGTAGCTTTAACGAGAACTGAAAACTGGCATACTAGAGATGGACACAACTAAAATTGCGTCTTTAATCGATCATAAGGGAATACATATGCATATTAATCATGCACATATAACATAAGATGGGGAACACGTAGGGACACAGAACATGGCAAAATTTACTTTTCCACATTCCCTCCTTGTCACTACGTTTCCATCAGGAAACATCAATATTCATGATACCATCTATCATTTCATACAGTATCATTTGCTCATCTCGAATTGTCTTGGAACGGAATTTAGGACTAGGACTTGGAATACAGGATGTAGCACAAATGCCGCAAATCGCAGGGCCACATTGTATACAGAGGCAGCAACTGAATATGATCGCTACTGCAATACCTAGAAATGACAATACTTTCCATCCCCAGGCAGAAATTATACTCCAAAACCAACCGGACCATGTCCAGGTGCCTGGATTCTGGTGTAACTGATGGGCAATTTTATGAAGTCTGGTTATAGCTGAATAAACAGACGGCGCGTTATTAGGAATGAAAATGCAGCAACTAGATCCGATGACTCTACATGCTCCTCCTCTATCGGCCAGTATGACGTCAAGAACGAGACGATTTTGGAGCACGACAAATCTCATAGCAGATTGCTCTTCGGTTAAGTTACCTAGGGCAGAGGCAGTCTCATTCACTACTGCTTCAAGAGTTCTTGTTAACCTACGGATTAACTTACTATTCTGGATAGGTCCTATAAAAAAGAAGAATCCTTTATTGAAATCTGTATACTGTTCTAGAGCAGTTTCAGTTTGATCGACAATCGGGGACTCGATCTCCCTTCTATGTCTAATGTGTACTAGATGTGTGTTTCTGTGATAATCAGATGGGGCTAGAAAAACTGGTGGCAGTAGGAAGGCAATGTAACAGGTTCCATCCCAATCGAGGGGCAGACGAACATATGCGGTCTGACCACAAACAAAATAAGAATGACGTGAAGCTTTGAAAATAGATTTCCCACTGTCACTATACTTGACAATAGTAGTACAATCACTATGTCCTACATGTGCGGAACCATTATTTCGGACACATAATTCGCCTTTGACTGGTAGTACTGAAATAGCAGGTAAGTCTGGAGTAGGATCAGACTGAACATTCAGAACCATGAAATTCGAAGAATAATTACCCAAATTATAAACTTCATTTTCTAGATCTAACCCTGTTCTGTGGGGAAGACCTTGCTTGTCTGGAAAACATGTACTATTCAGAAGGGACATATCAGTTGAGGATGACGTTAACGTGGACCACGCTCCACACGAACCATTATGTGAAAACGGATAAGGAAACAGTGGCAGAACTCCCTTCGGTGTCTGGAAAGGGGGGAGTCGACCACACACCCAACAATTAGTGGCATTGCTGGTCTGGTGTGAATAGTGTAACATACGGATAAATGTGTTATTGCGCATAGCAAGACGATAGGATAGCTCGTGAGGAGGCAGATCACTAAACGTATGCTCTACTGTAGCATTAGAAAACATATTGACATGAGAAATTGGAAAACATAAATGAAATGCATAACTTGTACAGGTAATCATTAAACTCAAAAACAATATAAAACTTAGAAAAACGCTACATCGGATAGAGTTTTGACTAACTCTCTCACTATGGGGGTCTATCTCATACATGTCAGAAACCTGTCTAACCGTTTCACCCAGGGGGACTTAGACAATTAAACTGGCTGACTTATTTTACTAGACCGGAGCTTACTTTTATACTCCTGCTGCGGAGTTTTCTCTAACAGGGGAGGCTTTGAATCAAAGTCATTAGCGGGACAGTCCTTGATAAAAGTGTCTGTAGAAGTGTTATTTAAAGTTTTAGGTCCTAGTCCGTGAAATTTCTTGACATGAGACAGATGCACCCAGCCTTTTCTCCCTTCCAACTTCACGGCCGTGCGGGTGGTCAAAAGGACTAACTTCGGCTCCTTCCAGCGAGGCTCCAGCGGACTTGAACGATCGAAATTCCGGATTAAAACCAGGGAGCCAGGAAGGACCTCGTGTGGCTTGACTTCAGTATTGTCGGGAAATGCAGCGGCAACCTGTGAACGACAAGAGTGTAGGGCAGACATCAAGGAAGCTAGGTAATCTGTCAGCATATTACTGGAAACATCTGTAATACTTCGGGTCTAGGTGTACCCCACATATTCGGGGGGCGGCCGAATACGACCTCATAAGGGGACAGACCTGATCTGGAGTGTGCGACCATGCGCATATAGAATAGGGCAACTGGCAGAGCTACTAACCAGTCTACACCTTTCTCTTTGCATACTTTGGCAATACGGATTTTCAAGGTTTGATTATGTCTCTCTACGAGACCGGCTGCTTCTGGATGGCGTACACAATGGAACTTCCACTGGTACCCTAACAAAAGGGAAACGTGCTTCATAAGTTCGGATGAGAATGGCTGGCCGTTATCAGAATACACGACCCTAGGGAGTCCATAGCGGGGGAAGAATTCACGAACCAACTGCTTGGCAGTGGTCGCGGCTGTGTAATCTGGGACTGGATATGCTTCTGTCCACCTGGACAAAGCGCATACAACTACAAGGACATACTTGAAACCTCGACATCGCTCCATCTGAATATAATCCATCTGGAGGACTTCAAAAGGGTGGTCAGGGGGTTGGAATCCACCTTGTTCCACCGGGACACTTTTACCTGGATTGAACTGGCAACATATCATACAAGTACGGACTTTCTGCTTGGCTGCAGCTCGTAAATGCTTGTTAAACCAAATGTTCTGGATACTGTCTATCATGGCTTTTTCTCCTAGGTGTGCAGGACTATGTGCGGTATTAATAATGACTTGAACCATAGAGTCGGGGAGAAACCATGTGGCTTTTCCCTTCGTCACCCATCCCTGATCTGTCTGGACCCCTCCTTGTTCGGACCATTTCTTAATTTCTTCAGGAGTAGCATGTGACTGGATATCTATGACATCTTGAGTAGGGTCCTTAACTGTCATACAAGTAGTCTGTTCTAGAGTGGATGTCGGTGTCTTGTTAACTGGTATGTCTGGTGTCTGTGCTGTAAGCTTGGCTGTTCGATCTGCTAGATCGTTACCTTGAGAAATAATGTCTGTAACTTTCGTATGTGCTTTGCATTTCATGATAGCGATAGATGTCGGTAAATGTATTGCATCTAACAGAGCTTGAATAAGGAAACCATGCTGAATCTTGGTTCCATGAGAAGTCATGAAACCTCTCTCTTGCCAGAGCACTCCAAAGTCGTGTACGACTCCGAATGCGTAGCGTGAATCTGTGTAAATATTAACTTTCAGGTTCTTGACATGTATGCAGGCTTGTGTCAGAGCAACTAGCTCTGCTGCTTGAGCAGACAGGGTGTCAATACGGTGTGTTTCAATAACTTCAGTGTCAGTAGTCACTGCATACGCGGCTACTAGTTCTCCTGTACTTGTTCTCATACATGAACCATCCACATAAAGTGTCAGGTCGGGATCTGGTAATGGAATATCTGTCAGGTCTTGTCTTGGCTTTGTCATGGTGTTAACTACTTCCACACAGTCATGTGTGGCAGGATTTGAAGTAACTGACGGTAACAGTGTAGCAGGATTTAGAATGTTGCAGCGTCTGATTTCTATGTGTGGCTGGAATAGTGTCAGTTCATAACCTGTCAATCGTGCAATAGTCAAGTGCTGAGTCTGTGTTCGGTTTAAAAGAACTTCCACGGAGTGTGGAACTTGTACTGTCAAGGAATGTCCTAATACTATGGAATCACTTTGTCTAATAGCTAGTGCTGTGGCTGCAACTGACTTGAGGCACGCAGGCAGAGCCTGGGCTACTGGATCTAGTGTGCTCGAAAAATAAGCACAGGGCTTATATTGTCCTGCTTGATCTTGTGTGAGAACAGATAATGCTGTACCTTCGCGTTCTGTGACAAAAAGTGTAAAAGGCTTGCTGTAGTTCGGTGTTGCTAGAACAGGAGCTTGACATAAGGCTTTCTTTAATTCATTAAAAGCAAGTGTATGTTCCTGGGTCCAAGGGAGGACAGTCGATACGGCTGCCTCCTGTGTCGTTAACTGTATCAGTGGCTTGGCTAGAAATGCATACTGAGGAATCCATTGTCGGCAATAAGAAGTGAGGCCGATAAAAGCTCGTACCTCCTTCTGGGTCTTGGGCTGAGGAAGACTCGCTATTAACTGGATACGGTCAGGTGTCAACTGCCTACCCCTCTTGGACAGTAAGTGGCCTAAGTAGATCACTTGCTGGACACAGAATTGAAGCTTCGAAGGGGACACCTTGTGCCCCATCTCGGCTAGGAAATACAGGACTGTAAGTGACGCACGCTCGCAGGCACGTTCAGAACGGGCTGTGATCAGTAGATCATCGACATACCGGAGCAGGGCAGTGTCAGTTGGCATGTGAATATTGTCTAGTTGTCTCTTAAGTGCTTGACTGTAAATACTAGGACTTTCTGTGAAACCTTGAGGAGCTCGTGTGAATTTATAGCTCCTTCCATTTAAACAGAATCCGAAAAGAAACTGACTGTCTGGATGAATGGGGACACTGAAAAATGCGTTTTTGAGGTCTATGACTGTGAAAAATGTAGCCTCAGAATCAATGGCTGTCAATAGGGAAGAAATATCTGGGACAACTGGGTACTGGGGAATGATACATTTATTAAGTTCTCGAAGGTCAATCACTAATCGATATACTGGAGGTGCATTTGGATCAGTACGTTTCATGACTGGAATGATAGGAGAATTACATACATTGGAGTCAGTTTCTACAACTACTCCTTGAGCAATGAGCTCGTCAATAATTTTGGATAAGGCTGCTACAGCCTCAGGTGGCAATCTGTACTGTCTGATTCGTGGTAACACTACACCTGGTTTGAGAGTCACACGATGGGGTGTGATTTGCATAAAACCAACATCAGTTGGACCTTGTGCCCATAGATGCTGCGGAACATTCAATAATCTTGGATCAAAATCACGTAATACATAGTGACCCTTAAAGTCACGTAAAAACAAACGTATTCCTTCTGGGGAACAACAAATAACTGCACCTAATTCTTTCAATGTCTTAATGCCTAACAAATTTTCTGGACATGACTTTGTAAGTAATAGATCAGTAGTTCGGGACAATGGACCAACTTCTAGAGTAACTGGTTTGGAAATCTCGTTAACAATTGGCTTTCCTGAAAATCCAAGGGAAACATTTCTAGAGCCTGAGAGCGGAGCCCCTGGAACCTCGTCATGACTAATAGTAGTCCTACTTGCCCCTGTATCAATCAAAAACTTTCTGTCTTTCCCTAATACTTGACTGTGAACATAGGGACCCTCTTGATCTACAGGAATCTCGATGAGAGGCAAGCCTACCTCCCTCTCTAGGCTGTTTCATGAATACGGCTGGTACTCTGGATACTCGGACTGTGCATACTGGTACATCTGCTGTGTAACATGCTGTGTTGCAGCTATAGGCTGCGGTGCTGTAACTGTCTGTTGTGCATTCTGTGGCTGAGAAGTCTGTGAAACTTGTTCTTGTCTAGGCGGACGTGGTCTTTCTTTAGTCTTACCAGTGGCTATGTTGTGTTTCAGAACTGCACACTCGTTTATAAAATGACCTGGCTGTTTACAATAATTGCAGGTCCCTTTAACAGGAACTGCAGGATGACTGGCTTGATTTGGACCCCTCTTCTGACTGTCCTGTGGAACAGATTGTGCAACTAATACTTTCATTTTCGTGTCTTTCATACGTTTCCTTTCGTGTTCTTGCTCTTCTCTGATTCTATTCTGGTGGTACTGGAGCATCTGTAACATCTGTGACGGGGTACTAGCTTGCCATGTACTTTCGACTTTCAAAACTCGATTCTTAACTTGTGGACTTGAATTCTCGACTAGTTTAGTAACAAAAAGATGAGGGTATGACTCGCTACTCGTCTTTAAACCACTGTTTATTATAAAACATTTCTCAAATCTAGAATAAAAATCACTAGTGTCTTCGTCTTGTTTCTGTTTACAGGCTGAGATTGCATCCCAGTCTTCCTTTTTAGTGGCTAATAATCTAGGTAAAACTTGTATTAATAATTCTGGTAATTCTTTACATTTGTCTCCAAGACCGGTACCTGGTACTCGTATCTTATCTTCAGCTTCTAGAGCTGTCCAATCGATCTTTTTCTCTCCCACCTCCCAATCCTTTTCCTTGAGTTTTTCGTATATGCCCGCAGGCAACAGGACTTTTAACATTTTAATAATATCTGGATACGTGTATTCTCCCATACGGAGCATGTCCTTTAATTCTCGGTGGAACCCTGCTGGATCTTTGTCGTGACAGGGAATTAATTTCTTCATCTCTAAGAGTTCCATCTTTGTAATCGGGGTGTAAACAAATACTCGTTGCATTTCACCACCCTGTGTCCTAACTGGGTGTACTTCTCGTAACGGATGCTGTCTGTCTATGTAAAAGGGTTTACTTTCTGGGGGTGAGACATGAACAAAATGTGGGTTCAGAAACGTTCTATATTTATGGCGCTGTTCTAGAATGACACTAATTAAATCGGTACCTAGACCTCTCCATTTATACTGGAGTAACTCGTTCAGAACATCATGTAACGGACCTGGATCGGAATGCTGACCCTCATACAGTGTAATGAGGTGCTGGATCATATACATACCCACCAGTCGCTGCTCGGCTGGGGGCAGTTTCAGAAACATTTGTGCCACTATTTCGTCTGGAAAAGTGGTAGAATCAGTAGTCCATCGGACTGCTGATCGGGCTAGTTCTTGTTCATGCATGGTACTTAATTCACTATAACCGATTCGTGATTTCAGAATGTGATCGGTAGCTTGAAATACTTGTTCTAGAGAGCCTTGTTCTGGTGCTGGTAGATGAAAGACTTTCTTGTGTTTTAGGCGTAAATGTCGGTCGGGAAGTCTAGCTTTACCTACATACGCTATTCTGGCGGTATTCTCGTCGTCTACCTCTTCAGTAGGAGAGTCATTTTCTTTCTCGCTTCCTAGAGCTTCTTTGCGTTGTTCGTGTAACCTTATTATTTCTTTACGTATTTTCTTGTACATACTCTCTATACTATTGAGTGTCTTGTGCTTACCCTCGGCTATATTATCACTCCACTTTGTCAGAATTTTCATTTCGGTCGGATCTTTAGTCGGGGAATCTTGTTCCCTAATTAAACAATTGATCAGAAACTTTAATAGCATGAACTGGATCTCAGATTTTCTGTGAGACATGACTTCACCAATACTTTCTGGATCGTCTCCAGTACGAATGAAACGATACATTCTGTCTAGATCTTCTTTCATATTCGGTAGGGTGACCAAATACTCGGACACCTGCCTTATACGTACGGAATATATAACCATACTATCCTCGCCTGGGACTGGATCATAACAGCATTCAGTAAGAGCTCGCCTGATTTCTGCAATGGACTGATATTTAGGCGTACGCTGTAACGCACGTTCATGTAACTCGACTGGCCCTAGACGTCTACTTGGCGGCGGGGTACCAGGAGGACCTCCTCCCGCGGCCCCTAAGCTGGAATTGTCGACTGATACTCTTCGTGCTGGCAGAGTGACTGATGTGGCGGGAATTTGTACTACGGGCTGGACCGGGGGTACCGTAACAGGTACTGCAACAGGTGCCACGGTGACTGGAGGACCATGAATAACATTATTTACAGGAGCTGGTGGAACAGGATTTGCATATTCTGGGACTGTGTCGTCCAAATAGGACGAGAGAAAAATATCAGCTGCGGTCGGTTTGTGACGTAGCTTGGTCGGAACTAAAGGTGGCGGGAAATTACTGGATGCCTCCGGGGTTGCTTTTGGCAAGCCCTCGGCAAGAAGAGGATACATACCCTTAATAAGGGCATTCCTCTGTCTGTCTGACTGTTCGGTTTTAACTCGTTCACCTATTTCGATTAGTTCCCTTTCTTGGGCTCTTTCTGAGGATTCTCTACTTAATTCTGACTTTCTGATTTCTTTTTCGGTTCTTTTATGAGATTCTTTGCGCCATAACTCGATGGCATCTTTCTGTGACTGTCTGGCTTTCTTTTTCCATAATGCTTCTTCTACTCGCATGATGCACTCGGCATCCCATGTACCCGATACGGGCCATCTATACTTTTCTTCTAACTGTTTGGTGTACTCCACCCACAAATCTAGATACAATATGGCACTTATGCCATGCTTTTGATACATAAAATGACCTGGACTGTCCCTAGGCGGGACAGGAACTGCTTCTTCTAACAGACCTTTTCTAGTTTTTAACTGACGTAACTTGGAAAACAATGGCATGACTGGGCTGGAGTCTAGACACAATACAATACACAATGAACACGATAATTACTGAAGAAACACCACTTTCATACCACGACATTGAAATACATGAATGACATTTAGGATAACAGTTCGGACAAAATACTACCTGGAATACTGAAAACAGAATACATGAATTTCTCGAGAACAGAACGGGCTAGAACAGAAACTAGATGCACTGCTAAAACAGTACGAAACTTACCGGTCTCATAAAGAGACACGTCAGGACCCGCATCCACCTAAGTGGACACTTCGTGTTGGATCTGTGTACCCAAACCCACGGACCAGAGACAATGCAATTGACCCTGTCTAGATACTACCCCAGCAACGGTACTCACCGGGCAGCAAGAACGGAAGGCCTCAGACTGGACTGGACTGCTACGACGACGGACGGACGAACTTCGGACTTCTGTTACGGGTGGGCCTCCGGATACCTCGGACCTTGGACTCTCGGCTTGGGCTCTGGTCGGGACTCGCCGCGTTCCTCCACCGCCTCGTCTGGATGCTGGACCGCAACCTCCGTCTCCTCCGTGGGCCTGAGGGATACTTGAAGCAGAAATATCTGCACGTGCACGGTATGGTTCCGTCACGGCTGCAGAGGATCAGGGGGCTTGCGTGGCTTCACCGGCGCGTGGGGAAAGGGCAGGTCCCTGTTCGGGCGCCAGTATGTGGTAAATAAATAAATAATACCTCTATTTTTGACTGGATATACAATAACAGATAGCTCAATAAATAAGAGTCAAGATTCGAGGTAGCTGGAGTTTGCAGGTTTAATACAGCATAAAGGACAGGAACAGGACAACCTGCACGGGAATAGGATGGCAGCGCTGCACGGGGGCAGGATCGGGACAACAGCAGCTAACAGCTAACTTTTAATAACAGTGCACAAGTATATATAGTTAAACAAAATACATGATGTTCAATACAATAGGCGTAGCAGTGGGCAGGGCCTGTAGCAGTCGCGAAAGATAAGGCAGAAAGTAGGTGTAACAAGAGGCGTGAACAGGGCGTATACATAGACATGTGATGTAAACGTAACGGAATATGTCATAAATGGGGTGGAAACATGGAGGGGGCTACCTAAGGAGCCGGGACCTCTAACCTAGTGGTGCGCGCAAGCTGGCAATGACGTGTTACTAGGAGGAACTGGGGGCTATGACTTCTGCGCTAGAAGGAGAGACGAAAGTCTGGAGAGTCAGAGCGACATGTACCTAAACACTATCTAGTATCTGATGTTTAGAGAACATGTTGATAGAATCCAAAAGTTATCAGGGCAAAGGCTAACAGACACTAAGACTGGTGCATGCATTATTCTACATGTAGTGTGTGTTGAGGAATATTAAATGACCATAAATACAGTATTTCTCTTTCATGGAGACGTAAAGGCTAGACGATGACTGAAACTATTGATGCGATTCAGTAGCTTAGGAATGCAGGGAAGGAGAGCTGGACTGATAACTAGAATCATAACATATTCTTGGCAGACTGGCAGGCAGAGCCAGGCCGAGCCGGGCACTGTGAGGCAGGAAGTAAGTGAAGGGTCAGGGATACAGGTGGGGGCTGTATCGCTCCTCAGCGAGGGTTCAGGAGACAGGAGCTGAATCTGGTGTTCGGGCCCTTTTGAGGCCTAGAAACGGGGACTTTGCAATGAAATAACGTGCTCACTGTGAAACGTGGCAACATAACTTTACATAGGCCTGATGCTCGTAGCTTTAACGAGAACTGAAAACTGGCATACTAGAGATGGACACAACTAAAATTGCGTCTTTAATCGATCATAAGGGAATACATATGCATATTAATCATGCACATATAACATAAGATGGGGAACACGTAGGGACACAGAACATGGCAAAATTTACTTTTCCACAACACCCATGAAGTAACCACAGGTGATGAAGAAGAGGCTGCTAAGCCAAAAAAACAGGAAAAAACTGAACAACCAAGACCCCAGAGCAACCAATGGACTCACAATTCAAGGAATGGTCCAGAGAGGTGAAGCCCACAGAGAGAAGTTGAGATACCAAAAGTAATGTAGGCCAACAGCAAAGCATAAGAAGGCCAAAGGCTGTTGTGAAAAGGAAGCAGAAGCCATGACCAGCAAGACTATGGTCCAACAATGCAAGACAAACAGCAATGGAACAAACCAAAGACATGGATCGACTGTGCCATAAAAATACACCATCCACATGGAACGTCCAAGGCTTTAATGAACAGGTTACAAGTTAATCCCCCCATGGGAGTGAGCATGTGACACCATGAAAGGAACAAAGAAGAAAGCAGACATAATAACTTGGTGACAGCGGGACTTGATCCCAGAACCATCAGACTGAAAACAATTAAACAAGAATCAGCAGATTGGGCACATCTGTTTAGGCACCAGACAAGCAGCATTGGAGACATGCTGAATGGGAGCTGGGTATACGGGCAACCATCTACCCAGACGATCACTACCAACAGGCCTAAAGGAATGCTCCTCTGCACCAGTCCATTTAACCATTGAACGGGGGAGTGGAAATAATGAAAGGGAAGAAACCCACAGAAATCACGGCCAGTCCCAGATACTGTCCACTGAATGGGCCCAACCAGCACCTATGACCAAGCACCAGAAGGCAGCCATGAAGGGAGGCTGTGGTGGAAGAGGATAGAGAAGGTAAAAATGCTTGAAGGACCTTGTGCCGCCGGTGTGTCACTTTTCTTGATGTACGGGTGGCGCAGTGTGGTGCTCCATATTTACAAGGCCACGTAAAGCCACCCTGCAAGGCTTTTCGTGGCATTGTAATTCGGCCCCTTTTCACAAAGCACTTTGCATGAAAGGGGTGTGCCGTGGGTGTTCCCACGCAACACCCATGGATTCTGCCGCATTCCCAGATTTACAACGTTTCATAAACCTGGGAATGCGTCAGAACTCTACGCCTCCTTAGTTGAGGCGTAACTAGGCACAATGAGAAAAAAAATGTATTTTATTTCTCCTTGTTTTTTCTTTTTTCTGTGCGTGCTGTATTCAGCACTCATAGAAAGAGGAAAACACCTCTCATGATTGTTTTTGTGCAGGAAGGTAGCCCTTCCTGCACAAAAACAATCGCCCCTAAAAGTAGGCACTCTTGCACCATGGCCTAAGGGTGTCTGCTTTGGCGCAAGGCGGCAAATTGTGTGCCGGCACAGTGGAGAGCTCAGGGATACATCTTATTGTTGCAAATATGACGCATTCCTGTGTTTTGAAAGTGATGCAGCATGGCTCAGCTAAATGGCTTGCGGTGCCGTGCTGCGTTTCTTTCTTGTAAATAAGGGCCCTAATATTTTATACACATGGGACACAAGTAAGGGCTACAAATGCCTGTTGACCAGTAGAACTCTAAATATAAGTGCCTGTATCATAGCAGAGTCACAATACATGGGAACGTATTAATTTTCTCTTGTTTGATTACCTCAGTTATATAAACCCATTGGCAACACAGAATGCATATGAGGATCAGGAACCCCAGATATATAAAAATGTCAATTATAACTCCTAGAATTCCTTACTTATTATATTCAAATTCTCACCTTCTATATAAGATCAGCCACTCTCTTGGCTATTGTCATAAATCATAATGTGTTTACAGTTATATAATTTCTATGTTAGTATGGACTTTTGTCTTCAAACCCCATTCACGTTCAACCTCTGAGGCTGTATGTGCTACAAAGCAGTCATGGGAGCCTAGACTGAGCATGCCCATCCTCTGATCTTTTGATAAACCAAGCACACTCTTGTTTGGTTTTCTTGCAGGTGGCTTTGTTGATCAATATAGAGCTCCTTCCAGTTTTTCACTGACTGTATGTTGGTGAAAAGCAGAAGGGATTATTTAAAGTTGGTTCGGCAATGATTTGTTAATCTAGTATTGCTTTAAAACAGACCTGGGAACAGTTTCAGTCAAAATCAGTAAAATTACTTCAGAGTACCACAGCCGTTCATACTTTTCCCAAGACAACAGCACCAAATGATACATTTCTAGATTTCTCCCAGGGCTAACAAGATTAGATTCAATGTTTATGACACAATCTCTTCGGTACAGGGGAAGATACGCTGGTGAAACTATCTGCTGGTCCCATCAAAATGAATGTATGACGTTACAACGCATACAATCACAACGCATACCATCACAACACAACTTTTACAACGCAACATCCATTACAACGCATGCTTTTACAACGCATGCCATTACATCCCCGATGCTATTACAATGCATACCATTACATGGTAAGTATAGGTAAGTATTTAATTTTATTAATATTAATTTAATTTTAATATAATTTTAATTTTTTTAAAATTTATTTAAATTGATTATTAATTGTATTTAATATATTTTTATTTTCTATTCTAACTCCAGGGGGGAGTAATAGTAGGGTAAGTGTTGGATAGTGTAGGGGTTTAAATGACTATTCTAACTCCAGGGGGGTGTAATAGTAGGGTAAGTGTTGGATAGTGTAGTGGTTAAATTTACTATTCTAACTCCAGGGGGGTGTAATAGTAGGGTAAGTGTTGGATAGTGTAGGCGTTAAAATTACTATTCTAACTCCAGGGGGGTGTAATAGTAGGCTAAGTTTTGGATATTGTAGGGGTTAAAATTACTAAATTAAAATAATTTATATTTAAAAACATTTTTTTAAAATTATAAATAATTAAAATAATTATTTTAATTATTTAAAATAAAATAAAATGAATATTAATTAATTAAAATACTTATCCATACTAACGTTGTAATGGCATGCATTGTAATAGCATCTGGGATGTAATGGCATGCGTTGTAATAGCATGCATTGTAATGGATGTTGCGTTGTAAAAGTTTCGTTGTAATGGTAGTGCGTTGTAATAGTTGCGTTGTGATGGCTGTTTCCCCATCAAAACACCTCTCAGATTGGGCTGGACATGTTTTTCCCTCTCACCTAGAAGGGATAAGATATCACAGCTATAAAGAACTGCTGTTTAGGGTTTCCAAAGCCCAGTTCCCAAAATGTTGAACATAATGTAGAAGTAGAAATTGTCAGTCCTACTGTGGGCTCAGTAAAAGGGAAAAGGCAAGGGTTTGATCCCAAATGGATGTTCAGAGAATAAAGGCAAAGTATGTCATTAGAAAGCAAAATCTCTACCTTGAATTGGTTGGATTTCTATTTTTTTTGGCAATTGTTCTTTCTAGTATTTTAGGGCAGAAGAACAGCATACACCACTCACTCGTTGTGTGAGCACTCAAAATAGGATTTGGTAACACACGCACGGTACAGCACATGTAATTGGCGATGCATCCCTCATGGTACCAAGAGGATGGATGATGAGCAATAGGAAAGGAAGAGAAAGAACAAAAAGGATGGAAGTTGAAGGAAAACTGCATAGGTCAATTTTCCGAAGGGGCACTGGTAAGACTGTAAAATGTGCTAGATAGGCATTATGTCAGTAGCCCTTCGGGGGTGCAGATCTAGGGATGTCCGCTTCTATACAACCATGTAGGACTTCAACAGGTCCTTCCAGCTCCTACAGTCCATAGTACAGGTGTCCACCCAAGGCCTGTTTCTGTGGGCCGCAGGTTGGCAATGGGATATGAGATGTGTGCCATCCAGGATGTCCTGGAGGTGATGTTCTAATGGGTGTAGGGATTATGCTGAGAATGCGGGCCGCTCAGCAGACGCACACGCTATTCCTTGAATGTATGGATGTTGAAATAGCTGAAGGGGGGCTCCTACATGTCTGCTCATAGTCCACCCAAATTTGTCCGCTAAGGCGTGGGCCTCGCCAAGCTGCCCATTCATACAGCAGATGGGAAAGCATGCCAGATGAGTGTAAACTCGCCAATGGCAATTCCCAGCAAAATGGACCACTGTCTGACGTTTGGGTAATAGAGAAGAGGAAAATGAATCTGCTTTTACCTGCCCGCCATCCAAGTTGTGCATCCTCTTTACTACAGTAGATATTGGCTGCAGGTAAGGATTTCCTGACATCTGTGTACTAGAGCTGAGCTTGCTTTTCTCCTACTACTTCCCCTTTTAGATAGTTTGTCTCCCCATACTGCAGAATAACGAAGTTCTGATCAGGCTGAGGGATCTTTAACAGCAGTGCTCAGATACATCAAGCAAATTAAAAGATACATTGTGTTTTTTTATGTGGGCTTAAAATGTTATATAGAAGCTGAAAAATTTAGTGTATGGGAATCTAAATCACACTGAAAATACTGCTAACCTACAAACTAGAGATATTGCCCCAAGATTGTCATTAGAACCTCAAAGGCATAATAAACTGGTTGTGAAAGTAAAGAATGCTCAGTGAATACATGAATCATGTGCAGGCGTAAGTTATAAAATATTTTTCCTTTAAATATGCACTTTTTTTTATGCTGTACTGACTGATCCTCATCATTTAAACTTTATTCAGTTCATGTTAAACAGACCATAAAAGCATCACATTGATACATGTTAAAATTCTATAAAATCCTCCACTTCACAGTATAACTCTAATTGATAAAAACACATGAAAATGCCAAAGCAACAAAATTGTTCAGACATAGCTGATAAAACACCTGTCATAGTGCATTATGAGTGACAAACTCCAGATCACGGGTAAAATCATGGGACGCTTAGGCTAATTTGTTTCTTTCTCAAATCACTCAATAAGTTTCTAATACAGAGCACTTTGGAAAGGAACATCGCAGCCCTGTAACATACTGTCACATCACTTAAGTCATACAAGTACTTAAAAGCCTCATGATGATGAATAATTCTTTCTTTTAAAAAAGGTGTTTGAGATAAAGTTTCCATGGAATTAAGTAAAACCTACAGAAAAGTGAGATGTGTCGAGTTGACTGCTCCGACCAATTATCACAGGGGCATTTCTGAGTAATGGTTCCCCACCCTGCTTTCCTTGGGAATACGGTTTTCGAATGAAAGATGAGAAGGAGAAAGTGTGTTAAAAGTTACCTAGAATATGTATGGTGTGAACCGACTGATCAATTTATAAAATAGATGCTTTCGAGCATCACCAGAGCGTGGGAAAGATGAAAGGCTACTTATATGCACTGAAATGTCAAAATGTACATTATGTAATGTCTTAAAAAAACATCTATCTTAACTGAATGTTGTAAATGATTAGGTAGCTAGGACAGGTCATACATCATTGAGTCAGAAGACACTGAGGTAAATGGTTTGATTTTGAAAAATAAGTGAATATTAAAAATTCATTGCCTGTTGCAGCTTGATCCAAGTACCAGACGTTTTCAGTTTTGTGTCAGTAGTATGTACAATATAAAATTGCAATGCAAAGCACAATGGGAATCAAACCTTTATTGGAGTCATTCATTGAGAGACCAAATGTCAAATGACTCCAGTAACTTGCCTTAAAACGTATTCCCTAAAAGAAGTAAAGTTGAAAGGAGTTTAAGGTTGACCTATGTGTGAAAAGTGCCTCTGCAATAAGAACAAAAAGTTATGTAATTCACTTTTTAATCTAATACCATCTCCTAAATAACCTACCTCTGTGTAATACTGTAACTCTTATGTAGTTATGTTCAATAAAGGTATTTATCATTTTAGTTTCCAAATGTGTCATTGGTCATATTTTAGTATAAATTAAGTGTCTAAGGGGCACATCATGATGGAGGATTTTCAGCATCCTCCGGGCCGGCGGAAGCCACCGCCAGTCCGGCGGATGCGGAAAATCCTCTGCAGACCCACCAAGGACCCACCGCCACATTAGGATGGCTGGTGGGTCCTGGTTTCAGTCCGCTGCTTTTCCGCCGCGGTTGGCTTAGAACCGCGGCGGAAAAGCTCTAATATGGTGGCGGTGTCTCTCAGACACCGCCAGACATATTAGGATGGCGTAGAAGAGATGCTTTTCCGCGGCGGGTTCAACGCCGTGGAAAAGCATACGGATCTTCACTCTGGGGGCCTGTTGCGGGCCCCCTGGGTGAAGAGAGGTGGGGGGTGCACATGGGGGGTACCATAGGTACCCCCCTGCATTTACATGCAGAAAGCGGCAGGCACCGCGCGATGCCTGCCGCTTTGTGCATGTAAATGCACTGCATGTGTTTTCAACATTGCGGCGGGTGCAGCTTGAAGCCGCACCCGCCGCAATCTTAAATATAGAGGATGTGACAGCCAGGGTGGCGGTCACATCCTAATTGCACAGGAGGGAACGCCGCAGCACATGCAGACGTTCCCTCCTACAGAGGGATCGCGGACGGACGCAAGTCCGTCCGCGATCGTAATGGGCCCCATAATGACAATCTGACGCATTACAAATTTGTGACTATGTAGATACTTAATGTTGTGTGTGTGGGTATATGAACGTTGGTGGGTGAGTTAAGTGTTGTTGTGAGGGTTTGTGATTGTGTGTATGTTGCTGTGTGTTGGAAGCTGTGTATTGTATTTTGTTGGCTGGCTCTGTGGTTGTTAGGGCTTGGATGGCCATATAATGATTTATGCATTGGCATGTGTCTTTGGGTGTCAGCTTGTACAGTAGTGGGTGTGTAGATGTATGTTGGTGGCTGTGGGTCCATTTGATGTTGCTTTGCAAGCAATTCTTTGTTGAAGGTGGCTTTACAAATGTGGTAGTATGGTTGTGCGATGCCATTTTACTGCTATATATTGTACTGGTTGTGAAGATATGGTGATGGTACTGTTTACATTGTTGAGATGGTGGCAATGAGATACTGTTTATGTTGGTAGATGATGGTACATGGATGATTATATGAATGTTAGTGGGTTGTTAAATTATGTCCGAAGTTTATTATGTGTGTATACTATGATATGTATTGTCTTATAGATGTAACATAATGTTTTGCAATATGTATTCTCATTGTTATTATTAGTTGAAGGTGTTTGGTATTTTCTATGTTGGGGTTAGAGTTAAATTGAGTTAGTAACAGGCAATGGCCCAAAACATACTGTGGAGACTTTAAAATTATCGATCAAAAAAGAATTGGTTTTGCGAGGGAGTCACCTGCGTTCGGTGGGCATCTAGGGAAACCTAACAAACCCAGACATTTCTGAAAACTAGACATCCGGTGAATTCCAGGGAGGTGTGGCTTGCATGGATCCCACAACATTTTCTTACTCAAAATCCCCTGCAAACCTCAAATTTAGCAGAACAAAATTATATTTTTCTCACATTTCTCTGTGGTAAAGTTGTGGGATCACCAGGCTGACACAAATTTCCTAATTCCCAGCATTCCCCCAGGTCTCCCGATAAAAATGGTACCTCACTTGTGTCGGTGGCCCAAGTACCCATGGCAGGGAAGGGTCCAAAACAGATTACAGAACTTTCCATCACAGAAATGTGAGGAAAATATGATTTATTTGACAAAGTATGAGGTTTGCAAGGGATTCTGGGTAACATAACCTAGTGAGAGCTACACACGTCACCCCATGCTGGATATCCCTGGTCTAGTTTTTAAAAATTGATAGGTTTGCTTGGTTTCCCTGGGTGCCTGCTGAGCTAGGATCCAAAATTCACAGCTAGGCACATTGCAATTAAAGGGTCAGTTGTCACTGGAAAAATGTGATGTGTCAACGTTGCTTGTTGGGCCGTTTCCTGTCTCAGGCACTAGGCCTACCCACACAAGTGAGGTACCATTTTTATCAGGAGACTTAGGGGAACACAGAATAGTAGAACAAGTGTTATTACCATGGAGATGTGCAAATAACCACTGCTTCTAAACTCTATAGAAGTGTGGCTCAATGGTTAGAGCGGCAGACCCTGATGCAGAGGTCTAGCCCGGGACCTCGGCGGGTCTTGGGCTCAAAATTCCACGGACCTGATAATTCTCGCCTCGGTGCCTATTCCAATCATGGAGTCCCACTCTGCAACTCTGGGCAATAGCTTGCTTAATCTCCACAACGGCCCCCACAACGCTAAGGATGCCTGGCCTCCACCTTGGGGGTGCCCAGGAGTGGACACCTCACAGGGAAAGCCAGGATGGGTTCCACAGCGGTATTCGTACAAGCGCCTTGAGACCCCTGCGGGTGAGTAGTGCGCTATACAAGTATCAATTTACAATTTTATTTTGCAATTTATATTTGGTTCCCATTTTGGAAATATACAGGTTTCCTTGGTTCCTATTTTTCACTCTTTATATTTCACCAAATGAATCGCTATATACCCTGTACACAATCAAAAACCATAGCAAGACGCAGCTCAGTTATTGGCTCTGGGTGCCTCTGGTTCCTGGTGAACCTACAAGTTCTATATATCCCCGCAACCAGAAGAGTCCAACGGACATAACAGTATATTGCGTTAAAAAATCTGCCATACTTAGAAGCAGTTCCAGGTGAAGATGTTGGCAAAATGGATGTTTTATACTCAATTTCAATATTTTTTATTTTAATTGTTAGTTTCTGTAGAAAAACCTTGAAGGATCTACACAAATGCACAATTTTGTCTACTTTTCAGAAAAAGCATAGTTCTCTGGTATCCATTATTGGTTTCATACCCATTTCTCCCTCTGACTGGAAGGAGGTTGAAAGCACAAATAATGTGAAAAATAGTCTATGCCCCAGTAAAATGCCAAAACTGTGCAGAAAATGTTGGTTTTCTGACAAACGTCTGCCGGTTCCTTTCTTCTGCAGCTTTTGTTTCCCATTTTTCCTAAAACAAACAAAAATGTGCTTTATTTTGGCCAATTTCTTGGTTCCCTCCAGGGGAATCCATAAACTCTGGGTTCCTTTAGAATCCTCAAAATGTTGGAAGAAAAGGACGCACATTGGGCTTGGATACCATATGTGGGCAAAATGTTACAGGGGCCTAAGCACAAACTACCCCAAATAGTCCAAAAAAAGGCTTAGCACGGGGAAGGGGAAGGCCTATTAGCGAAGGGGTTAAAGGCCTAATACGAGCTTGGTCGTCCGAGGACCGACAGAATCGTGGTCCGATTGCCCCATTACGACTTGGGTGGTCTGACCTCTGCGGCCAGGGAACCATCGTTCCCTGGCAGTGGCGTGGAGGCCTGGAGGCCATAATATGTGGCGGTCCCACCAAGCATATTATGAGTTACCTCTCTGCCACGGTTTTCATGGCAATGAAATGGGTATGAAAACCGTGTTGGAGACGAAACAAAGGGGCTCCACAGAGCAGCCTGGTGCCTCATGCTATGTGGATGCACACAGGGGGGCAAAACATGTGCCTGCCTGTGCCCATGCACCCCAGTTCCTGCATGTCATGGATTTTACACTCCATGCCATGCAGGGACCTTGTGTAGCGTTCCCATTGCGGTGCCTTCTTCAAAGGCACCACTTCCCTTGAAAGAGGCACCGACACGGGACCTCCATACCACCCGCCCACCAGACCACTTTTAAGTCATAATCTGGCGAGCGGGCGGCAGTGAGTCTCGGAAGTGCGAGTGCACAGCAACGGTGGCCCACCAGCTCCCACGATGCCGAAACTCATAGTCAGGCCCTAACAGAGTGGAATGAAGAGGCCCACAGGAGGATCCAGTCCCAGTCCAGTTGCCAGTGGTCAGCTGGACACTTGCAAGAAAGAGACTCTTGTAGCTGTAGCTTCCACAGAAGGTCAGTCTTGTGATCCTTGGAGTGCACTTCTTTGTCCTGGGTACAAGAGGGATAACTGGTCTAGTTTTATAGGCCCTTCTCAGGTTTGAGATAACAGGGTCAGTTCTATTTTGATCTTCCACAGATCCAGTAGTGTTCTCAAGTGGGTGCCTGGAGATGCCACATCTATGCCTGGCCAAATGTGGAAATTAGCCGTTTTAGGGGCCCACTGGTGCAGGGGTTCACCCTTATCTGTCCACTGGTTCTTAAACCAACAAAGAAGAGATAGGCACGGAAGCTGTAATATAAAATAAATTGATTTATTAACCTCTTATGAGTGGGGCTACATCTATACAACACCCTAGGGCGCTGTATGAGGTAGTCCATAGAATACAGAGGCCATGGGCCTTATATACTCAGTTTACAGCTGAGTAAGCATGGAGACTCAAAGAGGAGGTACAGGCATATACAGCAATAGTTATTGACTAACATGGGCATACAAATATGTCTTGGTCAGCAAAGTGGGAGGGGATACATTTCCGCTTACATCAGTTAAAACAGGCTGACAGTTACACTCTAAGACAGGTTCATTCTAGCAGTTACAGGCCTTTCTGAGCATGTGCAGTGCTCTGGCTCAGTACTGAAAGAGTTGACTATAGTTGATGACTCAAGCAGAATAGAAAAGCAGGCAATAGTGAAGACGGAAGAAGCACATGGCTAATTAAAATGGATGCCACAAACAAAATGGCTTCAGCTTATGCTAACAGTAATTTCTGCGATTTCCACACAAACTTAGGTCAACATGACGCTGGTGATACCCACATCAATGGAGTAGAGGCTGCAGGGGCTGAACCTACCCAATTCTGGTATTTTCATGGTGGCTGAAGTCTTCAGCCACACTTAACTTGGGCTCTGAGGGCTGGAGGTGTCTTTGATGTGGGGAGTGAAATATTATAATCCCAATGTCCTCCCACATCTAACCCCAAAATCCCGCTTAGGCAGTCCCTGTACTCCTAACAAACTCAGAGACAGAAGTTGGGTAGGACAAAAGCGAGCTTTCAGCAAGTAGACAGTGGATACACACAAATGGTTTTAGCATTCTGTGGCCCTCCTTTGAAGTGTACCCCAAATGTCATAGGAAAACCCTCAGCAGACCTGTCAAGCAGTTCTTGACACTCCAGCAGGATCAGGCACATTGAAGTTAACCAGCCTGACTGTGATGGAATCCGGTCTGGCTGGTGGAACAATTGAAGGGTGCAGGCCTGGGTTTCAGCTACACCTGCTTGCGACAGGTAAGGCCTCTTTGAAGATATTTAAGTTCTTGTGCCCAGCCTGCAGGCCGTTCTGTCAAGGACACAACAACACCTCCCCACACCCAAGCCCTTTTGTTCCTATACTGGGAGCAAACTCATACCTCATGCACGCCCATTGAAATGCTAATCACTGGCTTGCAGAAGGGAAACAGCAAAATGCAGATTTAGCTTTCTGGGACTTAAGGCAAGGCAAATGTGACTTTTTAAAAGTTACTTTTCTGTAATATCTGGAAGAAATGTGACGTCACCATTGAACTGAACTTTTATTAACTATTAAAAAAAGTTGTGCATGTTTTCAGCTAGTCACATTCCTGAAATGCAGTATTAGTGTTTAATGCTGCACACCCGGGCTTTCCTATAGAACAGCCAACCCCGCTACAGTGAAGAAAGCTTCGAGGTGCTAGTGACTGTAAGGACATCTTTAAAATTAACCTTTGCATGTCCTACTTTTAATTACTGTGTACTCTGCCTTTATGGGGAGTAGGGCTTACTTAGGGGTGACTAAATACACAAGGGGGAATTAGGCCTGCCAAAAACGGTTATTTTGGCAGATTACATTTACAGTTTATACCTGTACAGCAAGGCTGGTGCTGGCAGGCCTGCAATCATGTTTCCATTCTCATTGCAGTGAGTGGCATACTGATTGCTGCAGTTCACTGGTGACATTTAGCTTCCTGGTTCTGGGTACACTTTGGCCACCACACACCAGGGACGTATAGGTAAGTTTACTATGCCCATCAGGGGTGTGCCAATTTCACCATGTTGAAAAGAGGAAAACAAGCACTTCCGTGGCTAGTAAAAATAGGGCTCAACAAAAAGGCAATAAAATTCGGGGTGACCCAGCAGATAGGGAAAATTTCCAACATCTACATAATAAAATTGACAGTGGTTGCAGTGACAAAAAGTATAATTTTCATTTAACATAGCTTTTTTGTATGTGTTAATTTTGTGCTCTTTAGATTGAGAAGTGGTGGAAGGTTTTCAGTTCAAATTATTTCAGTTTGCATGAGGGTCAAAGCCTTTTTGGTGATGACAATTGTCATTTACTTTATACCCATACACTGGTCATCTTACCCATGCTGCCCACCAGTACCTTCAGTAAGCAGTTGCAGAGAGGTGAAAAAAGGGGCCAGGCCTCCGACCACCTCTCTGCACCGCAGTTCTGTGGTGCTTACTGTAGATACCTGGTGGGCTAGTTGGGGCCCAGGGACCCTCAGGATTCAAGGGGACTTAATTCCCAAACTTAAAAGGTGCCACGGAGCGCGTTTGCACACTTGTCACATCAGGCCTCACCCCATCCCTTCACCACTATGCAAACGCGCCCTCAGGCCCGTTGTAAGTTGGGGGATTAAGACCGCTTGAATCCTGAGGGTCCCTTGGGTCCAACTAGCCCACTAGCGCCACAGAGCTGCGTTGCAGAGAGGTGTGAAAAGGGGCATGGCCTTGGACCACCTACAACACAGCTCTGTGGTCATTACTGGAGCTACCTGGTGGGCTTGTTGGCCCCCAGGGACCCTCTGGATTCAAGGGGAATTAATCCCCCAACTTAAAACCTGCCAGGGGGTGCTTTTGCACAGTGGTGAAGGGAGGGGGCGGGACTGATGTGACATGCGTGTACTTATCCAAAGACTCCACTAAAACCCAAGCACTTATAAATTCACCATGCACTCTCCTTGCAGCACTCTAATCATCCAGTCACTACCCATGTACTCATGCAATGACCCAGTCACTAACACATGCACTGCTGCAATCCATTGAGGACTACCTATGCAGTCCTCCAATCACCCAGCCAGTCCTATGTCCTTATCCAATCACTGCGCCAAAACCCAAGCACTTATAAATTCACTATTCACTCTCCTCGCAGTACTCTAATCATCCAGTTACTACCCATGTAGTCATGCAATGATCCAGGCACTAACACATGCAGTGCTACAATCCTTGTGTACTACCCATGCAGTCCTCTAACCACCTACACACTTATCATTTGCTCCTTCAATTCTCCTGGTAGTACCCATGCAGTCCAACAATCACCCTGTCACTCCCTGTGCAGTTCTCCAGTCACCCAGCCACTACCATGTACTAATCCAAACACTCCGCCAATACCCAAGCACTTATAATTTCACCACACACTCTCCTTGCAGTACTATAATTATCTACTCAGTACCCATGTACTCATGCAATGGCCCAGTCACTAACACATGCACTGCTCCAGTACCTTGAGGACTACCTATGCAGTCCAGTAATCTCCCTAGTGCTATCTATGCAGTCCTCCAATCTCCCAGCCAATCCTATGTGCTTATCCAATCACTGCGCCAAAACCCAAGCACTTATAAAATCACCATGCACTCTCCTTGTAGCACTCTAATCATCCAGTCACTACTCATGCACTCATGCAATGACCCAGGCATGAACTCCTTACAAATACAGAGGAGGTCATGCTAATCACAGGGGTACCCCAACGCATAATGTTCCCTAGTGTATGTAGGTGTTTTCACTGTATTCTTAGTGTCTTTTAGCATAGCACTGGCTCTAGGCCTGGTTAGTCAGAGTCATTTACCACCAGTACCCATCAGCAAAACGTTGGGGGCACAGGAGGACTTTCTGCTCCTCTGTTGGTTCTTTCTGCACATCTCTTCTTCTTCCTGCACTTTTCTTCATCTTTCTGGACTTCTGCTGCCTCTTTCTGCATTTGTCTTGCTTCTTTGTGCGCTTTTCTTCCTCTTTCTTCACATGTCCTACCTTTATTTTATTTTATTTTATTTTAAAGGTTTTATATAGCGCTGGCTGGACCAAAGGGTATTAGAGCGCTTTACAAGGGTCACATGAGTAGATATAAAAATAGCAAAAAAATTCAATGAGGTAGCATACTAATCCAATTAAAACAATAGATAACAGCGCAATTTATATGAGCTGGTTAAAACAAAGTGTGAAAATTTAACAGCAAGTCAAGAGAAGAGAGGTTGTCGTTTAGAAAGGAGGGATAGAAAAGAGGGGGCAGGATGTAAGAATGGTGAGAGGCTGTGAGGGGGGTAAGGAAAAATCAAGTGTATCAGGAAGAGCCTATGAAAGGGATTAGTGAGATAGAGGGAGAGGAAAAGAAGGAAGTGAAAAAGGGGGTGGAGAAAGGGCATCGGGAGATCAGAAGGGGGGATCCTAAACAGTAGGAAACCGGGTTGGAATAAGAACATAGAGAAGGGCTTAAGCACCCCAGAATTTGCCGGAAGGTGTGGTTTGAGGTCTTTTTTGAAGCTGAAGTAGGAGGGGCTGCACCAAAGTTCTTTAGGGAGTGCATTCAAGATGCATTTCCAGAGAAGGAGCGTGATGAGTGGTTTTCTTGTTTAACAGAGGAGGGACAAGAACGAGTGTGTTTGAGCTCCTCAGTGTTCGAGAGCAGCCTGCCTTGATGAGTTTATCTGCGAGGTACAGCGGGGTGTGTTGATGCAGGGCTTTGTGCGTAATGCAGGCGGTATTATAGGTAGATCTGCCTTCAATGGGAAGCCAATTGAGGGCTTTAAGGATAGGGAGGATGTGATCGAACCGTTTGAGGTCGGTAATGAGCCTAGCAGCTAGGTTAAGAACAGATTTGATTGGGGCTAAGTGGACTTTAGGTGTTCCAGATAGAATGTCATTACCATAGTCTATTTTAGACAGTTCCAGTGATTGGACAGCTGATCTAAAGTCATCAGCATAAATGAAGAGTTTTAGTTTCTTGAGGTGATAGAGAGAGTGAAGAGAGCACTTTTGGCTGAATTTTGTTATGTGGGAGATAAGAGAAAGGTTCAGGTCAATGTTAATTCCGAGGGATTTAACTGAATTGGATAAGGTGAGAGACCAGTTGAGAGCTGTAAGGTCCAAGATCAAGGATTGCATAGGGAGCGAGCTGTGTTTAGGGGAGAAAATAATGATTTCAGTGTTTTTTGGGTTGAGTTTGAGGTGGTTGTATTGGAACCAGGATTGAATCTTAGTCAAGGTGTCATTGAGGTGTAGCACGTCAGAGCGGGATTGAATCTTATGATAAAGTAGAGTATCATTGGCGTAGAGGTGATACTTGATTCCCGCATGCTTAAGAATAAGGGTGAGGGGTTCCATAAAGAGGTTGAAAAGAGAGAGAGAGAGAGAGAGAGAGAGAGAGAGAGAGAGAGAATAGAGCCCTGGGGGACGCCAGCGAGACAGGCCCTGGTCTAGAAAAGCAGTCGTGAATTTTAATTTGCTGGGTTCTGTGTTGGAAAAAGCAGGAGAACCATTTGAGAACTGAACCGTTGAAGCCAAAACGATCTTTAACAGTGTTAAGTAAAGTAGAGTGGTTCACGGTATTGAAAGCATGAGAGAGATCAAGGTGAATGAGAAGGGAAGACTCGCCCTTGTGGAGGGAGTGATGGATGTCATCAATTATATTGAGCATGGCCGTTTCCGTACTACAGCCCTTTCTGAAACCTGATTGAAAGAGTCCAACAAATTGAATGTGTCGATGTGTGTGTCTAATTGGCGCAGCGCACATTTTTCAAGGGCTTTAGAGAGAAGAGGAACGTTAGAGATAGGCCGAAGAATATTTAGGTCATTAGGGTCGGCAGCAGGATTTTTGAGGATGGGAGTGATTTGTCCAAGTTGGAGGAAAACAGAGACACATCCCGTGGCAAAGGAGGAGTTGATGATAGAGGTCCATAAAGGGGCAATGATGTATTTTAGATCTGGGACAAGGTTGGCAGGGAGAGGGTCTCTGGAGTGAGAGGATGGCTTAAGTCTGGCAATGATGTTCAGGACTTCGAGATCAGTCACTGGATGGAAGTGATGCCAGGAAGCATTATTTTGTTTTTTAAGTTTGGTGGGGTTGGATTCAGGAAAAGAAATGACTAGAGGCAGAGATGAAGGGTCCTGAGGAAGAGTTAAGAGGGCCGGAGAATTGGAGGAAAAATCTAGTGGGGGTAGAGAGCAGTGTGGAAGGGGAGTTAAGACGAAGGAGTGATCGATTTTGGAGATTTTTTCGAAGAAGTAGTTAGCAATCTCTTCACATCTCTCAATAGTGGCCGTAACCTGGGGGGGGGGGGCGGAGGTGGTTTGGTTTTTAATAATGCTGAATAGTTCCCTGGGTCTATTTTTAGCCCGGTCAAGTTGTGAGTGGAAGAAGATCGCTTTTGTATTGAGGATATGCTTTTTGTAATTGAACCTGGCGGATCTGAGGAGGGCGAGATTTGGAGAGGATGGGGTTTGTTTCCAAATGCGTTCAGTCAACCTAAGAGCACGCCTCTCATTGTTGAGATCCATATGAAACCAGGATTTGGAGGAGGTGCTTTTCTGAAGTTTAAGTTTGGCTGGAGCAATTTGGTCAAGGACAACCGTGATGGATTTATTAAAGTGCTCGGTGAGGTCATTAGCATTTAGGGAAAGAGGAGGAAGCCGAAGCTGCGCTGTGACTTTAGACTCAAGTTCGTCCGGGGGAATAAGATGGAAATTTCTAGTCAATTTCTTCTGTTTGATGATTTTGGGAGGAGGGGGTAGCATCTTGTTAGAGATCGTAAAAAGGATGAGGTGATGGTCAGACCAGTTGATGGGTACGATGGAGGAAAGGGAGGCCAAATCAGTGCTTGTAATGATAGCATCCAGAGTGGCTCCTTTTGTGTGAGTAGGTGAATGGCAGAGTTGTTTCAGGTCATTAATATCAAGTAGATCCGTAAGGAAGTTAACCATAGGATCATCCTTTTTGTTCCAATGGAGGTTAAAGTCACAGAGGAAGAGGTTTTTAGAATTGGAAAGCAAGAATTGAGAAAGAAGGTTGGACAATTCTTCTAGAAAGGGAAGTGAGTCACTAGGGGGGTGGTAGATATTGTGAAGGCGAATTGGCGGGGAACCACGCACTCAGAGTTCCGCTCCGAGGTATTCAAAGGTAGAATGATCGGAGCTCTGCACAAGTGAGAGTTGGAGTTCGTTTTTATAGATTATGGCAAGACCGCCTCCAATTTTGTCAGGTCTATCTTTTCTGACGATGGAGTAGCCAGGGGGAGAGAGCAGGTCAAGAATAGAAGAAGAGTGATCATTGAGCCAAGTTTCAGTTAGAAAGGCGATGTCAATGGTTTCACTAAGGATGGTTTCCGATATTTCAATCGCATGACAAGCAGCAGAGCGACAGTTAACCAGCATGCAGGAAAGGGGTTTAGGATTGAATTTAGGAGGGGGGATAGAATGGATAGTGGTAAGTTGGGGAGGCAGCCTAGGAGAAGCTGGGGACGTTGGCATTCTATTAGTTCCAAAGATCACAGGGATGGATGCGTTGGGAACAGAGGACCTGTAATCAGAGACTTTTGTAGGCATAGTTAGAAATTAGCATTTAAAAAAAAGTTGAAATTTACTGAAAAAAAACATAGGTTTCAGGGACGATATAGTTAGAAATTTTCATTTAAAAACCCTTTGAAATTCCCTGAAAAACCATAGGTTTCAGGGACATTACAGTTAGAAATTAGCATTTAAAAACCTAGGAAATTCACTGAAAAAACCATAGGTTTCAGGAATGTTATAGTTAGTTGGAGATTTCACTCGTACAAAACCATAGAAATTCAGCCGTTATAGTTAGTAGACCTAACTATAACTCGCGCCCCCGCAATGCACTGCTGATGACGTCACATATTACATCACTCATGACATGCTCAGTGACATCACTGATGATATCTCAAATGACATCACTGATGACATCATCCACGTGATTATCTGATGCACCTCCTCATACCCTAATAAAACCTTTCATACACCCACTTTAAAAAACAGACAACCAATATTGAAACCATAGACAGACCAATAGCAGTTAGTACATACCTGCTCAGTGATTCGTACGTCTACACACACATCCACCCACTAACCCATACAGTCACTCATACACACAGTCATTCATCTATACAGCCACTGATATATCCACTTTTACACCAATATAGACACTCACACACTGCCACTCACCCAAAGAGTTACTCATACACCTAGTCAGTCATGCAAAGAAACTATCACACACCTATTTCCTTGCTTATACAGTCATACACACACCACCACACTTATTTATACAGATACTAACACATTCTTACTCTCTTAAACAATCACTCACAGAAACACACACACATCCATACAGATATTCTTGCAATCCCTCACTCTCACATATAGTAATTAATATACTCCAACACTCACATATACGGCGTTAAAAATATGTAGTTACTCACACATGCACCACTGAGACATCCATTCACTCACCAAAACACCCATATACACACTCACCCACCCATATAGCTGTTTCCATATGCTCTCTTGAACCCATACACCCAGTGAAACAACCATTCACATATCTATGCACAGAGTCACACACACCCCCACCCACCCACAAAGAAACTCAGGCACCCATACAGATACTCAGACAACCAATAAATAACCCATATAGACACTCATGTAGCTACTCACGGAGCCATGCAGCCACTTACACACCAACTAACAGGCTAATAAAGACATTCATACAGTTTAGTCACTAACCCATGCATTCAGTAAGACACATTTAATCACTCAATTATGCAGTCAGTCACACACCTACTAAATTATCCATTCAGACACTCATACACTTACTCATACTTCAATACACCTTGGCATATATATATATATATATATATATATATATATATATATATATATATATATTACCTACTGGCGGTCGCCAGTAGGTATATATAGTTAGGATTTTTTCTCTATGGGTTTTTTGAAAATTCTATGTCTAATAACTTTGGCGTTTGTGGACGGAATCGGCTGAAATTTTCAGGAAAATGGCACATTTTGTTTCTGAGCAGCCCTTGAAAATTTGGGGGGGGTTCGTCCAGTGGGGGCCGAGAAAAAAGGGGGGTCCCAAAACGTGTTTTTAACATTGAGTTTTCCATAGGGCGGTTGGCCTCACTTTTAGCCCGAACGGCTGAATGGATTTGCACGAAACTTGGCAAAATTGTAGGGACTGGTAGCCCGATGTGCCTTTTGTAGGTCTCAATATATGTGCTCCAGTGGATTTTGAGAAATTAACGTTTAAAAAAAGATATATATCTGTAACAGCGGACCGGTTAGCGCTCTGGTTCGCGGACTTTTCGCGCAACGGAGCTTTGTGAAGCGAAGCTGATTGGTTCTCCGGCGTCTGTCAACATTCCAAACAGTCCGTAGCGGCCGCCATCTTGTCTCTCGGTAGGATCGAGAGACAAGAGGAGGTCAAAACAAAGGGGGAAATAACTATAAGGGGGCATAGTAGATCCTCGCTGACCCCCTAGGTTTGATGTGGAGGTTTTAAAAGGGCCCCGCGGGGCAAAAAAAAAAAATAATAATAATAATCGAACGGCTGAATGGATTTGCACGAAACTTGGCAAAATTGTAGGGACTGGTAGCCCGATGTGCCTTTGCTAGGTCTCAATATATGTGCTTCAGTGGATTTTGAGAAATTAACGTTCAAAAAAAGATATATATCTGTAACAGCGCACCGCTTCGCGTACTTTTCGCGTTACGGAGCTTTGCGAAGCGAAGCTGATTGGCTCTCCGGTGTCTGTAAACATTCCAAACAGTACGTAGCGGCCGCCATCTTGTCTCTCGGTAGGATCGAGAGACAAGAGGAGGCCAAAGCGAAGGGGCAAATGACCATAAGGGGGAATAGTAGATCCTCGCTGACCCCCTAGGTTTGATGTGGAGGTTTTAAAAGGGCCCCGCGGGGCAAAAAAAAATAATAATAATAATAATCGAACGGCTGAATGGATTTGCACGAAACTTGGTAAAATATTAGGGACTGGTAGCCCGATGTGCCTTTGCTATGTCTCAATATATGTGCTTCAGTGCATTTTGAGAAATTAACGTTCAAAAACAAGATATATATCTGTAACAGCGCTCCGCTTCGCGGAGATAAAATTATATGTGTATTACCTAGCTGTTGCTAACACCAGTTAGCGACGGCTAGTAGGAGATAGCGACCATCTTGGGTCCCACTTTGCATGTGAGTGATATTTATCACTAATGACATGCAAAGTGGGCATGCCAAGATGTTAGCGACTGGAAACAGTCGCTAACATCGCTATCTCCTATTATCAACTTTTGGAAATATTCGAGATAAGCGCGAATATCTCCAAAAAGTAACAGCTGCCCTGAGCAGTTCTTAGCCATGTTATCCAATGGGAGGTGGATAACATGGCTAAGAGCATTAGCTCGGTAATGCATGAATATCGCGGAGTTTTCAGCGACATTAATGCATTGCGCTCGTTTTTTATCGTATTTGCGATAAACCTTGATAATAGCAAGGTTTATCTGCGATAATTTCTGACGGTAAAAAAATCTTTGCAATGCATCGTTAGGGATAAATATCGCTTAACTTTGGTAATATGCCCCAACGTCTGTTAACGTTCGATTCGAAGGAAATCAGGAATTGTTGAAAAACATTGTGTGCGCCATCTTGTCTTTTTTCAAATGCCACACTTTTGTCGTGCACGGCAGCCATTTTAGATGCCTTGACCAGATCCACTCTGTGAACGCTGTCGATCCTTAGCATGGCTCCCCACCCTCGCAAGCATCTCCCCCAGGCAGTGGTCACCCCCGCTCTCTGTTTTATGCATGGGTAATAAACCTCCCCCCATCTGCGCTGTTCTTCCCTGAGAATCACACCCTGTGCCCGCCCGACACCTCCCTTTCGCCCTATTCACTACCGCACCCTCTGACACTCCTTTTCCTCTGTGTCCGATTGTCCAGGCCGGTCCTAGGCTATCAGCTAGCCCTGCAGATGTAGTTTATGGCCACAGCTGTAAAGAATCACCCGTCTTCAAAGGAGTTATAGTAGATCAAGGCCCACACTCGATGAGATCCGTCACAGCAGAAGCGTTGCTATTATCTGAAAACCATTCTGTATTGTGATTGGGGAGGGGACCGAGCGTGAAGCGGAAGATTCCAGGGATGACTCTTTGTACATCAAAGTTTTTACAATTATGTGTCACATTAAAAATATATAGCACTCCGACAAAGTAGTAAGATTATAAAACTTTAATAATTTATAAATATATACAAGAAAACAAAAATAGTAATAACATATAAACATTTTTAGAGAAAAACAACGAAGTAGCGGTCGGCTGTGCGAATAGTCCCAACGCAGCACAACGTCCAGATTTCCGGCGTGGGGCGTCGCGGGGGGTGGGTGATCAGTAGCAAACTGTTGTGCGAATAGTTCCAAGGCAGCAGAACGCGCCGAAATCTAGATGACACAAAAGTGATGTCTAGTAAGTTGCCACCCAGCAAATAACGGCGTGGGGCGTCGCGGGGGGTGGGTCATCAGTAGCAAACTGTTGTGCGAATAGTTCCAAGGCAGCAGAACGATGGCACCAAGGTGATGTCCAGTAAGTTGCCGCACTGGTTTTGGTATCCTACAATGCTGCTCCGAATAACGGCGTGGAGCGCCCCGGGGGAGGCGGCGTGAACGGGCCTCTCCAGGTGGAGTCTCGTCTGTTGTAGTGGGGCGCCCCTTTACCGTTTCAGTTGCCATTCCGTCCGCTTTTGGTCCACTGTGTCAAAATCCGCCATTCAGCTGAGTTGCGCCCACTCTTGCGGTGCAGCGATAGGCGGCTGTCACAGGACTCTCAAAATGGCGGCAGGCTGTTTCCTTTTTGGGCCTGGTCCACTGAAATGGCCCTGGGACACCTTGGAAATCGGACGCTTGTCTGCTAGGTCTTGGACCCCATTCTCGAAAGCGTCCCCTCCGCCTTGAGAATTCATCAAAAGTTTTGGGGGCCCCGACTCCTGCAGGCTTCTGGTGGGGAGCGGCTGCCATGATTGCTCGCGGAATGACCACGACGGAGCTACGAGATGGTGGTGCTCTCATGGTGACGCCAGCTTCAGTCTGAAACATCCAGAAACAAGGTGGGGCTTTCATCGTTTGGGGGAAAAAAAAAGTTTTCATTCAATGAAAAGTGTTGTTTTTAGGTCATATGATCAAGCCTTCCATCATTAGGAAACCAAAAGTAAAATGAACCAATGAAAAGTTTTATAAACAAGTCACATGACCTGTTATGCGGCATAGGGTATAAAATGCGGAGAAAATACGTTGGCACGTGAGGCGGCGTCAGTAGCGGACCGATGTGCGAATAGGCCGAAGGCAATACAACGCGCCAAGATCCGGATGGCATCGAGGTGGTGTCATAGTTGAGAGTTCTGAGCAGCGGTTGTAACACTGTCTGAAGCTTATTTGCAGCTGCTGCAGCTTCACTACGCGCCAAGATCCGGATGGCACCGAGGTGGTGTGTAGGAAGTTGCCGCACTGGTGTGGCCATCCTACAATGCTGAAAGTCGGCGTGGGGCGCCCCGTTGGCCTGTGAGTTTGCGTCAGTAGCGGACCGATGTGCGAATAGGCCGAAGGCAGCACAACGCGCCAAGATCCGGATGGCACCGAGGTGGTGTCTAGTAAGTTGTCGCACTTCTGTGGCCATCCTACAATGTTGAAAGTCGGCGTGGGGCGCCCCGTTGGCCTGTGAGATGGTGTCAGTAGCGGACTGATGTGTGAATGGGGCCAAAGGCAGCGCAACAATATTTTCTACTATATTTCCGGTGTAGAAGAGACCACAAGGCGCTGAGATGCCAAGATCCGGATGGCACCGAGGTGGTGTGTAGCAAGTTGCCGCACTGGTGTGGCCATCCTACAATGCTGAAAGTCGGCGTGGGGCGCCCCGTTGGCCTGTGAGATGGCGTCAGTAGCGGACCGATGTGCGAATAGGCCGAAGGCAGCACAACAATATTTTCTGACTGACACCACAAGGCGCTGAGATGCCAAGATCCGGATGGCACCGAGGTGATGTCTAAGTTGCGGACTGATGTGCGAATGGGGCCAAAGGCAGCGTAACAATATTTTTTGTATGGAAGATACCACTAGGCGTTGAGATGCCAAGATTCGGATGGCACTGAGGTGATGTCTAGCAAGTTGGTGTGGTCATCCTACAATGCTGAAACTCGGCGTGGGTCACCCCATTAGCCTGTGAGATGGCGTCAGTAGCGGACCGATGTGCGAATAGGCCGAAGGCAGCACAACGCGCCAAGATCCGGATGTCACCGTGGTGGTTTCATAGTTGAGAGGCACTTCATCTGCAGTGGGGCGCCGAGATCCGGATGGCACCGAGGTGATGTCTAGCAAGTTGCTGTACTGGTGTGGTCATCCTACAATGCTGAAACTCGGCGTGGGTCGCCCCATTAGCCTGTGAGATGGCGTCAGTAGCGGACCGATGTGCGAATAGGCCGAAGGCAGCACAACGCGCCAAGATCCGGATGTCACCGTGGTGGTTTCATAGTTGAGAGGCACTTCATCTGCAGTGGGGCGCCGAGATCCGGATGGCACCGAGGTGATGTCTAGCAAGTTGCTGTACTGGTGTGGTCATCCTACAATGCTGAAACTCGGCGTGGGTCGCCCCATTAGCCTGTGAGATGGCGTCAGTAGCGGACCGATGTGCGAATAGGCCGAAGGCAGCACAACGCGCCAAGATCCGGATGTCACCGTGGTGGTTTCATAGTTGAGAGGCACTTCATCTGCAGTGGGGCGCCGAGATCCGGATGGCACCGAGGTGATGTCTAGCAAGTTGCTGTACTTGTGTGGTCATCCTACAATGCTGAAACTCGGCGTGGGTCGCCCCATTAGCCTGTGAGATAGCAGTTCTTTGGATTTGGGCCTGGCTCGTCTGCTGTAGTGGGGCGCCCCTTTACCGTTTCAGTTGCCATTCAGCTGAGTTTCGGCTGCTCTTGATGCTACAGCGACAGGCGGCTGCAACAGGACTCTCAAAATGGCGGCCTGTTCTTTGGATTTGGGCCTGGTCCACTAAAATGGCCCTGGGACACCTTAGAACTCGGACGCTCGATTTTTTTTTCCTTTCCTGTACATGCAAAAAAAGGTAAATGCCCGGTACGTTACACGCTTCATCTGCCACGATGAACTCTCTAGAGGAACCGAAAAAAAATATAGTTGTGGTAACTATACCATGCATCGTCATATGGAGAGGTGGCACCAATTAATTATAGTGCTGCATAAAAGAGAGATTTGGAGGAGAACCCCTGACCTGCTAGTACATTCATCAAAGAAGTGGCACTGAGAGCTTCAGAGGCAAGGGAAACGGTCCCAAATATTTAGAAGAACTTTGGAAAGATTAAAATGACATGTTTAGATTGTGGCAAATTTATTTCATGTGGACATCTGAGTGTTACTCTAATAAATACAGCATATGAACATCATCATAGTCGATGGTTGGTAGAGACATTTTGACTATATCCTGGACCTGCCCGTCCTCGCCCAAAATGGCGCCAGAATAAATGGGACTCGTAACTCCTTGTTGTGTACTGGTTGCAGAACCTTGAAATCACGAGATACGTATGCAGTTTTGAAGCACATGGCGGGCGGGGACGAGAATTGATTGAATATTTCGACATCCCTATTGATATTAAGTTCTGATGTGTTATTGATTACTGTACTGTTGAAAGTTCGAATTAACGTCACCCATGGTACTTGCCCGCAAATGTATATCTAGATAATTTTATTGTAACTGGCCCTGTCGTATTTTAATTATAAAATGTACGTCCACCGATTCCGTAACTGTTAGACACCTTAGTTCTTGCAACCTAATGGCCCGCCCGTTACGTTCCTCTACAGTGTAAATGTCTATTCATCATATACGATTACAGTTTGCTCCGTGGCCGGTCCACGTGGTTATAGGCTCGTATTTGTATAATGAAATTTTCACAATAAAGGTTTTTAAAAGAAAACATGGTAGTAGTATATACATTGGTAAAGTTTTTAATAATAGTCACTGTTTTAGAATCATTAAAAGGCAAGTGAAATAAAGCAGACCAATTACATGAAGGGTAAAAGGTATAATACGAAGGAACGCAGTAAAGATAAATGGTCAAGGGCTGTTGTGTTTTCTATTCCTGCAACATAAAGTGATCGATAAGAATCTCATATTCAGGCGTATCGGCGACTAAGACAGCAGGTCGACCCTCTTTTGCTCAACGGCTCCGTCATGGGACGAAGAAACGCTCTTTTTCTCGAAAAAAGAATATATTTTACTTGCAGGACAGTTGTAAAATTTCCGGGAAAGTACATTAGCCTGGAACATTATAACATATATTTAAGAAAAAATAATGTTCGGAAGTAATGAAAAGCGTAATTTTTAGGTCATATGACCAAGCCTTTCATCATTACAATAAGAAAAGTAAAATGAACCAATGAAAAGTTTTATTAACAAGTCACATGACTTGTTATGCTTACGTTACGCGCTGCGCGCCCCGGATGACTTCCGGATGCGCTAACGCGGCGCGTCATATGACGCATTACGCGACAACGCAGGTACAGAATATAGTCAAAATGTCTCCACCAACCAGCGGTCGGAACACAACCCCTTTCAGCAGGCTAAATAGTTCTGTTAAATGACAACAGAAGGGACAGGCAACAAGAACCATCAGTCAAAGAGGGGAGGGCTAGTTCTTCTCTACCGGGTTACATTGGGGCGCTACCGGAACTGATCGAATTGGTAGTCTACAGTGTTTCTGGATGTTTCAGACTGAAGCTGGGGTTAGCATGAGAGCAGCACCATTTCGTAGCTCCGTCGTGGTCATTCCGCAACCAATCATGGCAGCCGTTCTTTATCGTTATTTTGGGCGGGGTGGGTGGCGGAGCAGAGCTGTTTTGCAGCCATCATTGTGTGGAGTTCAGTTCATCTCACTAGTTTTGTATTTGTCATGAGGGGTTGTTCCTAATGTTTCTATTTTAGCGAGGTCAAAAAGAGATCCCATTAGTGGCCTACTGATTTTGCTCGATTCCTTTTCTTTTTTTTTACACGATTTTTCGTTATCTGCAAAGACTAAACAGAGTATTGCGACTCTGTGTTTGTTTGTAAATAGAGAATGAACCAAAGAGAACTAATTCTAAAACAGTAAATACTTGGATAACAATGAATCAAATGGAGAGAGAAGCAGGCACGACGGATTACAATGGGGGCAAAGACCTGCGTTAACTACCTTTCACTGTCTGCAAAGAGAGAGTACTCCTAATAGAAATGAGGGGGGGGGGGCACCATTCAAAGCAGATCAGTGTGCATAAACACGAAAATGTTTTCACTTACCACGTACTTGACATTCGACAGCTTATGATATTTGCTATTAAAAAACCATTGAAATTCACTGAAAAAACCATAGGTTATAGACCATATATAGTTAGGAATTAGCATTTACAAAACCTTGAAAATTCACTGAAAAAACCATAGGTTATAGACCATATATAGTTAGGAATTAGCATTTAAAAAACCTTATTTTACTCACACAAAACCATTGAAATTCCATATATAGTTAGTTGCACTAACTATATATCGCGCACCTGCAATCCACTGCTGATGATGTCACATATTACATCATTCATGACATGGTCAGTGACATCACTGATGACATCACTGATGACATCTCAAATGACATCACTGATGACATCACTGATGACAACATCCAGTGACTGTATGTTTCTGTAAAGTTAAAATGTGTCTTACATATTGAAGAATGAGTGGAAGTATAAGTGTCTGGACAAAGGATTTAGTAGGTGCATGACTGAATGCATGAGTGAGTGATTAAATGTGTCTCACTGAGTGCATGGGTTAGTGACTAAAGTGTCTTAATTTGTGCATCATTATGTCTGTTGTTCTGTAAACTGCTGCATGTTTTGATCAGTAGCTATATGATTAACTATATGGGTTACTGATTGATTGTCCAAGTATTTGTATGGGAGACTGAGTGTGTGTGTGGCTGGCTGGGAGGTGTGTGACTCTGTGCAGATCAATGTGTACTTGTATCAATGATTGTATAACAAGGTAAGTATGTGTTAGTATATGTTTGAAAATGTAAGGTGCTCTATGTTTAACTGTATAGACAAGAAAATGGAAGTGTCATTGATTCTTTACAGGACTGACTAGGTGTGTGAGTAACTCCATGGATGAGTGGCAGACTGTGAGTGTCTGTATAGGTGTATGAGTGCATATGATAGTGTTGTAAAGATGAGTGATTGTATGTATGAATGATAGTATGGGTGAATGAGTGAAGGTGTGTGTAGACGTAGGAATCAGTGAGTGCGTATGTAGTAACTAGTATTGGTGTGTCAATGGTTTCAAAAATTATATTCTGTATTTAACACTGGGTGAAACAGAGGTTATATTAAAATGTGAGGAGATGCATTGTATTGTCACATGAATGATATCATCAGTGATGTGGTCATTGATGTCAAATGAGATGTCATCAGTGATGTCATCAGTGATGTCATTTGAGATGTCATCAGTGATGTCATCAGTGATGTCACTGACCATGTCATGAATGATGTAATATGTGACATCATCAGCAGTGGATTGCAGGTGCGCGATATATAGTTAGTGCAACTAACTATATATGGAATTTCAATGGTTTTGTGTGAGTAAAATAAGGTTTTTTAAATGCTAATTCCTAACTATATATGGTCTATAACCTATGGTTTTTTCAGTGAATATATATATATATATATATATATATATATATCACTGATGACATCATTGAGTGAATATGTGTTTCTGTAAAGTATAAAAATATGTTTTATATATATATATATATCCATACTAATATTATAAAGAGAGAGACAAAACCTTTGAGGCGGATAATCTCAGTAACCACAGCACCAATCACAACACCCAATACAGCGTTGGAAAGGGCAGTTGCAGAAGAAGGACATAGGCTATGCAGACGGCATCCATATACATATAAAAGGTAAAAGAACCGTGCCAGCAAAATAGTCCCTTGTGGGCGTGTCTGCGTTGTGCAGTCGGCGTGGGCTGGGGGCATGACTAACGCTGGGGGCATGTGGTACGGCCATCATATCGTGGGCTGTGGGCATGTGCTGGGGGCGTGACAAATGCTGGGGGTGTGACAAACGCTGGGGGCGTGTGTCCGCCCTTCATGCAATGTGAGTCGTACATACAAGCGCCAATTACGTTGCTGCGCAGCATCAAGGGGCACGCCGGGGGCGTGACACGCTGGGGGGCGTGAGAAATGCTGGGGGCGTGTGCTACGTTCCGCCCTTCATGCCATGTCGGTCGTACATTAATCAGAAGATCGTCTGCTGTGGCCGTGTGCTGGGGGCGTGACAAACGCGTTCAGCTGGAGGCGTGGTAAGTAACGTTACTGCAGCCTCTTTATTTATTTATTTTATTTATTTCATTTCTATAGCGCTACAGCTACCCACCAAAGGGTTTCCCGGCGCTGATGATTCAGTGCATTGAGATATTCAGATTTTTTAGATGTTGAACAGCCAGGTTTTTAAGGCCTTCCTGAATTTCAAGTGATTAGTTTCCTGCCTAAGGGTCAGTGGGAGAGTGTTCCAGAGGGAGGGTCCAAGATATGAAAAGGATCTACCGCCCATTCTCGCCAGCCTGACTTTGGGGATCACAAATTGGTTTGCTGTGGCTGAACGAAGAGTACGGGATGGACGGTAGGGATGTACAAGATGTTGTAAGTACTTGGGTGCCTTGTTAGTTGAAATCCTATGCATAAGACATAAGGATTTAAATTTTACCCGGTTCTCGATTTTCAGCCAATGCAATTCGCGGATATACTTGGTTGTGGGCGTGGAAATGGGAATTTTCCACAGTAATCTTGCGGCAGCATTTTGCACTGTCTGCAATCGTCGGGTTATGGCCTTGTTGGCCCCCAGGTACAGCACATTGGCGTAATCGAGCCTGGAGGTTATCAGAGCATTAATGACCGATTTTTGAGTATTTTTGGGCAGCATCCAACAGATTTTCTTCAACCACTTTAGGATCGCAAAGCAAGTAGCTGATGTCTTAGTAGCTTGCTGGTTGAGACTAAGTGATTCATCAATGATGACACCAAGATTGCGTGCTGATTTGACTGGAACTGGGGGTGTACCCATCACATCATCAGGCCAGTGCTGGGGTCCCCAGAGTTCTTTGTTCTTGCCCATAACAAGTAGCTCTGTTTTCTCGCCATTAAGTTTGAGAAAATTTTTTCTCATCCACTCAGCGATGTTGGTGAGGCCGATTTTTAATGACGAGATGTTGTTGGAGTCCGAAGATGAAAGAGAAAAAATAAGCTGTGAATCATCAGCATACGAGAACATGAGTAGGCCAGAGTCTTCTATCATTTTGGCCAGTGGGCTCATGTAAATATTGAAGAGCAGCGGGCTCAATATAGAGCCCTGCGGCACTCCATGTTTGAGGATCATGGTATCTGAGCATGCTGATTGGGAAAAAACTTGGAAAGTGCGTTGTTCTAATAGGGATTTGATCCAGTTGCAGGCGGCGCCCCTAATACCGATGTCATGGAGAGTTTGCTCAAGTACAGCATGTGACACAGTATCAAATGCTGCACTGAGATCCAGTAACAGCAAGGCAACCGTTTCACCGCGATCTAACAGTAGACGGATGTTCTCAGTTACACCCAGCAGGGTTGTTTCCGTCGAGAATCCTGTGCGGAATCCTGACTGATGAAGAGGTAGTATATCCTGGATGGTAATGAAATCAGTGAGGACTCTGTGAACATGTTTTTCCAATATCTTTGCGAAAGTTGGTAATAATGAGATAGGTCTAAAATTGGATGGCAAGTTGGGATCTGTTCCAGCTTTTTTTAATAACGGGTGAATCATTGCATGTTTCCACTCTTTCGGTACGGTTTCTTCCTGTAATGATTTATTTAGAAGATTGGTGATTGTCTCTAGGGCTCTATTATTTAGTTTTTTCAAGATGGAACAAGGGAGTGGATCGTTTGGTGAACCTGATTTAATGGAATCCAAAAGTTTCCGAACCAGGTCTAAGTTGAGCGGCGGCCATTTATCTAGAATAGCTGGAGGTGTTGCATCATGTGGGAGTATACAGGAGAACAACTCATTTTCCGTAGGGATAATGGAGGCTAAAATATTGGTTTCAAGGCCAGTATTGGTAGAAGGCAGAATCACATTGGACTTGGCGATTTCCTTTGTGGTTTGTTCTATACCCTGATAGATTTTATCAACTTTTTCTACAAAAAAGGCTGCAAGAGTATCACATTGTGATTTGTTTAGATCTGGAGGAGATTGTAAGGTGAGGGAACCAGCTAATTCTCTTACAGTTTTAAAAAGTATTTTAGACTGACATAGGGCTTCGGTGATTTTCGTGCAAACATGTTCAGCTTTGGTTTTAGCACAGAGTCTCTGATAATTAGAGAGTTTATTTTTGTAAGCCAATTTGGCGTCAGGGCAATAGGATTTCCTCCATTGACGTTCTGCAGTTTTACATATACTTTTTTCCTGTTTCAAAGTCTCAGTAAACCACGGAGCAGGGGGGCGGTGGGAGTTTTGTTTTAGTTTGGTTTTAGGTAAAATGGAATCAACGGCTTCTAAGAGCCAAGTTTGGACTGATGTTGAGAACTCTTGTACTGTTGCTTTTTGTACTGCGCGCTGTTACTGAACTCTCTCATTCAACTAAATTACATGCGCCTGCTACCATCAACCAGGGCTGTAGCCGGGCTCAGGAGGTTGATCACTACACCAATTACACGCGACTCCTAACATCAACCAGGGCTGCAGCTGGGCCTTCTCCGTCCTGATTCTAATGAAACAAAAAATGTTGTCTGCCGCGAGATTTTAAAATAAATTGACCTTGCCAAATACACACATTACACACATTCTATTTCATACCCGGACAACGTCAGGACGGGCTGCTAGTATATATATAGTAGACCTAACTATAACTCGAGCCCCCGCAATGCACTGCTGATGACGTCACATATTACATCACTCATGACATGCTCAGTGACATCACTCATGACATCACTCATGACATGCTCAGTGACATCACTGAGCATATATATATATAAAACATATTTTTATACTTTACAGAAACACATATTCACTCAATGATATCATCAGTGATGTCATCAGAGTCACTGAACATGTCATGAGTGATGTAATATGTGACGTCATCAGCAGTGCATTGCGGGGGCTCGAGTTATAGTTAGGTCTACTAACTATAACGCTCATATTTCTATGGTTTTGTACGAGTGAAATCTCCAACTAACTATAATGTCCTTGAAACCTATGGTATTTTCAGTGAATATATATATATATATATATATATATATATATATATATATATATGAATATATATATATATATATATATTCACTGAAAATACCATAGGTTTCCCAATCGTTATAGTTAGGAATTAGCATTTAAAAAACCTATGAAATTCACAGAAAAAAACAGTTATAGTTAGCTGAACATTTTACTCATACAAAACCATTGAAATTCCCACGTTATAGTTAGTTGGACTCACTATAACTCGTGCGCCCGCAATCCACTGCTGATGATGTCACATATTACATCATTCATGACATGGTCAGTGACATCACTGATTACATCACTGATGACATCTCAAATGACATCACTGATGACATCATCCATGTGATAATACGATGCACCTCCTCGAACTCTAATCTAACCTTTGACACACCCAGTGTTAAATACAAACTACCATTTTTTAAATTATTGACACACCAATACCCATAACTACATACGCACTCACTGATTCCTAGCTCTACACACACATCCACTCATTCACCCATACAATCACTCATACATACAGTCACTCATCAATAGAACACTATCATATCCACTCATACACCTATACAGACACTTACATGCTGACACTCATCCACAAAGTTACTCAAACACCTAGTCAGTTATGCAAAGAATCAATCACACTCCCATTTCCGCAACTACAAAGGTATACACACTAAACCTTACTTATTCAAACTTATACTAACACATACTTACTCTCTTTTACATTCACTGATACAAGTACACATTGATCCATATAGTCACTTACGCAAACACAGGCTCTGATGTTTAGTCATTTATATATGCCAACTCTCACATGCACTGTGTTTTACATATGTATTTACTTGGACATGGAGCACTGAGATAGCCATTCACTCACCAACACACCCATACAGACAGTCAACCACCCATACAGCTCTTTCCACATGCACTCTTGAACCCATATACCAAGTGAATCAACTGCTCACACATATATGCACAGTCACACACCTCCCAGCCACCCACACACACACTCACCCTCACATACAAATACTTGGGCAACCAATCAATAACCCATGTAGCCACTCATACAGCAGCTTACACAACAACAGACATACTGATGCACACATTCAGACAGTTTAGTCACTAACCAATGCATTCAGTAAGACACATTTAATCACTCGCTCATACAGTCAGTCATGCACCTACTAAATCCTTCATCCAGACCCTTATACATCCACTCATTCTTCAATATATTAAACACATTTTAACTTTTCAGAAACACACATTCACTGGATGATGTCATCAGTGATGTCATCAGTGATGTCATTTGAGATGTCATCAGTGATGTCATCAGTGATGTCACTGACCATGTCATGAATGATGTAATATGTGACATCATCAGCAGTGGATTGCGGGCGCGCGAGTTATAGTGAGTGCAACTAACTATAACGTGGGAATTTCAATGGTTTTGTATGAGTAAAATGTTCAGCTAACTATAACTGGTGTGAAACCTATGGTTTTTTCAGTGAATTTGAAAGGTTTTTTAAATGCTAATTCCTAACTCTAACGAGCGTGAAACCTATGGTTTTTTCGGTGAATTTCAAAGGTCTTTTAAATGCTAATTCCTAACTATAACGATTGTGAAACCTATCGTTTTTTAGTGAATTTCAAAGGTTTTTTAAAAGCTAATTCCTAACTATAACGTTTGTGAAACCTATGGTTTTTTCAGTGAATTTCATAGTTTTTTTAAAAGCTAATTAATTTGTATATCGACTTTGTAACCTACGATTATTTTTTTTTGTTAGCTGATTTTTACAACAATTAATTATATTTAAAAAAAAAATAATTTGTTAAATGTATATCTTTTTTTAAATATTTTTACCTGGTGCACTCAGCGTGCGCGCACTGGTAAGCTCTCCCGAGAGCGCACCGAGAGCGCTATTTCTGCGTCCGTAAAAAAAAATGTATGAAAAGTAAATAATAATGGAAGACATTTAGTACCATACTTATAAAAGCAGTATTTTTGATTTACGAAATGAACATGATTTTGCATTTCTGTAAAGCTATCAAAACGTCACTCAGGCGCGCCGCGTAAGCGCCCCCGGAAGCGCCTACGTTCGAACCCCGAAGCGCTCCGGTGCGCGCAGCGTAAGCGTGTCAAGTCATGTGACCTTAAAATAACTCTTTTTATTGGTTGCCAACAGTTTTTTTTACAAAGATTGAAATCCCCACCCATTTCCTTCACTTCTTCTTTCACTTTTGTGACTGCAAGACCTGTCTCTTTGCTCTCGGATCTTTGTTGGATTACTATCTTGGATTACCATGGCTGCCAGAGCATCCAGCAGCTAAGATGACACAGAGGGATTTCTTGATGAAGAGGTTCCTCAGCCGAAGATAAAAGAACACTTCATATGGAAGTTTTTTTCCATTCCAAGTGATCAGAAAAATGTAAATGCTCCAAAGGTGGAGTGGAGGATTTGTCACACTGTCCTGTCACGGGGTGACCCCACCAAGAAATATTCATTTGGAAACTCCACTATGATTCGCCATGTCGAGAGAAGGCATCCCCAGAACTTTGCCCGGGAGAGTGTCAGGGCTCTGGCACGAGAGACTCCCAGTGATGGGGCCTCTACTTCAACCTGAGGAGCAACTACATCAGGGAGGGGGCAATCACAAGAGCTGATTCCTAACATTCAGCCTGCTTTTAATAAAGACGTTATTAAATGCAGAGATTGTGTTCAGCTACTTTGCTATGGGGAACAAAGTGTTCTCATGGTTCGAGCATTGGAGAACCATCGCTGCCGTTCCCAGCCCTCATTTTTTATTTTTTTTGCTCATGTTGAGCAGTTTCCCATTCCCTGTTTTTGTTTTTGTTAAATAAAACGGTAAAAAGAGGCAAAAAAAAAAGTTATTTTCAGAACTACCTCCAATTCTCATCAAAGAGCTGTATTCTTAAAAAAATGAAAAAGAGTAAGTGAAGTGGAGTGCATTGAGAGAGGAGAGGAAAATGAGTGAGAAAGCAAAGAAAGGGCCGAGAGGAGAAGGGAAGTGAAGTAGGGGGACTGAAAGAAGGTGAGTGTGGGGAAGGAGAGTGAGGAGAAGGAGAGTGAACATGGGGAATGTGGATACGCGAAAAAAATGTAGTAAAGGAACAGGGGTGTGGAAGTGTAAGAAAAGAGCAGTGATGTTTTGGAAAGAGTGGAGATACAGACTGGATAAAGACAAGTGAGTGTGAGACCAGGTAAGTAAGGCAGTGAAGAAACAGAGAAAGTGAAAGAAAAAATAAGAGTAGAAGACTGAAGGCCTCATTTTTGCACCTGCCTCACAGCAGGCGTAACACTGACGCAGGCCCTTCAACATGGGCCTGGCCCCATGTGAAAGGATGCATTGCTGGGGTTGCGTCACTTTTGTAACACACTCAAGCAATGCATCACTTTTGTGCTTACAGATACGTCAGAAATACTGACGTATCTGTAACTCCTTGCGACATAATGCGTTATACATTAAATATGACGCATGAGTAGAAGACTGAAGTCTCATTTATGAGGCCATGCGTCACTTTTACGCCACCGGTGCGTCACTTTTTGTGACGCACCAGTGGTGTAAAAATTGCACCTTGTTGAGTCATATTTACAAAGTGATACATCTACGTAGATGCGTCACTTTGTAAACCCTTGCGCCACATTATACCTGCGTCAGGTGTAATATATGCAAAGGGGGCATATTGACGCAAGAAAGGGTCGTAGAGGTGACGCAGTGTATTCTATGAGATTTCACTGCGTCAGTTTCAGGACGCCGTTGCGAAAAAAAAATTTGCACCTGCCTTACAGCAGGCGTAAGACTGATGCAGGCCCTTTCACATGGGGCTGGCCCCTTGTGAAAAGATGCATTGCTGGAGTTGCGTTTCTTTTGTAACACACTCCAGCAATGCATCACTTTTGCGCTTACAGATATGTCAGAAATACTGACGTATCTGTAACTCCTTGCGACATAATGCGTCATAAATTAAATATGACGCATGAGTAGAAGACTAAAGGCCTCATTTATGAGGCCATGCGTCACTTTTACGCCACCGGTGCGTCACTTTTTGTTACGCACCAGTGCTGTAAAAAATGCACTTTGTTGAGTCATATTTACAAAGTGACGCATCTAGGTAGATGCGTCACTTTGAAAACCCCTGCGCCACATTATACCTACGTCAGGTGTAATGTATGCAAAAGGGGCGTATTGACGCAAGAAAGGGTCGTAGAAGTGACGCAGTGAAATCTATGAGATTTCACTGCGTCACTTTTAGGACGCCGTTGTGTCAAAATCTTGCGCCTGCCTCACAGCAGGCGTAAGACTGATGCAGGCCCTTTCACATGTGCCTAAAATAACACTATGACTGAAGCTGCATTCACCCATCAGTGTGATGTTAGGCAGATGACCAGAATATCCCATTAAATATACCATGTCTTTAAAAAACATGTACTTCCATATTTTTTGAGACATCAAGTAAGCATATTATTCAAATGAAGCTTGACTCACAATGTCAACTTAAACACATGAGCAGCATATTACATGTAATTTACCATCTCTGCCTCTGCAAGCAGTATATGTGTCTCTCCTCATAATATTTCACTGTCTCTACAGGCCAAAAACAGGCCACCTATACATAAGCATATATATATATATATACCAGACTTTTTACCAGAAAACATTTTCCATACTAAATCGTTTTTAACACAGAGCACAACCCATTTAAATGACCACTACAAAGCAAAGCAGAAACCTAACTCATTTCCAAAATTCATTTCAAATATACACCATACAAAAACACAATATGCTTCTTAAAAACTCAATATAAATATTTATAAAGTAGACTCTCACAATGTTAACATCTCTCACAGCATTTCATATTCTTGTCTGGGTGCATATTTTATTATTCTGCATGCATTTTCGGCTTGCACCAATGTCAAAAAGTGCGCAAGAGTCTTATGAATATGCCCCTCTTTATCTTATATTCCATCTCATTTGATACCATTACTGAAATACTTTATGCATCTCCCCACCATTTCATATGGTTTTCTATCTGGTATTCCTATCCCTCTCCATACATTCACTACTTCCACCCATGCTAAAGGTTGCACAAGGCGCTTAAAAAAAAAGAGCATATTTACAAGACCAATAAAACCATTACACAATTTCTAAACCAGCATTGAATCCAAGCATAAAAAACAATGTATAAAGAAGTCTACCTTATAAACACACAACTATGTCAAAGATTGCGCAGGAAACTTGTAAATATGTCTCTCTTTTTTTGTATATTCTATCTCAATTTATGCCATTTAAAAAAATAAATTTCCAGCAATGCATCCTTTCACATGGGGCAAGCCCTATGTGAAAGGGCCTGCGTCAGTCTTACACCTGCTGTGAGGCAGGTGCAAAATTTTGAAACAACAGCGTCCTAAAAGTGACGCAGCGAAATCTCATAGATTTCACTGCGTCATTTGTACAACCCTTCTTTGCGTCAATACGCCCCCTTTGCATACATTACACCTGACGCACGTATAATGTGGCACAGGGCTTTACAAAGTGACGCATCTACCTAGATGCGTCACTTTGTAAATATAACTCAACAAGGTGCAATTTTTACACCACTGCTGCGTCACAAAAAGTGACGCACCGGCGGCGTAAAAGTGACGCATGGCCTCATAAATGATGCCCTCAAGCGCACCACAGGGAAAAACAGTGTAAAAAATTGTAGTGAAAAAATAATTTCCAGCAATGCATCCTTTCACATGGGGCATGCCCATGACCTTACCTTATGTAATGTGAGAGATGTTAACATTGTGAGAGTCTACCTTAAAAACACACAGCTATGTCAAAGATTGTGCACACAGCTTGTAAATATGCACCCAGACAAGAATATGAAATGCCGTGAGAGATCTTATCATTGTGAGAGTCTACCTTATAAACACACAGCTATGTCAAAGATTGCTTTGTCTGCCTGCATATTTACAAGCTGCGTGCACAATCTTTGACATAGCTGTGTGTTTATAAGGTAGACTCTCACAAGTTTAACATCTCTCACGGCATTTCATATTCTTGTCTGGGTACATATTTTATTAATCTGCATGCATTTTCTACTTCCACCCATGTCTAAAATTGCGCAAAAGTCTTGTAAATATGTTCCTCTTTATCTTATATTACATCTCTTTTGATACCATTACTGAAATACGTTATGCATCTCCCCACCATTTCATATGGTTTTCTATCTGCTATTCCTATCCCTCTCCATACATTCACTCCTTCCACCCCTGCTACAGGTTGCACGATGTGCTTCAAAAACATTAGCATATTTACAACTCCAATGAAACCATTACACAATTTCTAAACCAGCATTGAATCCAAGCATAAAAAACAATTTATAAGGAAGACTACCTTATAAACACACAGCTAACATTATGGAAAAAGGTAAAAATATAATTCCTTAATTCACAGAGACACACACTATGATACTTGTCAAAAATCTTTAAACTCTCTATCTTTTTTAAAAGAATCATTACTCACCTTTAAAAATGGTTTGGAAGATGTCAAACAGTGTCAGTCACAGTCAACAGATATTCTTAAGCAGAATCTCTGAACAATGCTTCCTTCACTGGGAGCCTTTCAATAATGGCACAGATTCTTTCTGATTTCAGAGCCATATTCTTGCACATAGCCAATAAAAATTGTTCCCCCACAAATTCAAAACCAAACTGCACATTTTAATTGGTTGAAGATTTCAAAACTTTGAAACTCACATAACATTCACCCATCCCCCCAGTGCTCATTCACCAAGTAACCATGGTAACTCCCTCTAAAACCAGCACAGAGTTCACAAGTTCATTTTACTATGTTGCAAAAAAAAACATCAAGCCTGCTTGACCTCTCAATCTACTAGCTAATAAAATGCAATGTTTCTTTAAATTACTTTTTCTCAACCATTGAAATGACTTCTTTAAAAAAAAAAAGCATGCGCCCTAATTTTCAGTGGAGATTTTTAACAAAGCTCCAATCATTTCTACTTATTCATCTGCACTGATTCTCAAACACTTTTTTTTCATAATCAAACTGCCATTTCATTTCCACAACTCATCTGATTAGAAGCACATCTACCTTCAAAATGACAAAAGTCTGGTTTGTGGGTCATAGCTATGTCCACTGGGCTCAAAAATACGCAACTAACAGAGGTATTTACAATCTTGATTTACCAAATGTGAACATTGTATGGATTGGACAAAGAGGATTGAGGAGTCACCAATTGATACCATTGGTAAAATCCTTTATGCATTTACCACACCCTGACCTTATAATTGTGCACTGTGGTGGAAATGACTTAGGCACTTTGACTGGGGTAGGTCTGGAAATGCTTTTAAAGGACATCTTTGGGCAATTGATGTCACTTTTTCAAAAACTGCCTTGGTATTTTCTAATATATGCCGAAGGCAAAAATGGAACTGGTCCAACCAATTTTGTCCACAGATTGAGAAAGCAAGGAAACATGTAAATAAATCTGTTTCTGCTTACCTCAGAGACTATGCTATGGGTTCCATTTACCACAACAACTTGCGTTACAACATGCAAGACATCTATAGGAGAGATCGTGTGCATTTTACAGCTGAGGGGAATAGAGTTTTCCTCTTGAATATAAGACTCTGCATTGGTACCTACTTGTAGGTACAAAAACACCCAATGAACACAACAGCTCTTTTCAGAGCTAACTTACCTCTAAACAATCTACATTATTTTTTTTACTCTCTTTTTTTTACACTGTTTTTCCCCGTGGTGCGCTCAGGGTGCGCGTACCGGAGAGTGCACCCAGAAGCACACCCAGAGCTTACCCCGCGAAAATAAAAAAAAATAAAAAACTTTTTTTGCCCTTCAGGGTCCTTCTAGGCCCCCCTCAGAAAACCTAGGGGGTCAGGGTGTGTCTACTCTGCCCCCTTTTAATTATATCCCCCTTTCTTTTTTCACCTCTTTTGTCTCCATTCTACCGAGACACAAGATGGCGGACTCTCCGGACTGTTTAGAATGTTGACAGACACCCGACAGCCAATCAGCTTTCCGCTCACGCACTCCCGTAGCGCGCCGGGTGCGCTCCCCGGTACGCGTACCCGTGAGCGCTCGGAAGGCGCGCCTATAGATATATATGTGATTTTGAAGTTAATTTTCAAAAAAACCACTGGAGCAATTTTCAGCAAATATAGCAAAGGCACATCTGCGTACTAGTCCCTACAATTTTGCCAAGTTTGGCGTAATTCCATTCAGCGGTTCGGGCTGTAGACTTGTCAGACCGTCCTATGGAAATTAACATGGGGAAAACACGTTTTGGGACCGACCTTTTTTCTCAGCCCCCACTTTACGAATCCTCCCGAAACTTCCAGGGAAGGAGCGGAGCGGAGGTGGCCGAAATTTTGGAAAATTTCACACAAATTCCTCAACCGGCGCCAGAGTTATTCCCAATAGAATGTTGCGGATTTCCTATGGTAGCCAATCCTAACTATAACTACCTCCGACCACCAGTAGGTAATATATATGTATATATATATATATATATATATAAATATATCCAGCAATAAGTGTCACCCAAAGACAGGACACGCTCAGACACCTCTGGATGTTTAGTAGTGCTGTTTATTTTCACAAGGCTCTCCTGGCGAATTCGGCCCAGCCGGGCCTTTGTCATGGCAACAGGGTTGTAACAGATGACTTGGTGATATAATATATATAAACATAAATGACAGGTCAAGAAACACCGGTCCCTACATGAGGTCTTAAGCATATCATATCTAATCTCACTCTTGATTTGGGACTCCTCCATTTTTGCTTTTATCTGATCAGGGTTGGGGATATTACCATCCATCCTGGTTTCTTCCTCTACCCATCTGGGTGACAATTCATTGAAAGAATACCTGCCCTTCAACAAAACAAACTTAGCAACGCCTGTGGTGGAATGTGGCGTATTGTGATAGCACCAGACCCTCTCAGCCACTGCATTTTGAACCAACAATCCTGCAGCATTAGCCATTTGTATGATCTCTTTGAATATTCTATTTATCCTGTCAACCATTTCATTGTCTTGTGAGCTGTACAAGGTAGTGGTTAGGGGCTTGACTCTAAACTATTCAAAAGTTCTACCATCCGATGGGAAACACATTGCATGCAGTTGTAGTGATACAAAATGCAGTGATTCCCTCTCTATGAAACAATTCTTTCTAAAAATCTGTCACAGTTTCCATGTTGGGCTCCCTCAAAAATGTGTATGAGAGCCATTTAGAATGGTAATCAACTGCTATTAACCCATATCTCTTCCCTTTGTTCATTCCACCTATGGGCCCAATAAAAACCATCCCCAGCTTTTCCCATGGACATTCTGGGTACTGTACTGGAGATAACTGTATTTTACGGGTGAAAATAGAGTTGTTTGCTTGAGAGCATTGTCCGCAATGTCTGCCTATCCCTATCACCTCCAAATCATTATCCATGCCCGCCCACCAGTATTATAAAGTAACCTTTTTCTCGTACCTGTGACACCTACATGCCCTTTGTGAGCCAATTTTACTAACTTGTTTGGTGAATCAAAATAGACCCCCTCATAACCAGTTAATCCTCCATACTTAGCTACTCCTTAACTTTAAAATGTGGTTTTATTTCACTGGGAATCAACCCTGCATTGGCCAGTCATTACTGATGTATTTTTTAAGCATCAACTGACTGTTATGTTTGCACTCTAGATCCTTCCGTGTTCTGATGCAAAATGACATCCTCTGACATTGTCAAACCATCCACCAATCCCACCACCATTTCTTCTTCTTTGCACACCACCTCACTGTCAGTTGATGCTGGGCACCTTGAAAGAAAATCCGCCCGCAATTATTGCCCCCCCCAATATGTCTAATTTTGAAGTTGAATCCATAGAATTTGGACAGAAGGCAAGTAAGCCTAGAACTAGTGTTGATCAACCCCTTTTCATTCCATAAGTACACCAATAGTTTGTGGTCAATAACTGCCACAAATTCTCTGCCCCACAAATATGTAGTGAAATGATGCACCCCCACACACAGGCCAAAACTTCCCTTTCAATGGTGCTGTAGATTTTTTTGCCTGCATGCAAATGCAATCATATTTTCTTTACCTCCTACTATCTAGCTGAGGACCGCCCCTATTCTCATACTGCTGCCATCCACAGTCACTATAGAGGGTACATCATTCTTGTATGGTTGCAAGGCTGGGGCCTCTATGATCAGGGATTTGAGCATCTCAAATGCTTCCTTTTGTTCCCTTTCTCAAACAAATTGTGCTTCACTCCTCAACACTTTCCTTAGAGGCTCTCTGTAATGCAAAATGTTGCATGAATAGGGTGTAATACTCACATAACCTGAGGAATGATCTCAGCTAGTCCTGGTCAGACGGTGGGGAACATTTATCTATTGCCAATATGAAATCTTGCTTGGGCTCTCTGCCTTGAGCTGAAATTATGTGTCCCAAATACTTCACCTCTTTCATCATAAATGTACACTTTTCCCATTTTACTAACCCTGTGCATAGTTTGCGTAGTAGCGCTATGCATAGCTACGCGAAGTGCACTTCGCACTACGCAAGCTACGCGAACTACGTAGTACACTGTGCAAAATGCTGTTCGCACTGATTGCACAGTGCTGTATACTTGTCCACACTGTGCAATCAGTGCAAACCGCATCTTGAACAGTGCAAGCGGTCGATTTCTGGCGCTCGAGTAGATTTCCACTCGATCGGCAGCTTTCTCAATGCAGACTGCTAGTTTCTCATCGTGAAAATCTCGCTGGGAGGTTTATTTTCCACGCTCGCGATCGGCAACTTGATGTTGCTGATCGCGAACGAGGAAAAAGTCTCGCCAGGATGTCATTTTGCTCGCCCGCGGTAGCCAACTTGACATTGAGGGCCGCGAGCAAGCAAAAAATTACCGCTACGCGTGTTTGCACTGTGCTACGTGCAATTTGCGTAGTGCGAAGTAGCTCAAAGTTCGCAAAGTACGCAAGCATAGCATAGTACTTCGCCCAGGGTTACATTTTACTGTAATAACATGGTTGGTTAGGTGTGTCTGTGTGTGGAGTCAGAGCATATCAGGATATCGTCCTGGAATGCTAATACAACACATTCCTCCCCCAAACAGTTGGTACATTAATTTCTGAAAAATTGACACTGCTGAGGCATGCGTAGAAACTGAAATGCCCCGAACGGTGTATTAAAGGAATCTTTGTTGAACTCAACCTAGTGGTAGACAGCTCTGCGGTCAATGTTGGAAAAGACTCTTGTTTCTCTCAACTGTGCCAACAGTTCTTTAATCTTCTGTAGTGGGAAACAATCCACTTATATGTAATTATTTACAGACCTTAAGTCCACACAGAGTCTGAGGCCTTCAGTTTTTTTCAAAGCCAAAACTATGGGGGAAACCCATTGTGAGGAATCTACAGGTTCGATGAAACCTTCTGAACATAACTTGTACAGATGTTTCTTCAATCTCCCCCTGATGATTAACAGACCATTTTGTACCTTTTCATACAACAGGAATCACATCAGGTTTCAAAATTACCCTGTGCTTGAATCTGTTGACCATCACCAACCTATCCTCAAATATGGCTTTGTGTTTTTCTAACACCTGAGACAAAGTGCGGTCTTCCACTTCCATTTTTCCCACCAAAGAAATAGGTTGCTTGGTACCTGGTCGGAGAACCATTCCAAACTTGCCCTGATCCCTCCATCCTAAAATGTTATATCCCTTCTATGCCACATATATTTTCATGAATATAGATCTGTCCACATATCTGAACTGCTCATGGAAATAACCCATCATTTTGATATCTTGCCCCTGACCGCTATTGTGCGTATGTATGTAAGCAATACATTTATATTTTCACATTTTGTACATATTGCTTGAAAATATGAATCTGCAGTAACTTTCAGTTCTACATACCCAATTTTCACCTCACAGACTGGATCCCCCTCCCCATCTCTGCTAACAGCAACACATCAAGAATAGGCTCAGGAGTTGACAATCAATAGTATGAATTTCTTTCTGAAATCAGATTCAACCGTGTCATTGGCTGGCAGTATCTCATGCAGTGTGTTCATCAACATTACGTTTTGTGAATTCTTGCACACATGTGCAATACCCTGTTTTTCTGCACTTTGAACATGTATTACCCACAGCTGGGCAATTACTGGCATTGGCCATGTGAGATTTAGACCCACACCTAAAACATGTGAAACCTTTTTCTGACTTTTAAGGATCAGCCATTCCCCTGGTGACCACGTGGGTTTGCACACACCTTCATTCACACTCTCACCTGGCACCAGTTTTGATCTACCAAATTCTTTGAATGGTAACACTGAACATTCAATGCCCCAAGCTATTTTGAATGTTTTGGCCAAAGCGGGGTTCCTTCAGCACAGAATCCATTCCTGAGTTCTTTTCTCACAACAGTAGACTACCAATTGGTCTCTTAGGTATTGATTCAAAGGAACCACCTAAGGGCCCACAAATTCGCACGTGGATGCCAAAACCCTCAAATATGCCACAAAGCTCTCAATTGATTCATGCTGAAACTACTTTTGTGTGAATAATCTGTGTCTCTCCACAATGATGCTGATGCTTGAAGTGATTTTTCAACCTCTTTATTGCTGTTTCCTTTGTCACAAAAATTGTAAGTAAAGAGTTGGTAGTTGTGAAAGATCTGCTGTGCCTGATGTGTTGCAATGATATCCACAACATGTTGATATATAACACTGTTTTCAGACAAATGTTACTATTGTGAAAAACTGGTGATTTTTAAATTCGAGCAAAATGAGTCTTGGCATAAATAAATAGTCTAGAACTGTGAAAAGCAATTACAGTAAGTCAATTCAACCATACAGGCAGGCAATGGTTAATTCTCAAAGGACTACAGCATTTGCCATGCCCTCGAGTCTTGGCCTCTTGCTCAGTAGCAGATTGTAGAACATCAATGCGTTTAAGCCACGCCCCTAGGACGCAATCAATTTCCTAGTTATGCATGCTGACAGATCTGTGTAGGAGACCCAAAATCCCTGGTGAGTTCCTATATCTAAAATACTTGTATTGATTTGAGGTTCCTCTTTGAAAACATGCAGAATGTGCTTGCTGCACGGCTGAGCGATCGCCTTGTAGATCTTGCAGAATCGCGTGTAGTGGCTAGTTGAAGGCGCTTGACTTGCGGCTTCAAGCGTCTCCCTTTGGAGGTTGCGTGCTGGAGGGTCATGTGGTGCAGAGCAAATATTTTGTTTTAAAAATCAAAACACAGGGCCTCAAAAGCGCTAAAGAAGTAAAAAATGCCTCACTGAGTTTTAATTATAGTCATGTTGAAAACACAAGCAGGCAACTGTAGGGCAGGGCAGGGGATACAGATATCTTCCAAATCGCTGTGGGCTCTGTACAATTAAGTGCTGGCTTCAAGCATCGCCAATCTCATCCTCGTCACCAATTTATTTCATGTCCTTGAATAGGATCAAGCTGGATAAGAAAGAAGCCAGCTCTATGAGACAAAGAAACCTAGGCAAGGCGGTATTTAACACATTATAGGTATATCAATTCCAGACATACATAAAAGCAACAACATTTACAAAAATAACAGTTTTTTAATGAAAATTATTCTTTTTATTCACTTTTTTCTTCTTTTGTAGTAAAAACATATATCTTGACTTACAAAAATATATCATCATTATTATTTGTAACAGTGACATTACTAAAGTACAGGAGAAAAGAACTACCATAGCCCAAAAAAGTATCAAATAGAAAGCTACTGATACCCTTCCCATTTCTCTAAAACAAGACGAGTAGGACACACAGCATACAGTTGCCCTCGAAGTAACGACTGGGACAGAGTCCTGGTGAAGGCTTTCGCCGAAACACGCGTTGTCTGTACATAAGCCGCCAGTTTTGAGATATCAACATAAAGAAGGAAGACGCTCATATTGGATGTATAACTAAGGGGCAAAAGAAGACTGTTAGCCTCGTATATATTGTGAAATTGAGAAATAATGATACTTGATGAATTCATGAGTATAAATATGGTACTTAGGTTGCTATGAACAAAAACAAATATAGAAATACGACAACTGTTACAAATAATAGATGATGATATATTATTGTAAGTTAAGATATATTTTTTTACTTCAAAAGAAGAAAAAAGTGAATAAAAAGAATAGTTTTCATATAAACAACTGTTATTTTTGTTTATGTTGTTGCTTTTATGTATGTCTGGAATTGATAAACCTATAATGTGTTAAATACTGCCTTGCCTAGGTTTTTTTTTCTCATAGTGCAATTTCCCTGTCCATCCTAGATTCAGGGGTCTCGTTTCTTTACAAATTTAAGAAAGAAGCCAGCAGCAGCGTCTGCTTACAGCCACTCTAGGCTTTGTCATGTCTGGAACACTTCGAGCAAGAAAGGCTCAAGCTCAGAACCCAATGACAACAGTGAAACAACACAGAATGCCATTACACCATGCCAATTATGACTTTACAATATAATTCCACAGAACAAACAGCTCAGACCTAAAATATAACTAAAATATCAAGTTATTACACAATTTACATTATTAATATTCAATTAAATAATTAATAATACATTAATAATGGATTGCTAATTAATCATTACTTAATTAACGTCCCATCCTATATCCCTACAAATCAAGCAGGCTGTCCCAAAATATAACTAAAAAATATAATTATTACACAATTTACAAAATGTGTAATCAAATAATTTATCAAAAATGAATAATCAATTGTCAAATAATTATTACTTAATTTAATTCCCTACCCCTACACACATAGCAGTCAGCACATAAAATATAACAAAAAAATAATTATACAACTTACATCCTTAATAATCAGTTAAATTATTAGTAATAAATGAGTATTTAATCTTTAATTACCTATAAATTACTATTAGGAAATAAATATAAAAAATTATGAATCACTTAAAACTACAAACTATACTTAAAATATTATTAACAAATATATAAACAATAATAACACATATAATTAATATAGGAACAAAAACACATCGAGATCATTAGAAAGCAATATATTTTACAACTGTATTATTGGAAACGATATTACAAACAGCCATATTCTTAATAACAGTCAGGTACATGCATCATTGTTGCCGTTTGGGATTCCTTAATTGCGAAAATTAAGGAATTGCAATTAAGGAATCGCAAGCGACAAAATTCGCAATTTTTTTAGCGATTCCTTATTTTTCCTTAATTGCGATTCACAATTTGCGAATCGCAATTAAGGAATCCCTTCCCATTGATTCCTATGGGCCAAAAGGCCCACAGGAATGAATGGGAAGACAATCTCAATTTGCGATTCGCAATTAGCTAATCGCAAATTGAGATTGCAATTTCAAGGGTGCCGGGGTGTCCAAAGGACACCCTGTTGCACCCCTGAAATCAATCTATGCACATATGTTGTGCACACACATGCCCTAAGGGCATGTGTGTGCACAACATGACAGTTTGAAAAATGCACAAAATTGCATTTTTCAGATTTTTCGCAAATTACCATGAGGTCCAACCTCATGGTAATTTTTTCCTCCTAATTGCGAATTCGCAATTTTTGTAGGTGTCATGCATTGCATTTAAGGAATCGCAAATAGCGATTCCTTAAATGCAATCGCATTTTTAGAAATCGCAAAAAATAGCGATTTCTTGTATTTTTGATTGATGCATCCCAAATAGTGATTTAGGAATCGCAAACGGACGATTTTTGCGATTCGCACCATTTGCGATTCCTAAATCACTTGATGCATGTGGCTGAGTATTACTTACCTTAAAAAAACAATATTCTTGACCACAATATTTCTGCATCATGATAATTTTGTATCACAATATTTTTTTCACCATATTTCTATCTCCTGATATTTACAACTCATTATTTTGTCCAAATAGAGAAGTGTACTATATGTTTTAGAGTGGGAATTACAACTCACCATGTGTCTTAACCACACCTCTATTTGAAGCACTTTACCCCTTTGCCAGTTCAGGGTTACTCTCTGCTTTTCAAAAATCAATAACAGCTTCCTATTCTTCCCATGTTTTTAGGAACACTTATAACATATCTATGCAAAGCAATCATTGAACACATCCCCAGCCTGTATTATTGTGTTACTCTCAGTGTATAAAATAAGCGTTCCCAGAAAGTTAGCATAACTGGACATTCCCATGCCAAGTGAAAGAATCCCGCATCAGAAGCATCGCATCTCTGTATGTTGAGTTGTCTATTAAACCCTGCTTGGCCATACTGGGCCGTGTATAATATGCCCTATGTGGAACTTATAATGCCTTAGTCTATGCCTGCCATTAGCAGACACCTCTTTTATTTCCCAAAAGCACTATGACCACTGTTCGACCGATATTCTATATCTCATCTCCATGGACCACTTATCTCTGGCCTTGGTCCGTCACCCAGCATACATTATATCTGCCATCTCTGTGTTGTAAATTGTGGTAATCAGCTTAGTTGGAGCAGAGTTACATATTAACCATGACAGTAGTGTCCATTCCACTAGTGGCTCTGGGTACGAGGTGCACGGGCTCTATTTTCAAACTCTTGTGGTGATATATACTTAGGGCTTGTTTCACAAAGGTAAACTTACATGTTTGTGTAAGTTTACGATTATTTGCTATTTACTACAGTTTTTTACTAGTAGTATCTTTACAACTGTCAAGTCTACGCACACAAAAAGGTAGATCTGTCCAATCTTTTGATGTCCGAAGACTCCACAGCCATACAGATACTGCTAGTAAAATACTTTTGTAAATAGCAAACAATCGTAAACTGGCTCACATTTCACATCAAAGCATGATTTGTTTATTAGTGGCATTAATTGAGAATATATATCAACTACACCACACATATGTGCCAGTCTGTACCACTTCAATATCGTTCATCTATAGTATGTATTTCACCCTTTGGTTTCAGTTTCTTTCGTTATTACTGTGTTCAGTGGGAGTAGGGTCACCAGTCCTCTTTCAAAATTATAATGCAGGTCCTGTTTAAAATTGTGGAACCAGTGGTATGCAAACTGGGCCTGAGCTACCAAGTAATACACTTTACATTTAGCAAGTACAAACCTCCCCTTCCGAAAGTTCTCCCCACACGTAAGACATATGCGCGATCTTCCAACTTATTGTGAGTTTCTGCCATGCCCATGCTAGTCAAATTATTAGAGAGTGTACTTGATCAAAAAAATTATGGTTTGGTAGACAAAGAATGTGTTGAAAGAGATTGGAACATTTGGGGCAAAACAAGCATATTTATGATAGCTACTCATCCAGGCACAGATAATGGTAATCAATTTAGTACACTCAGGGGACTGACAGGACACTCTTCAGCATTATATATGGTATTCTAAGTTACACCTAACACAACAGGAGAGACTAAAGATAGACCCAAGCATGTTCTCCTATATAAACCTACATATCACACAAAATGCCTGGGTATAAAGCTGACTAATGTCGGAGCTCCCCCATAGGTCTCCAAAGGAGTCCTACATCAGAGTCAAACAAGATATTTAAGGGGTCGCCTCACCCACAACTTCTTGTGGCATGCTTGATCATTGGCAGCCCTCCACGCCAAAGTAGGATAGCGCCAATGCAGTGGACTCAACTGTAAAGGGAATTCTTAGATATTGTATTATACAGAAAAATGCAGGGATCCAGAAGTGGTTTAAAAATATCTAAGAGTATACTGAAAGGTTTCCTTTTATTTAAGGGTACCCTTGATATGATTAAAATAATAAATAGTAATATCTGGTTATATGGTGATGACAATGAGTCACCTAACCATTCATACTACCAACATGTTTCAACCAAAATATATTGGCTGCAGTGGTCAATGATCTTCTTCAGGGCTAAGGAACTCCTTGCCTGACTAGTGTGCAAAATTCATGCAAATAAAGATAAGGCATAAGGCTGTCATTCCCGTCTACTCTTGTTCAACGTGAGCTTTCCGACTTGGGAAAGCCCAATGCTACATGGTCAGGATAGGGGCGCGTCTCCCCAGAAGTCACGCATTTGTCAAAGGATTGGCGCAGACTTGTCCACCTAAGAAACATCCTACTGCTGCATACCATAAACTCCATGAGGAATGTGTGACTACAGGAGAGGCTTCTCCCTATCCGGACCCTGAAGCATTGGGCTTTCCCTAGTTGGGAACCTCATACTGAACGAGAGTAGACAGAATGAAACTCTGCTCGTTTTGATGTTATTTTATGTTTTGATATTTTGCAGCATTGAGGAAATGGGTTAGCATGACATGTGTTAGCTGGATCTGTTGACAGTATAATGTGACACTTGATTCTGATGTTTATGTCTGTAATACATTTTTGGGGGAATGAGAACAATTAAAAAATGTGAGTAAAGATTGAGGAAGAAACAACAGAATTGGAACTATATGGAGAGATAGGACTAGAAATAAGAATTTAACATATGTGTAGATGTTTCTATCTTAAAGGGTGTGCCACAGCATAAGAACAAATTAATGTCTAATTAATATGGAAGATTAAACATGTAAGCTTGATTTTGACAAAACCTTGAGTTTTTAGATTACATTTCAGAAGCACGTCCTGTTTGGAAAAGCATTGGGAATCATTGTGCTTCTAAGCTTTTTTCCAAATGTTGGTTGGTGTCAGGCTGAGGAATATGAGGGGGTATCTAGGTAAAACTACCTGAGATTCAACGCTGGTACGCTCCAACTGCCACACCTACAATGGAGAGAAAAAAAAGACTTCATTTTTAAGGAACTGGAGCCAAGAGGAACAAAAACCAAGGAAGGACTGGGACTGGCTGAGGAAACTGACACAGGAAGAAAGAGGAGTGAAATAGAGGAAGGATTTAAAAATGCTGACTTTAAGAAGGAGGAAAGGGAGCGATCCTGTGCGAGCCACACCACAGCTCAGAAAAAAGAGCATTTTTACAAGGGGCCTTATTCTGTGAGAAAAGGATACAGCAAGAGTCAGTTGAGGGACCCTGGCGTTGGGACGGAAGAGATGAGCCTGCGATACCTGAAGCCTGGGAAACCATCTGGGTACACCCTTTGCCACGCTCCAGGAGGAGTGTGCCTTTCACAGGTGCCTGCCAGTATGCTAAACTGGGCTGGGGAAGGGGGAAAGTAACGGGCAGGCTAGAATCTGGGCGAGGTTACAAATGTTGAAGGAATGATATGGTCCTCATTGACGAGAGGAATTGTTAAAGCCTCTACATAATGAGTGGTACCTGTATGGTTGTAATTATCAAGCTTCACGGGGTGTGGAGGGAGGTTTGGCAATGTAGTCATGCAGTTCTTAGAGGTCCCGAAACCGCCTGTGTACCTACTGAGTACCGCACTCACCTAGCTTTCCGCCAAGTGTTCCAGTACCAGGCTCTGAATAGGCGAGGAGACACTTACCTCACATGTCAAGGTATGAGCATGCTACTAGTGATTGGATACCCATAGATTATAACCGGGGCAGTGATGGTTTTTTCTACCCTGACAAATGTCCTGGACCTGATTTGGCCATCAAAGTAGGGCAGAAAAATGTGGACAAAACTGAGGGTCACAGGACCACTGCATTCCTTGAGTGCTCCTCCTTATAATTACTATTATTATTTTTATTGTGTCCATCCACCATGTAAATAAAGGGATACCTGGGTGTGGATGAGTCATTTTTAGATTTACCCCCCGGCCACCAGAAAATATATCGAAAGAGGTACCTGGAATACCTTCGAGCCCATCCTGGCCTTTAGGAGCCAGGATGAACCCGATAATAAAGCATGTCACTGTTAGAGTGAGGGGCCCATTACGATGTCGGGCGGATTGCCTCCGCCAGGCTGGCGGTAGCCACCGCCGGCCTGGCGGAGGCAATCCGCCCGACACTGTTTCCCAAATCCCCCCCCGCCATATTAGTATGGCGGGGGACCGCGGCGGACGGAAAGACCGTCCGCCGCTTTTCCGCCCCGGTCGCCTTGCGACCACGGCGGAAAGGGCATAATATGGTGGCGGTGTCCAATGGACACCGCCAGCCATATTATGGTGCGTGCAAATAGGTGCCTTTCTGCGGCGGCAATGCCGCCACGGAAAGGCAGGCGGTCTTTGCTTTGGGGGGCCCCTGCGGGCCCCCCTGGTGAAGGCCAAGGTGGGGGTGCACAGGGGCGGTACCTATGGTACCCCCCTTCATTTGCATGTACAAAGCGGCAGGCACCGCGCGGTGCCTGCCGCTTTGTATATGCAAATGCGTAAATGCATTTTTAGCATTGCGGCGGGCAGTGCAGAGTGCACCGCCCGCCACAATGCTAAAAATGAAGGATGTGCCCGCCACTGTGGCGGGCACATCCTAATTCCCCCAACGGGACCCCCGCCCTTATGGCGGGTGGTCCAGAATTCCGATAGGGTGGCAGGCAGAACAAAGTCCGCCTGTCATCCTAATGAGGCCCTAAGTGAGGGTTAGTTATACATAAAAAAGAGAAAGACTCCTGTGTCTGTATTTATCTTTCTTGTATTAGTGTTGGTTTCAAGGTGATGCTGTAAGGGATCAGAATGGAGGTGGTTGCTAGGTTGGAATGTGAAGTTCTGAGAAAGGCAGTTGGATCTGTCTGTCTTGTGGATGGGGTCTCTGCTACTGAGCTTCTTACTAAACCAGTATACACCACTACTACCAACGTGTCTGTTTCATTCTGAAGAAAGGACTTACCTTTTACATTTTGGCGACGAGCGAAGAAAGCGACGATCCCATGTAGCAGAGCAGAGCCCTTAACACTAGTCAACCATTTTTCTGAAGAAAGAGACTATTCCACATCAAATGATTACAGAAACGTGCACGCCTTTTGCAGCTGCTGAAGGTGGAACATTTTTCAGCCCTTGCTGTTCAAGTGGTGAGCCCGCGCTGTTCCTGGCTGTTATGGGATCTGTTACAAGCCGTACATGAGGGCAGAGCGAGTCCAGGTTGGTGAAGGTGGCGCGAGTCCTGGCTGGTACAGCTGCCACACATTATGAGACCAAATTGACCAGTCTTGCGGGTCATGTGTGCGGATTTACTTCACTGGCAACCTCCCTCGTGCTTGTCACGCTTCATACCATTAGTTCCCCTAGTGCACCATGACCTTCTTACGTCATGCGCATGCTACGAACGCTACTTTACGTTCACAACAGCTATTTTGATTGGTCCTGATGCTAATTTTTCTTCTAATGTGCATCGCCTGCATAAGCTGATGCACACACCTATTGTCTTTGGTGTAGAAAGTTATTCGTACACAATTGACATTATTTGGAGGGGAATGTGTGCGTCAGGCTCTCACAGCTGAAAAGTCATTTGTATTACACAGCTGTCTTCATTTGCACCTTGCGATTACGCACTGACGTAATTTGGGGTGAGTGTTAGTCAAGCTCTCTGATGCGCACACTTGAAAAGTAATTTGTATTACTCAACTGACAACAAATGCACCTTGCGAATACGCTGATGCACACAGATATCTCCTGTGAGTGACTAAGGTGTGGATCCAGTTGGGTTCTGTATTCTCATGAAGTACTTTCTGTATATGTTGTAATCTCTGTGTATCATGCAGAAGTTCAGAACATTACTTCACCTCCTTTCTTTCTCTCTTCCCCGGGTGAACATCTCTTCCTCGGCTAAAATGGAAGAACGTTTTTGCACATTATGCTCGTGTATGTGGCCCTTCTCTTAGTGTGGAGAGGAAAACTTCTTTGGTCATGCATTGTTTGGGTTCAGAGGGTCAGGAGGTCTTTGAGCACCTCCCTGATCTTTCGGACAATGATTCTCCTAGTTTGAATTAATATGAGATTTGTATCAGGAAGATGGATTTATATTATCTTCCCAAGGTTAGTACAGTTCTTGAACGGTATAATTTTGGGAGGAGAATGCGAAGGCAGGATGAGTCGGCAGAGCAGTATATCACTGTATTGCGTAAGTTGGCATCAACGTGCAGCTTTGGGGCATCTTTGGAAGAACGCTTGAGGGATCGGTTGATGTTGGCTTGCACTCTTGATAACACTAAAGACAGTTTATGGCAAAAATACAATCCTTCTTTACAGGAAGTTCTTACAATACTGAAAATGCATGAACACTGGAAAACCTGTGTAGATACAACACACAAAGATTTGTCTTGGCTAAAAAATGATGGCGATGATGTCAAAGTGGTCAACGACAAATCTACTAAGAGTGTAACATCAGCATGGTACCTAAGTCTTCCAATACGAGAAGTTTTCAGGGTAAGTTAGAGCATATGCAAATTTTAAAGAATGTCCAGGGTGGAAGGTCATTTGCAGTGTCTGCGGAAAGGAAGGTCATTTTTCCAGATGCTGCAAATCAGGCAAAGAGCTGAAAACGGGACATAAAGCCAAAAGGGTATGGAGTGAGACCACTGATCTTTTGGGTCATTTTTGGGGTACAATTGTTTTCAAGGGAAGAATTATTCCTGCGAGAATATATGTCTAAATAAAGGGAGCCTCACAGATTAGTTGTTTTGACCAACGTGATCTGCATGTGGATCCCACTGAAAACCTTCTGTGTGTTTGAAAGAGATGCCAACTGTCCAGTTGGTGGGGGGAGGAAGTGAGAATTGGATCAGAGAGTTTTCTGAGGTGTTTGATAAGAAATTGGGCTCTCTCAGAAACTATATGCACCACATTAAGCTCAAGTCAAGGATCACGCCGAAGGTGGCAAAGGTTAGAAATGTACCTCTGTTGGTAAAGAAAAGCATGAGGGTGGAGCTGGATAAACTCTTGAAGAATGGGATAATTCAGGAAGGGGAAGCCATGGAGTGGGTCTCTCCAGTCGTTAAGGCTCAGAAAGCCAATGGGGAGGCTAGGTTCTGCATTGATTTTTTTTTAAATATAATTTTTGGATCACTGACAAAATACCGAAGGTCAAAAAATCGACCTACAAAAATATCAAAGCAAAAATATCGATATCAAGAATATCGACATCATATCTACAACATGGTAAGTACAAAAATATCGAAAAAAAATATAATGTCAAAAATATCGTTATTAAAAATATCGTTTTTTTTGTTAAAAAATATGTAAAATAAAGTAAATAATACTTATAAATAAAATTAACATAATAAAACATATTTCATAATGTTTAAAATTAATAAGTAATATATCAAATTTAATGGGACATTAATTAAACATATACATATAATAAATATTATATAAACCTACTTAATAATCAGTTTTAATAATTATTTTAATAACTTGTAAATTATTAAAAAATATAAATTACAAATACATCTATACATATGAAACAATAACATAAATAAAAATTAAATAATTATGTATAACAAATGTAATTTTTTTTATTTACTTTTCAAAATTTTTACATTAATTATATACTACATCAACTAAAATATTACAAAATATGTTATATAGCAGAGGGAGTGCAACAGTAGGAAAAGCGTTGGATAGCGTAGGGTTATAAATTACTATTCCCACTCCAGAGAGTGCAAAAGTAGGGAAAGTGTTGGATAGCGTAGAGGTTAAAATTATTATTCCCACTCCAGAGAGTGCAACAGTTGGGAAAGTGATGGATAGCGTAGAGGTTAAAATTACTATTCCCACTCCAGAGAGTGCAACAGTAGGAAAAGTGTTGGATTGCGTAGGTGTATAAATTGCTATTCCCACTCCAGAGAGTGCAACAGTAGGGAAAGCATTGGAAAGCAGGAGGGTAAAAACTACTATTCCCACTCCAGGGAGTGCAACAATAGGGAAAGCGTTGGATAGCGTAGGGGTTAAAATTACTATTCCCACTCCAGAGAGTGCAACAGTAAGGAAAGCGCTGGATAGCGTAGGGGTAAAAATTACTATTCCAACTCCAGAGAGTGCAACAGTAGGAAAAGTGTTGGATAGCGATGAAGTAAAAAATAACATACTTATAAATAAAATAACTTTTTTTAATTGATTAATTCATTCATTATTAAATAACTCTAAACTATTTACAAATAGCAATAAATAATTAATAAAAAACAACAATAACTTAATTTTCATAACCAAAAAACTATAAATTATAATAATTACCAATTAATTATTACTGTCCAATAAATGAATCATCAATACCCCCCAAAAAATGATAATTATTTAATTACACTTCAATTACTTCAAAAACTATTAACCTATAAACACACAACACACTCCAATATTAAAATAATACACAACATAATTATCAATTAATCAATTAATAAAAATTAATAACCAATTAATAACAATCAATTACCAATTATTAAATAATTAACAATAATATAATTACCAATACCAATTATTTACAATAAATTATTATATTATTCAATTACAATTAAATTACTTCCCACCCTATTCCCCTATAAACCCACAACCCGCTACGGTACCAAAAAATTAAAATTACTTAAAAAACATTATTAACATATAAAAATTGTATACATATATTTTAAAACAACTAGAAAACTTAACAAAACATATATAACACATACATATTAAATACATAATACAATACATAACAATAATATAAATATCGATATTCATCACATCGATATTAGTAAAATCGATATTACTAACTTCGATATTACTTACCTTAGGGTCGATATTCTGTCCATCGATATTCTAAACATCGATATTCTGTCCCTTCGATATTGTGACATCGATATTAGTGTAGGCCCAATTTTTTGTTCCGATATTTAGACTGCTCACCATCATTTTTAGGCTCTGCATTGACTTAAGAGAGCTCAACAAAGCGATGGTGGTTGACCACTCTTCACTTCCCATATTAAAGTGCAATGTTGTGCACTCTTAAGGGTGTGAAGCATTTCTCCTCATTAGATTTGTCTTTGGCCTACCATCAAATCAAGCTTCATCATTTATCTCAGGAACTTTCAGCCTTTATAACGCCATTTGCCACCTTTAAATTCGTGAGGATGCCTTTCGGGTTCTTCACGCCGGCCTCTGTTTCTGAGCATTCTGAAGGGATTTGTAGGTGTCAAAGTCTGTTAGGATGATGTGTTGAATATTGGGGTCAATCTTGAAGTGCATAATGGTAGGTTGAGAACGGTCTTGAGAAAGTTCTTGGAAGCGGGTCTTACTCTTACGGCTGATAATTGTAAATTTAATGTTCAAGAGATTGAGTATTTAGGACAACTGGTGTCTGCATCTGGAATTAGACCCAAGGCTTCACTGATTAGCTCTATTTGTAATCTTCTTCCTCCTAAAAACAAAGAAGAGCTGTTGAAATGTCTGCAGATGGCTGCATTCTATAATTAGTTTATACCTAATTTTGCATAGAAGACCTGTTGCATGAGGGCGCTGCTTAAGAAAGGGAGTGAATTTGTGTGGTACCATGGTTGTGACAAGGAGTTTGTTTGTATTAAGAAGTATTTGAGTGAAGCTCCCAATCTGGGAAGCTTTGATCCTATGAAATTATTTTATGTGATGATGGATGCCAGCTCAAAAGGGTTATTGTTGCAAAAAGTAAATGGTGAAAACAAGATCATTTATTTATCTTTAGACCGTGAGAGGGGCTGAATGTAATTATTTGGTTGTGGAGAAGGAAGCTCTAGGTGGTTTTTTTGGGCAGTGTGCAAGTTGAGGACATTTCTGCGGGGCAAGAGGTTTAAGGTATTAACTGATCATAAGCCGTTACCAAGAAAGGCATTGATTTTGTGTCACATCAGATAAGAAAGTGGATGGTGGCATTGCAGGAGTTTGAGTTTGCGGTTTCTTATTCACCCAGCTCTAGTAACATTTTGGCTGACTGTCTTTCCAGACTGGATGGTAGTGAAACTGATGTGTCAGGTGACTTGTTTGGTGGTGTGGAATTTGAGGAGGGGGTCAATATCTATTTGATCAGTGAAGGTTTAATTCCGAAAGTGAATGGAGAGAGTGTTTGACTAATGATCAGGAGTTGCAGCAGGGGATGGCGAAGGTTCTTGGTTGCTGGGGTGAGAGGAAAGATTGTGAGAATGAACTCCAAGGATATTGGCAGATCATTGAGTAATTAGCTGTTGTTGATGGTCTGCTTAAGAGGACTAGCAAATTGGTTTCTCCTTGTAGTCTGAGGGACAAATGAGTGAGTAATGCACATGCTAGTCACATGGGTATTGCCAAAACAAAAGAAAGAATCAGAGAAGCGTATTGGTGACCCACCGTTGATATACATATTGAGAGAGTGGTTTGAGGTTGTATGGAATGTTCATGCAGTGATAGAATTTTGAAGTGTATGAAGCAACCTATGCAATAAGGGAGCAATAAGGGAGCAAGCTAGTGGTCCATGGTCTGATATTGCGGTGGACATTTTAGGCCCTGGCAGGTCAAAATCTCAGGACTGGTACGTATTAGTGTTGCTTTATATGTTTTCCAGATGGCCTCAGATCAAGGTTGTTAATTCTATTGAATCAGTGGTGGTTATTGAATTCTTGAAGAAACTTTTTGTACGGTAGGATTTTACATTGTCTATTTGTCTTGATTTGATGGTTGGCCAGTTTACATCTAGAGCATTGGAAGAGTTTCTGAGAGAGAGGTATCAAGCATAAGAAGGAGGCGTTGTACCACCCAGAGAGTAATGGTGTGGTGGAAAGGTTTATGAAGGTAATGGAAGAAACATTGCAACAGGCTATTGTGTCTGGAGATAATTGGGAGATAGCTATGAGAAAGAAAGTACCCAAATACAGATTTACACTGCATTCTTCAACCGGTGTAGCTCCGTTTCTTTTGTTCAAAGGCAGGGTTGCTAACACTGAAGTGACTCCCTTGTGGGTCACTGCTAAAAGACGTGTTGTGGATGATAGTATGGGTATTACAGAGGGGTGGGGAGAGAGAGAGAGAGGGTGAAGATGGGAAAAAGGAAAGTGTGATATGGTGATAGGAAGGTGGTGAAAAGGACGGTAGTGTGAATGGTTAATTGAGTCAGGATCAAGTCACCCAGGAGAGATGAGAGGAAGTCCAAATTTAGTCAACCTGTTAAGATTCTTAAGTTGTTTAAGAATGCTGTGAAGACACATGATCACAAGATTCGGAGTTGTCAGTGTTAATCAAATGGGGCTGATGGCTTGAATACACATGTTGAGCAGGTGGAGGTCAGTAGGCTTCTTCGTACAAGAAGGATTCCACTACGATTACAAGACTATAGGGCATATTAACACACCCCTATCGCCACCACAACAATTTTCTCGATGTTGTGGTGGCGATACTGGCTGCGCCTTAACCACAAGGCCGCGTTAAGCCACTTAACGTGGCTAAACACCACCTTCTGAATAAGGCACCCTTACACTCTAAAGTTAGCGTGAAAGGGGCAGGTACTGGGTGTTGTGGTGGGTGTTCCACTGCAGCATCCATTTATTTTAACGCTGCCCCATACTTACAAAGGTGGCATAAATATGGGGCAGCGCCAAAATTAAGACCAGGGAAAACCTGGTCCTACCCATGAGCAACGAGGAGAAATGTTTAATTTCACCTCGTTTTTGCTGTTTCCATGTATGCTGGGTTGTGCAGCACACATAGAAACAGCAATATACCATTGGTTGTGTATGTGCAGGAAGTTGTCCCTTCCTGCACATAAACAATCAGTTAAAAAAAAGACGTTTTGCCACTTCTATGTGTGCTGCATTAAGCAACACACATAGAAGTTTAAAAATGCCATATCAGATTGTTTATGTGCAGGAAGGGAAAACTTCCTGCACATAAACAATCATTACCTTCAAAACAGCCACCACTATGGTGCAAGGGTGCCTGTGTTGGTGCTATGATACAAAAAACAGTGGTTCTAGATCTATACTTTCAAACAATATATATCAAATCTACACTTATTGTTAATAAACAATTTCTTGAGCATGCACAATGTTTAGCTTGCAGTATTAAATACAGTAAATTTAGACTGAAAAAGTGCAAACAACCAAGATATACTTCACCAAGATTTTATTCCATATCATAAGGTGAACAGGATATTGCTTACTGTATCAAGTAAGGAGAAGAAAGGTTACTCCAATGGAACGTGCAAAGAAAAAAAGGGGTGCTCTGGTGTGGGGGAGGTGAAAAGGAATTACAAATAGTGTGATAGGGGACGTTTAAAAACATTTAGATGCTGGACTGATTTACAAATCTCAGTCTTCTCTATCCTGGCCACATAGAGACAATCAAGGTTCCTTTATATCCAATTTACAAATACACAAAATGTATCCTTGTGTGGCACGTTAAGTTTGGGGCTCGTGATCCAGGCTAATTATGTAGCCACCGATGTTTCGACCCGACCTGGGGCTACGAAGGTGATTGGGGACCTCAGCCTTACGGATCTTCCTCAGGACTGTGTGGGGCAACCTTAGTAGGTATGGTGGCCGTGTCACACACCTACAGGGTTAAAGAAGGGGAATCAGGATGTTGCACTAGAATATTTGAAGGTGATTAAGCTATAAAGGATAATAGCTTACCTGCAGGGACTTGCGGGGCGTGGGTTCCTCAATGTTTAGTAAACCATAGTGGGCGTATTCATCTGTGAACAGAAGCGCAAATTAATATTGGGCTCCTCATATAATGTAAAGAATTCCATGGGTGTTGGGGAGGCAGTGCTCTTACCCGTTAATGAAGCAGCATGGTAAATGGAGCGTGGCCCACTTGCTCGATTCCAGTGCAGTAAATGCAGAAGCTGTGGAGAATGTTACAAAAAAGAGAGTTAGGAATGTCCCCTCCTTGTTGGGGGGGTGATGGCTTACTGGCATTCAGGATTGCGGTAAGCATTCAGAGATTCATTACCTTGGAACTGGCACTGAAAAGGCGTCCGCGGCCCGCACAGGTTTGATTGAAACTGACGGGGCTGCCGCGAGGACGTTGCTTTAAAGTCCTGCTAGTGTGATCATCACGCTTGTGGCGGGTGCATTAGCAATGGAAGACAGACTTCCCATACAATGTGTGAGGGGGATATTTACATATGGACAGGGTTGGAGTGACTGAAATGGTCAGAAGTTGCTAGTACTGACCATGGGCAAAAACGATATGATGACATGGATAAAAACATTTGCGAACAATACATCTGTGAGCAAGATTGCTCACCGCACATTATCAGACAATTATTCGGTGTTAATCAATAAAAATCTGATGAGTATATATATATATACAGTGACATGAGTTGCTGAACACATTAATGATGAAATAATATACAAAATGATGTACAGTGGCATAGATCCAGTTGTTGATAGCATGGAGACAGATACCAAGTAGCGAACCATAGTGGGAGGCAAGTTTCATTACTATACTATGGTCCTTGGCCTGTTTACATTGGGTGACATGAAATTGGCGCAAGCGCGCTTGCGGTGTGTTGTCCAACAGAGCCTTCATATCCAGCAATGGAACGTAATCAATATAAAATAAACATACATGGGATATTTATACAGAATGTACAGAATTTCAAAAACATCATGGACAAAAATGCAACATTGTTAGTTAGATAATAGAGATAGATCATTGTCAGCATGTATATTAATTAGCACACATTGAGTGGAAGGTCCATCGGGCACCTTCTGCTGATAGCGCATAGTGGCTGAGCCTGTACTATCATGAGGTGAATGGGCAAGTAGAATAGAAGTTTTAGCCATTATTTAGTACTGCCACCTGTCTACTGATCTACTCGTACTCATTGTGACCCTGTGCTATTGTGTCAAATAAATGTATCCACCTACATTCACGTGTACTCAGTATATTTGTGAAGTCTCCTCCTCTGGGGTTAAGTTTGACCTTCTCTATAACCCACCATTTTAGACTATCAGGAGTATGCCCAAAAGTGCGTGAAGTGGTCAACTAAAGGTGCGGCCTGAACTTGGAATCGTATGCGGCTGCAGTGTTGTAAAATGCGGCATTTAACTCTTTGGGTGGTTTGGCCTATATACATAAACCCACAGGAGCAAGTGATCGCATTGATCACTCCAGCGGTGTTGCAGTTGCTGTGATCCTGCAGTGTGTGTGTTTGATCATTATGGGTGAATTGTGTGACTTCTTGTGTCAAGGCGCAAGCTTTACATTGGCCACATTTACGGTGACCCTTTACGGGTGAGATCCCCCTTAGTGTTGTTTGGCGAGGGGTACATAGAGTAGGTAATAGGGATTTCACTACATGGTCCCTCACATTCTTGCCTTTTTTAAAGCATGTAGGGGTGGTGGCATGTTCCCTAGTTCATCTGAAATCAAATACCAATGCTCATTAATGTGTTGGTGCTAGGCAGCTAAATAAGCAACAGCGCAGCGGGAAACGCAAGGCTTCACCATATTCTTGTAAATACGGTGTAGCCCCGCAATTTAGAAGTGACGGAGCACAGCGTTAAGCTAAGGAAGCTAATGTAGCGCTCTGCCATTTCCCTGTAAATTTGCTGCTTTGTCTATTAAACTGTGGTCGGGATATTCTGTTTTTCATGCTGTCTATTTATTTGTTTTTGTTTCTCCATAATTGTTGGGTTCCAGTACGAAGGAAGTGATTTGGTGTTCTGTACTTATCTTTCTTGTATTCGTGCTTGTTTCTAGATGATGATGTAAGGGATCAGAATGTGGGTGGTTGCTAGGTTGGAATGTTGAGTTCTGAGAAAGGCAGTTGGACCTGGCTGTCTTGTGGATGGGGCCTCTGCTCCTGATGTTCTTAATAAACCAGCATCCATCCCTATTACCAAAGAGTCTGTTTCATTCTGAAGCAAGGACTTACTGTTTACAACTCCCTCATAGCTTGAGTCATTCCAGAAGGTTATCAATCTTGCATGTTTATTTGTTTTGTAAAGAATTCAATGTGTCATGATTCAGTGCATTTGTTAAATGTAAACCAGTCTCTCTTACATTCTAATGTCAGCAGAGGAGGTGGAATGATTCACCAAACAACCAATAGATTGATTGATTTTTAAACTTATATAGCGCGATCTGTCACCCCACGGGTATCCCGGTGCTTCAGACTAATAAACCAGAGTGGAAGCAGGTCACAACAGAAAAAAAGAGAGGGCTTGAGGACTAAACCTTAGGAAAAAGCAAAGTCTTTAGGTTCCTACGAAACTCTAGTAAGGAGCTGGACTGCCTGAGACTCTGGGGTAGTTTGTTCCACAAACAAGCACCAGCCACCCTAAATGCCCTTCCTCCTAACCTAGACCGTTTGAATCTAGGGACCGTCAGTAGACCGGCACTAGAGGAGCGGAGCTGCCTAGTTGGTAAATACCATGAAAACCTTTCCTGCATAGGAACCGGACCTAACTCATGCACTGCTTTGAAAACCAGACAGAGGGATTTAACCCCTTGCATGCTGATGACGTCCCCCAGCCGTCATGCACTACGACGCTCGTGTGCAGAATCTCGGCCGCATGGAAGGGGTTAAACTGAACCCTTTCCATTATGGGCAGCCAATGTAGCTCTCTCAGAGCCAGTGTTGTGGAGCATCCACGTTGCCTGCCAAGGGCCAGTTTAGCTGCTGCAGCCTGGATTCTTTGGAGCCCCTGAAAGATGTATAATGGGGCCCCCAAATACAAAGAGTTACAATAATCCAATCTGCTTCCCACTGTACTGCTTACCACCAGTGATCGCGACTCTTTAGGTAGCAGAGGGAGTATTTTACGTAACATACGTTTTAAGGCAAAACATACACTGGCGGTCTTACTTGCCTGTGATTCCATCTGGAGATCACTATCAATCAACACCCCCAAATTACGTACCTTACTGACCGGAGTTAGTGGTTCCTCCTCTGGAGTAAGCCTGAATTCAGATGGAAATTGTCTAGGCAGCCTACCACCGTTAAATTGTAAAGAATTCCTTCTAAGCCAGTCAGCTGTCCGCCGCCTGCATTGCTGGTACAAGTCCAGAGATAATGCCTGTTCACCTTCTAAAGAAAATGCCAATTGCGTGTCATTGGCATAGTTGACTAGGCATACTCCGGATGACTTTATGATGGGGAGCAGGGGCTGCAGATAAATATTAAAAAGAATAGGACTGATCGCAGAACCCTGCGGCACCCCATGAATGACTGGTGATTTACTAGAAGAGAATGGTGCTAATGATACCACCTGATGTCGTCCTGCTAAATAAGAATGTAACCATTGCAGTGTCCGACCTTTCACTCCTATCTTCTTGAGTCTTTCCATTAGAATGAGATGGTTCACCATGTCGAATGCGGCCGACATATCGAGAAGCACTAGGACAGTGGCATTCCCGTTGTCAGCACGCATACGCGGGTTATCCATCATTGTGACCAAAGCCGTCTCCGTCCCGTGACCAGGGCGAAACCCAAACTGGTCTTTGTCAAGCAAGAAGTTATCCTCCAAAAAACACAACAAGTCCCTACTGACTGTTTTTTCAAAAATTTTCACCGGATAAGGTAGGAGAGAGATAGGTCTAAAGTTTGCCGGTACAGACGGGTCCAAGGAAGGCTTTTTTATCAGTGGGGTCACACCGCCAATTTCCAGTCTTCCGGGACCACTCCTTCTTCTAAGGACTGATTACAGATCTGCCTCAGCCAGGGAAGAGTGTGTCGTCCAGATGACTTCCATATTTTAGAGGGGAATGGGTCAAGCGGGGAACCTGAAGAGACAGTATCCACCAAACTGTCACATGCAGCTTCTGTTAAAAGTTGGAAGTTATCCAGAGATACCAACTGTTGTTGATCTTTGACTCCCAACTGTCCAGGAATAAGTTGTTCAGCCTTATTATTAACATGAAGGATGTTCACTATCTTTGCAATCTTATCCTGAAAGTGTAGAGCGATCTTGTAGCATATTTTTTGTGATGCTGCCACTTTATTATCCATACATGTAGGGGCGGACAGGTCCTTAATAATTTTAATAGCATGAGGTGAGTGAGGATTTAGTCCTCTTTGCAGTGCCCAAGTCCAAAATATAGCAGTTGTGCTGTTTAGCCGGACCTAAAAATGAATACAATATATAAGAATTCTCAAGCGCTGTTATGATCTTATAGATATTTTTGTGCAGATCAGTTTTGCATAAACAAACTGGAACAGGAATGGAGCTCTTTTGCTAATGCTAATGAAGATCTGTTGGTTTCTGAGGAGATGTTAGGCCTTGAGTCATTGGTTTGCATTGTTTCAGGGGCGATGTGAATGTTCAGCTGCACTGAGACAAGCTTCTTAGCACAGAAACACTGTGGGGATAAGAGCCTGGGTCTGCAAGAGGCACAATGATGGATGCTTATTGTACATTTCAGACTTGTGTTCATTATGACATCTGCTGCTGCCAGACTTTCCTGGTTGTTTATTATCTCTAATTGTTATCTTATTCTAAACATTATAAATGTTACAATTTAACGCATCATTGCATCAGTGAATGTGCATCAGTGAATCAGCATGTTTCTGAATCGGGGAGCACCGTTCTAGAATAGACCCCGGACGTCTGAGTGTGGTGAAGATGCGACATATGGGTTAATTGTTTCTTCTTTGTTGCACATCAAGTCCATTTATTTATAGAAACTATCACTAACGTGTGCGCCATCTGAAGATAAGTGAAACACGTTTCTGGCAAATGATCGCCTGGAGGGAGCTGAGAAGTAGTTACTGGTAACTATCCAAATCCAAATCCAAACAAGCTTTATTCGATTTAAAATGTCAAATCATAAAAGCACATAATATTTAAAACATTTGACAACAATCGGACACAGCCCGTCCACAAGACATAATTATGGCTAATAGTCTTAGGTTATTGATTTAAAAATATAGCAAATCTACAATGAAGCTAAAAAGACAATCTTACTTTAAAACAATAAATATTGATAAAAAGGATGTTACATTGTGTTCCGAAATTTAATCACAAGTTTTAAAAAACTAGTAACTGCAAAAATGACATAATCTTCATCTAGTTGTTGGAGCTTGATGAAAGCTGCAGAACATGATCTAATCCCCCAGGATTTAAGAACCGGTAATAAGAAGGCCCTTTGTGGTGCATGGTAAAATTTACAAAACAAAATAACATGCATGTTTGTTTGGTAGGAAATATCGTCACGGGGACAGAGGAGTTTGTCCATTGACCAATTATTGCATAGGGGAAAAGTAGTTAAACGAAAAAAGGTACCTAGCCTAAACCGGGTCAGCAGTGTGCGAGCATACGGACTAGGTTCAACCACAAGATACTTTTGAAGCCCCTCATGAGCAGTAATTTGCTGATATCTAAGGGTGGTATTTTTCCTTTTTTCAAGGTTCCACCTAACACCAACTAAGTGGTCTAAGGCCATCTTTTTCAAGGAACCTCTTGACACCATCTCCAAACTAGCAGGGTTATCGAAGAATTATGGATGTCCTATCTCATTACACATACGTCTAAGATAGGAGAGCCATGGAATGTTAGAGACCCCATCCAGAGATAAACAGTCCTTTATTAGGTCTCTGTTTAAGGCGGTCTCGCTGGTAGCCCAGACCTTGTGCCAAAGGAGTATAGGGGCGATCCTGATGGTATCCAATATATAGGGGAGACCCAGCTCTATGTGTGTCATGTATGTAGAAGACGTTTTAGGGAGGCCCAAAAGATGACAGGTAAAATGATTTTCACCGGTTTGTAGGACCTGAACTTTTTTCCCTCCCCACACACCCGCTCAATATATTGCTACCGGGACACATTTGGCTTTATATATATGAATCAGCTCTTTTGCTGGTTTCCCTCCTAGTTTTGAAGCAAAGTTTCTTAAGGCGCCCATGGAACGCATGAAGGACAGATGCCTGGCATGTATGGCTGCATTCCAAGTTCCCCTCCTATCAAAATGTACCCCATGGTAAGAGAACTTATCCGTGGATTCAATTCTCTTACCATCGAGGTAAATTGGGCACGGCACCCTCTTTGGCCCCTTCCCACAGGACATTGTGTAGGTTTTTTATATATTAATTTTTAGGCCTCTAGCCCTCATAAAACCTGAGAATTTATCCACGGTCTTCTGCAACCCTACTCTGGTGCGCGACATTAATGCCGCGTCATCCGCGTACAACAATATCGGTGTAGGGGTCCTACCAATAGTTGGGTAATCATACTGCGACTCTCTGAGGTGATCTCCGACTGAGTTTATGTATAGGGTGAATAACAGGGGTGCCAAAATGCACCCCTGTCTTACCCCCCTCTTTATAGGAAATTTGTCGGAACACTCCCCCTTCAATCCGTACCTTACCCTAGCACCAGCTCCTCTATAAAGTTCCTTTATAAACAAAATGAGGTGTATGTCAACCCCCAGATCACTCAATGTGTCCCACATAAACTCATGATCTACACAGTCAAAAGCGGAACTTAAGTCAATAAAAGTAATAAAAAGGTTCCCGCTCTTTGCATGAGTGTACTTTGAATTCAGTAGGGCTAGGTTTAAGCATTGTTCAGCAGTCCCCTTGCCAGGTCTAAACCCATACTGGAGATTTGAGATGATGTTATTCTCCTCCCCCCAGGTTTGAATCCTGTTGAGGATAATACGACCTGCCACCTTCATCAAGGCATCCAACAAAGAAATTGGGCGGGAACCACAATAGCATCCACCCAGGAGGGTATAAAGCCACCGTGGTTGGTCTTGTTTAAAACATTCGTTAACATCGGTGCCCAGAGGTCAGGTTCAGCCTTAAAAACATCAATTGGTACCCCATCTGGGCCCGGGGCCTTTCCCGAGGAGCTATCCTTTATCGCTTTAGTGACCTCCTGGCAGCTGAAGGATATAGGTAGTGGAAATGGGCACTGATAATTACTGATCAGAGGGCTAGCTGTCTTGTTGTTATTAGGCTGCTCTCCTTCATGTGAGGTAACTTTTGCATAAAGATGCGTAAAATAGGTCACCCAGGTGTCCCCTGTTATAGCAATGTCTATCATATCGTCCTTTTTGTTTTGAAAATAGGCGCATTTATCACCTTCCAAAAGGCAGTGCTATCTCTTTTATTGGATGCTTCTTTTAAGGCCGACCATGCCTCTTTCTTCAAAGTGGCTTTCCTCTCCTTTATTGTATCTTTGTATGACTTTCTGGCTTGCCTAATTAGCCCCGGGTTTCTTGGTTTAGCATGTAAGAACTTTTTAAGTATTGAAAGTGACTTTGTACACTTAGGGGTCCATTAGGATGGCGGGCGGGCAAGGTAAATAGGAACGCCTGCCTTAAGGGCGGGGGTCCCGACGCCAGCATTAGGATGTGCCCGCCACAGTGGCGGGCACATCCTGCATTCCTAGCATTGTGGCGGGCGGTGCTCTCAGCACTGCCCGCCACAATGCTAGAAATGCATTTCTGCATTTGCATTCACAAAGCTGCAGGCACTGCGCGGTGCCTGCCGCTTTGTTAATGCAAATGAAGGGGGGTACCACAGGTACCCCCCCATGTGCAATACCCCCCCTCCTTCACTCTGGGGCCCCCAGAGTGAAGACCGCATGCCTTTCCGTGGCGGCATGGCCGCCACGGAAAGGCATCACCCTCAGTCCATCATAATATGGCTGGCGGTGTCTGCTTGACACCGCCACCATATTAATCATTTTCTGCCCCGTCCGCAATGCGACCGGGGCGGAGAAGTGGCGGGCGGTGTTTTTGCTCCGCCGTGGTCCCCCCCCGTCATTCTAATGTGGCGGGGGGAATACAGGGAAGGATGGCGGGCGGATTGCCCCCGCCAGGCTGGCGGTGGCTAACGCCAGCCTGGCGGGGCAATCCGCCCGCCATCCTAATGGACCCCTTATTATCAAACCACCCTTGAGCCCTTCTTGCCTTATCCCAGTGTTCTCTTGTTAAGAGTGATTTTATGGCAGCTTGTATCTTTAAAAAAGAGGACAGTACCTTTTCAGGTTCTTCGTCATGTGCCAGACAAATGGAGATATCTACCGGGCAGGTCGCAACAAATTTTTCAAGGAAATCCAGAGGCTCCACCTTATTCCATTTGATAATGTAACCATTTTTAGATGCCAGCCTAATTTCTGTTGGATATAGGGTAGTGGCTCCTATACTACGTGTACGATTTTTGATTTTTAACCTAAATGATATGGGGTAGTGGTCGCTAAGCGGGGAGTCACCCACTACCCAGGATAGGACCAGCCGTGCATGCGCAGCAGAAATTAATGTAAAATCAATTGTAGAATTAAACCCCCTTCCATTAAAAGTCGGCTTGAATGGAATGCTCGGGCCGCATGCCTCATTTATAAAAGACAAATTAAAATAAAAAAGAATATTATTGAGAGCACTACCTAGTTTCATGTGGTTGAAATGGGTGGGACTGTCTTCCCCATGCTCGAAAAGGCCGCACATGCCTGACGAGCCATGATGACAGACCGTACAGTTAAAATCACCCACCCATAGCATAACCTTTTCTCCTGCTGTCTGGTCACCTAGGGTGATTAGGCTCGACAAGAGCTTATTGATTGTAGGCTCCAGGAGTAGAGAAGGCACATTATTATAGAAGTTTACTACGATCATATTTTTTAGATGGCCCCAGGTAAGCAGCAGTATCTGATAGAACTTCGTAAACAAAAACTTATGTACTTTCAAGCCCCCAGACGTAGACACATATGTGCAGAGGCCCCTCTATTTCGACCCTGAATACTAGCCACTGCTGGGGTATGAAAAGTTTGGAAGCCCATAATGTGTCTTTCCTCTATAGACCATGTTTCCTGAAGACAGAAAATACTGTGTTCAGTGACAAGGTCTAACCACTGTTTTTGTGTCACTTTTCTTGCTAGGCCAGCTACATTCCAGGAAAGGAAGGTGGGTGTGTCATCCGTCTGCTTTGGGGAATTGCTCTCTAGGGGCAGGTCTACTCTGTCTCCAGTAGTTAGCGAGGGGGCTGTAATAACATCGGGTTCCAACACAGGGTCAGAAATCGTCGGTATGTTAGTCGTTGGAATAAACCTAATTTCCTTACTAACAGTAATGGCTTCCCTCATGGTAACAACCCTTGACTTATTTAAAGCCTCTCCCTTCCCCCAAGCCGCAAACCTCAATGGCTGGCTTGGGAGCATGGGATGTTGATCTATGGATATTAGTGTTTTATCTGCCTCGATAGGTCCCGGAAGTTAGTCCAGATCGTCCAGACCAGAGAAAACACTATACCGGTTGGACAAGGGGATTGACCAATGAGGAATGTATGAGCCTTGACGTGTCCCAGTTCCCCAGTGAGTAACAGGCCTGTCTTCATATCCACAAACCGGGTGGTTTGATCTCTGATGATTATTATGTGAGGAATAGGAGGTGTAGAAAGGGTATTTGGGTTTGATAGAGAAAGCCGGAGGGCCCCGTGGGTGTATCAATGACTCCGGATACAAATAGGTTAAGGCCCGGGCAGATATCCCACTACCTCCGCACTCTTGATACCAGTCTGCAATGTATGTTACCACCCTACAGTCTCTGAAGTTGATTACAATTATGTCTCCATTGATGTCTTTGGGTCTTGGTCCTACCCATGCAAGTCTTCGCACATGTACAATATCCCCATTCAAGTTACTGGGGAGTGGTCTATTATGCCTGAGCCAATAAATTACTTTATTTTTTAACTCAGTATAACCTTCCCTTTTCCCGTCTTTCAGTTCTGGCACCCCTGTAAGAACTATCACGTAGGGGGAAGCCTCAGGTGGGAGGTCAATATGACTTCCTATCTTTGTTAGTACCTTGTTTTGAGGATAGGTTTCATCCAAATTAGAAGCTCTAGTTGGTATTATTTGGGGTTTAGGTGCTTTACTAGTTGGGTCTCTACCCCTCGACTCCTGTGGTGCTTCAGGTGATTTTTCAATTGACTTAGTGGCGTTCTTTGGGCGGGTTAAATTACCCCATAACTCCTTAATCCCAGAAGCTGCTAACTCAGCCACCATCGTCTTACTAGGTGTTTTGGGGCGGGATGAAATATCCCTCGTGGAGGCAGTCATGTTAGATTTCTCGCCTCCATTTCCGGTGCTCTGCCAGTGGCACGTCAACCTTTTTAAGAGTTTGGTATTTAGTGTTGTTTATTCCACTAGCTTGTTTACCTGTTCACCTAACCTTTTTACCCTTTCAAATAATGGGAGGAGTAATGATCTAACAAGATGTTCTATGTTCTGAGCAGTACATTGTTGTTGCTCCGTACTCCCTTTCTGTATTTCAGGGCAGCTTTTTGTCTCCTGTATGATTAATTTAGAGGGGGGTAAGTCTATCGGGTATTCAGGAGAGGTTTTGTTACGGGGCGGGCTTATAGTTGTTCTCGATACCTTAGTTCTCCTGCCCCGATGCGAAACTCCCCTCCTCTTCCTTTTCTCTGATGCTCATTTCCCCAGCTCCTTTTGAGGGGCTTTAACCTTTTTGCTCACAGGGGTAGGGTTGGGCAGTTTTAGCAGAGAAGGCTCTTCCAACGATAAATCTATTGACGGGTCCAGGTCGACGATGGTGTGGTCCATCCTCAAGATTGACCCTTGGGGTGAGGATTGAGATTTGTCCTGTAGTAAGAGTGGGATGCTAACATCTGCTCCAGCAATGTTCCCTACACTCTGAGTGCTATTTGCAGTAGGTGAAATGGAAAATATTAGAGGGCCCAGGGAAGAACGCCTGTTATGTTGCTGGAACTCTAGAGACAGACGGCTCTCAGCGATGGAGATTTCATGGTCCAAGTTGGACACAGCCTTGGTGAGATAAGCGTCCAGAGTCCCTCTTACACTCACCCCCTCATGCTGCTTCCTCCCTTTGCCAGGTTTAGTAGACATTATATTAGCTATGCCGTGTGTGTCACACCTAACCTCCCTCAATGGCGTCTACCTTCAGGTAGCCGACTATGCTATAGGCAAATGTCCCCTTACTATGTCCTTAGTCCTGGAGGTTCAGGCTGATAGAACCAAGGTGGGTGGTCCGACACGGCCCTGATCGGTCTTGGACGGGCTTAGACGGGCCCACCCTTGGCCCGGGCTTTGCCCGGCGCCGCATGCGCGCGTCCTGCGACGCGGGGAGATGACGTTGTTTTTATGCGCCTCCAGGTGCGGATCGTGCGTTGGCGGCTTATGGCCGCTGAGGCTGATGGGACTAGTAGTCCTCCTCCCGCTCCCGCTCACGGCCCCCCCCCCAACTGCGGCCGCGCTCCGATGTCAGAGAGCTGCGGCGGCAGGGGAAGACCGAGGGCGAGGTCGCCGGCGTGCAAACAACTGGGCAGGCTCACGAAAGGGCAAAGAAGGTGAGAGTGCCAATGGAAAGTACAAAGGGGCTGCCAGAAAGAATCGCCAGGTGCAGGTGCAGATGTGAACCCCCACCTTGCTACTCAATTATAGTCATATGAAAAAATAAAGAATTTCCACAAATCAACCAGCTTGTCCAGCAATAAAGTTTTGTTGCAGTGCGGCAATGTTTTTAGCATAAAAAATAAGGAACATCAAGTTCTGTCCCACTGGACAGGCTTACCAGACACCAGATGTAGAACAGAATCCCTGGCACCTCGGGAGAAATATAACGAAGAGGAAGTCCACAAATATACTCTCTTTGCAAATGCCAGTGATATCACAATTCTGAAAAGGAAACAAAGGAATCTAAAATCCCTCCACGTAATCCACAGGAAAGGTGAAACAGAAGGTCACGCTCAGCCGAGCGGAAGCGAAATATCAGGTAGGCAGGAATTCACCAGAGTAGTAACCCCCAGCCAGTCCTGCTCCGCCCAGCAGGAACACGATACCAGACCCGGAAAAAGCCTTGCCTCCAGGGAAAATTTACCTCAACGTGTCTCAGCTGAGACCACGGGAATCACGGTGGAAATACAGGACACGAATGCAGAGCGGATTGCTCTGCAACCATCTACGCGTCTCAGCCAAGAACGCGAGAAACGCTGTGAAGGACGGAACATGAACTACATTTTAGACATGTTTGCCAGGTTTGTGGGCGCAGGCTACCCCTAAAATCTGAATACCAACAACAAGGATAGCAATGGGTCAAGAAGAGACTATCTGTAAACAATCTATGTATTCCAGGGGTACAACCACGATATCTACTGAAAGTATAACGTAGTAAAATACTTATTCCCATCAGGTTTCCGACCTGTGCCACCCTACATCGTTTGGGATCCTTCACCTTGAAGGAGAGGTAGTTTTACCCACAGTAGATAAGGCAAGATGTAGCTTGATCTGATCAACTGTCTTAAATGTGAGTGTAGTGTACTATGGCATCAGGGAGGTAAAATGATTGACAGTGCAATGTGAAAAGTGAAAGGTGAAAAAGTGTTTAAAATTGGGTAGTGGAAATGGCAAACAGTTTTATTAGGTCCTACCCACTCCCAGAGATTAAAAACAGTGCAAAGTAGTATAAACAAATAATTACTACAGTTGGATTATGGTCGACATGTTTCTGCAGTGACTGCGGAGCCCAATGGTCTCCTACTGCTTCCTCAGGACCTTGATTGATGCTACTGCGTGTAGTGAATACTCTTAAAATAAAGTGAAAACAATATCACCTGCAATTCGCCTGTTGTGATGATCCGGAGTCACCCAGTATCAAGAGGTGAATATGTGAAAAAATACAAAGAACATTACAGATAGTAGCCATACATTTGCAACATGTGTACAGTCTCAATATTGCCAAATAAATATTTGGTCAAAAAGGATCTATAACAGTAACCTTTTAAAAGCCATATTATTATTTAGGCATGAATAAACTTTTTTGTAGTTTTCACTCACCTAATAGTAAGGGAATGCACACCCCACCTCACCTGGCTACAGCTCAGGTAAAACGGAGCACCGCTCTATTTGAAGGAAGCAAGGAGAAAGTAAAGTAAGGGAAGAACTTAAGGTTGTGCTATATCTATTTTCTAAAGTTCGATTAGTTACAATCATATATATATTCTCTAAGTTTTCTGTTAGTCCCTTGATTCAATTGATTGGTCCACTATGTTGATTTACTGATTTCCTCCATATCCATGGGGTGGGTGTATGTATACCTCAAGTAGACTGTGGGTCGCCCCTTGCACATTAGCGCTACCACTTGACGCCTGTACAACCGAGAACAGCAGCGAAATGTGGCAACTGCTCGTACTCAATCAAATAACCTACTCAGATAATGTCCGCATGCTGTATAACAAACTGTACTCATAGAACATGAAGTATGCGGGCTAAATCTTATGAAAACAACAACGGACAACAAAGGCTTTGTCATTTACAAATCGCTAGATATGCGGGCTTTAGTGTTACAGGGAACAATGAAAACTCAGGCTGTGTCCCGTGTTTTCAATCTAAAGTTCAGGAACGGCGCTTACCTGTCCGTCGGTACTCCGGACATCCGTCTAGGCTGTCTTTGGGGAGGTACCCGACAGGACAGGAAGCCGCCATTAGTAACCGCCCCTGCGTCTCTAAACACGTGACGTGCGTCTTTTGACACGTGATCGTGTATTCCAGCGTTAGATGCGCCTGGGATTTGTGGTTTCTAAGACTACCAGTGTGTTTATGTTTCTGCGTTGGACCTCACATATGCGTGAAGGTGAAGTTTTATTTAGCGGAACTGGTAGTCCTGATTAGAAAATAAAACAAAATAAAACGACAAGTCATAATCCACCCTAAGTTGGAGAAAACAAAACTCTCATTTAACATAATGTTATGAAAATACACCACACGCGTGTTGGTCACTTTAAATAAACGTCTCATTCAGCCGGAGAGAGGTGTATGGTTGTCTTTCGTATAGAACTATTAAGCCCCATCCTACAGTTGTTGTAGATGTATAGTAGCCACTGTAATTATTGCTGCTCCGAATTATAAGTTAAGATCTACAAAGACTCAGCAGACAAGAGGTATGTGGCTATGTTCCATATAGAACCATTTAACCCCTTTATGCAGTTGTAGTGGATATAATTATGGCTACTGTAGCAAATGCCGAGATGATGAGATATATAAAAAAGACTAGATGTTATAGTTTTATAAAGACTCAGCATATGATGGTTGAATACACTGTATTGTCTATGTTACAGTGTCAATGGCATATAGACAGATGTCATAGCGACATCCAAGGGATGTCTTCATTCAATCCTGTCTTGTCCGTCCGAAGTCTATAAATCCTTCTCTGTTCTCGTTTAAAGACAAATTTACTGATGTCTTGAGTCTGGGGTGAAACCATTGGTTGTTCCAAGACAGTCCAACGTAGATCTGTTGGTAGATGACGTGCTTGGATAAAATGGTTAGTAAGTCTAGTGGCTTGCCTGCAACATCGTATCGAGCTCTTATGTTCCGATATTCGTAGCTTGACTTTTCTAGTGGTCATCCCCACATATTTCTTGTTACATGGACAGCTGACCAAATAAATCAGATTCATGCTGTTACAATTGGTGAACCTGCGCTGTTGCCAGGGTTGGTCTGTGCCGATGTCAATGGTCACAGACCTAGATGTTTGGGGGCAAGCAGCGCAGTGGCCACATGGATGATGACCTGTCACAGCATTAAATGAAAACAAAAGGGGACTCTCTGATACAGGTACAGTGAATTGAGAAAAGAATGCTCAAAAACTTGAAGTCATGTGATCAATCAATTATATTAAAAAGAAGAAATCCAAAACATTTGGTATCTGAATGATAATCATTCACGAATAACAATCAATGTATCTGGTGACTGTCAAGTACAAAGTGACTTTCTACAACACAAGTTATGTACAATTATATACAATGTCTTCGTTGGCCAGAAACTGTTTTGAACCAAGGAATCCTAGGGTTCTTGTATGGATCCTGGTCACTCTGGGCCTATGGAGTTTGTCGAAGTTTCGACCCTCGTGTGCCCCGGTTGGTGGTCACGGCGGGTCTTTTTCAAGACGGGGGAAAGACAGTCTAGGGGAAAGAAGACTGTGTATCAGAGAGGCTTAGTCATTGTCAGCATTATTAATAGGGTGACTCGAGGGTGGGGTACTCACTTGTTGTTCAGGCTGGAACAATTCAGCCTGAGGCCGGTGTGGCATGAATGCCAAATTACTCTGTGGACCAAGAACACAGTGTTAGCAAACTGTGTTGTGGGTGACTGGGGGGGGGGTGCAGGGGTGAGGGTGGGAGGCAAATGGATAGGAGTGATCAGGTGAGATTAAATCATAAGAACTAATGCACCTCTCGTCCCAGGGGACGCAGTAAAGGACGCGGTGGCATTGGTTAGAGGGAAGGCTCGCCTCTAAGTGAAGTGCTGGTGAATGACCGTGCTGGTTGACCTAATTGTGCCCGAGGCGTGCAAGCCAGGGCGCGGTGGCGTGAGTAATTAATTTGGAGTCGAGTGGACAGGAATGCTAGACTCTATTGCCAAGGGCATGGTTGCATGGCCAGTTAATCAAGAAGAGCTGGTGATTTATCGTGCCGGTTAACCTAGCTTGGCCCGAGTCGTGCAAGCAAGGGTGCGGTAGCGTGAGCCTTTACTTAGGAGTAGGATTTCTGTTGCCTGGGGCAGTGGGAGATGGCATGCCCATTACGTCCGGGGAGTGCTGGTAAATCGAGGGGGTGAGCAAACACCTTAGCGCACGAGTGTGACAAGCAACAGAGAGACAAGCTCCTCGTTGCGTGCGGTCATGGAGTATTCAAAGTGCACGGAGTGCAGCTAGTGACGATTAGCTATTTGCGAGCGGACATGCACTGAGTGTAGCTGTGTACGAGTGCTTGAAAACCCAGGGCGGAGCTGTGGCTAAGAGACGCTTACCTTGTGAGCAGATTCTACAGGGCAAACGGAGGTGCTTCTTTCCTCTCGTGTGTAACGCTGCGGCTGGCAGCGCAAGGCACACAAGCCATAATGAAGGTACGGCTGTAGCGTGCACGTCGGACGCGTTCGTTGCATGACAACGGCGCAGCACCCGTCACTGTATCACGCCGCTTGCGTGAACAGGAAACAGTACCCATGTTGGTGTGGGTTACAAGTGAGTATCGGGGTACGCGGGGGGGGTTGGGGTTGGGGGTCGGATGGCATAAAGGAACTGTCTTATTACACACCCGAGCAATTCAATTACAATATATAACAAATAACAAGGAACATATGTCAGTGCCTAATCTAGCAACTCGATACATATAACATTATTGAACAAGCCCCAATTCATGAAATGTACATCGTTCTGATTTGACTATTTCAAAAAACACAAGCAAATTATTTCAGGAAGAACACAGTCATGATTTTTACGACAGTCTGGATTTAAGGGTAATCCTGTCTATGTTAACTGATGTTCGACCTAGGGGTCGGTCTCGGTTCATGGATGCGAGCCATCGCTGTTGGATCAGTTTGTATACAGTTTGCTCCATCTACTGGAGATGGGTCCATACTGCGCGTACAGAGAGGGTAGTTAACAAAAGTGCTAGAAACCAGCCTATTGCAAATTTATTGATGGCACAGTGAGTCTCATTATTGGATGTAGTATTAAACAAAGAGTTGTCAATAGGATCTGGCCTATACTAGACTCATTTGCTTTGCTACTTCCTCATATTCGTTCAGCCCACATGTTACAGAGTTCAGACAATGAATCCATTTACATTCCTTCATGCTAAGGACTGATGTGAGAGAACCACCTCTTGGGTTAGCATTTATTTTCTCGACAACCCTCCAGCGAATACTTTCTGGACTATGGCCTTTGTCAATAAAATGTTCCACCAAAGGTGCTCCCTGTGTCTTACATCTCACTCTACTCATGTGCTGTAATATCCTCATTTTTACTTTTTGTGTTGTTTGCCCCACGTATGGCATGTCACAGGGGCAAAAGATGATGTAGATGACATTTGAGGTGTTGCAGTTTGTCAGCAGTGGAAGTCTGTAGGTTTTATTTGGACATCATATTCCATGGTAAACTTGCGGGACTAGCATGGGCAGTGTTTTTGCCCCTAGTCTCGCCAACCTGTACGTGCATAGCTTCGAGCAGGAGCATGTGTTCGCAGACACCAACCCCCATCTTGGGTGTCTGCGAACTTGGAAACGCTACATAGACGATATCTTCGTCGTGTGGCGTGGCACAGTAAACCAGCTGAAAGAATTCCACGAATGGCTGAATCAAAGGAATCAGTTCCTCAAGTTTACCATGGAATATGATGTCCATAGACTGGCATTTTTGGATTTGTTAATTTCGAGTACACGACTGGTCTTACTTCTGAATTATATCGTAAGCCAATGGCACGTAATTCCTTACTTAATTACAATAGTTGTCACCCCAACTCACTGCGTGACAACCTGCCCTACGGGCAATTTTTGCGTATTCAAAGAAACTGCTCAACGAAAGCAGCGTTTGAAACACATGCGAAGAGTTTAGCACAAGACTTGGCTGCTAAGGAATATCCCAAAAGGCTAATCCATCCATTGAAAAAGAGAGCCTCTAATAACAACAGAGAGAGCCTTCTGGAAGTATTGCCCCCCAAACCTAAAACTAATCGTATGACTTGTGTTAGTACATTCAGAATGCAGTCCAATCAAATTAAAAAGATCGTGAAGAAACATTGGGGTATTCTTAACACTGGCGAGGATACTCTGCCCCTCCCATTGTTTGCTTTTAAAAGAGGACAGAATTTAAAGGACAAGTTGGTCCATACCAGACCTAAGAGTGACATTCCCAGGGCTGTAGGCACCCTGTGGGACATGCCTGCTGTGACAGGTCATCATCCATGTGGCCACTGCGCTGCTTACCCCCAAACATCTAGGTCTGTGACCATTGACATCGGCACAGACCAACCCTGGCAACAGCGCAGGTTCACCAATTGTAACAGCATGAATCTGATTTATTTGGTCAGCTGTCCATGTAACAAGAAATATGTGGGGATGACCACTAGAAAAGTCAAGCTACGAATATCGGAACATAAGAGCTCGATACGATGTTGCAGGCAAGCCACTAGACTTACTAACCATTTTATCCAAGCACGTCATCTACCAACAGATCTACGTTGGACTGTCTTGGAACAACCAATGGTTTCACCCCAGACTCAAGACATCAGTAAATTTCTCTTTAAACGAGAACAGAGATGGATTTATAGACTTCGGACGGACAAGACAGGATTGAATGAAGACATCCCTTGGATGTCGCTATGACATCTGTCTATATGCCATTGACGCTGTAACATAGACAGTACAGTGTATTCAACCGTCATATGCTGAGTCTTTATAAAACTATAACATCTAGTCTTTTTTATATATCTCATCATCTCGGCATTTGCTACAGTAGCCATAATTATATCCACTACAACTGCATAAAGGGGTTAAATGGTTCTATATGGAACATAGCCACATACCTCTTGTCTGCTGACTCTTTGTAGATCTTAACTTATAATTCGGAGCAGCTATAATTACAGTGGCTACTATACATCTACAACAACTGTAGGATGGGGCTTAATAGTTCTATACGAAAGACAACCATACACCTCTCTTCGGCTGAATGAGACGTTTATTTAAAGTGACCAACACGCGTGTGGTGTATTGTCATAACATTATGTTAAATGAGAGTTTTGTTTTCTCCAATTTAGGGTGGATTATGGCTTGTCATTTTATTTTGTTTTATTTTCTAATCAGGAGTACCAGTTCCGCTAAATAAAACTTCACCTTCACGCATATGTGAGGTCCAACGCAGAAACATAAACACACTGGTAGTCTTAGAAACCACAAATCCCAGGCGCATCTAACGCTGGAATACACGATCACGTGTCAAAAGACGCACGTCACGTGTTTAGAGACGCAGGGGCGGTTACTAATGGCGGCTTCCTGTCCTGTCGGGTACCTCCCCAAAGACAGCCTAGACGGATGTCCGGAGTACCGACGGACAGGTAAGCGCCGTTCCTGAACTTTAGATTGAAAACACGGGACACAGCCTGAGTTTTCATTGTTCCCTGTAACACTAAAGCCCGCATATCTAGCGATTTGTTAACGCGGTTGGTAAATGACGAAGCCTTTGTCGTCCGTTGTTGTTTTCATAAGATTTAGCCCGCATACTTCATGTTCTATGAGCAGAGTTTGTTATACAGCATGCGGACATTATCTGAGTAGGTTATTTGATTGAGTACGAGCAGCTGCCACATTTCGCTGCTGTTCTCGGTTGTACAGGCGTCAAACGGTAGCGCTAATGTGCAAGGGGCGACCCACAGTCTACTTGAGGTATACATACACCCACCCCATGAATATGGAGGGAATCAGAAAATCAACATAGTGGACCAATCAATTGAATCGAGGGACTAACAGAAAACTTAGAGAATATATATATGATTGTAACTAATCGAACTTTAGAAAATAGATATAGCACAACCTTAATTTCTTCCCTTACTTTACTTTCTCCTTGCTTCCTTCAAATAGAGCGGTGCTCCGTTTTACCTGAGCTGTAGCCAGGTGAGGTGGGGTGTGCATTCCCTTACTATTAGGTGAGTGAAAACTACAAAAAAGTTTATTCATGCCTAAATAATAATATGGCTTTTAAAAGGTTACTGTTATAGATCCTTTTCGACCAAATATTTATTTGGCAATATTGAGACTGTACACATGTTACAAATGTATGGCTACTCTCTGTAATGTTCTTTGTATTTTTTCACATATTTGCCTCTTGATACTGGGTGACTCCGGATCATCACAACAGGCGAATCGCAGGTGATATTGTTTTCACTTTATTTTAAGAGTATTCACTACACGCAGTAGCATCAATCAAGGTCCTGAGGAAGCAGTAGGAGACCATTGGGCTCCGCAGTCACTGCAGAAACATGTCGACCATAATCCAACTGTAGTAATTATTTATTTATACTACTTTGCACTGTTTTTAATCTCTGGGAGTGAGGAGGACCTAATAAAACTGTTTGCCATTTCCACTACCCAATTTTAAACACTTTTTCACCTTTCACTTTTCACATTGCACTGTCAATCATTTTACCTCCCTGATGCCATAGTACACTACACTCACATTTAAGACAGTTGATCAGATCAGGCTACATCTTGCCTTATCTACTGTGGGTAAAACTACCTCTCCTTCAAGGTGAAGGATCCCAAATGATGTAGGGTGGCACTGGTCGGAAACCTGATGGGAATAAGTAGCCGAGCGGAAGCGAAATATCAGGTAGGCAGGAATTCACCAGAGTAGTAACCCCCAGCCAGTCCTGCTCCGCCCAGCAGGAACACGATACCAGACCCGGAAAAAGCCTTGCCTCCAGGGAAAATCGACCTCAACGTGTCTCAGCTGAGACCACGGGAATCACGGTGGAAATACAGGACACGAATGCAGAGCGGATTGCTCTGCAACCATCTACGCGTCTCAGCCAAGAACGCGAGAAACGCTGTGAAGGACGGAACATGAACTACATTTTAGACATGTTTGCCAGGTTTGTGGGCGCAGGCTACCCCTAAAATCTGAATACCAACAACAAGGATAGCAATGGGTCAAGAAGAGACTATCTGTAAACAATCTATGTATTCCAGGGGTACAACCACGATATCTACTGAAAGTATAACGTAGTAAAATACTTATTCCCATCAGGTTTCCGACCTGTGCCACCCTACATCGTTTGGGATCCTTCACCTTGAAGGAGAGGTAGTTTTACCCACAGTAGATAAGGCAAGATGTAGCCTGATCTGATCAACGGTCTTAAATGTGAGTGTAGTGTACTATGGCATCAGGGAGGTAAAATGATTGACAGTGCAATGTGAAAAGTGAAAGGTGAAAAAGTGTTTAAAATTGGGTAGTGGAAATGGCAAACAGTTTTATTAGGTCCTACCCACTCCCAGAGATTAAAAACAGTGCAAAGTAGTATAAACAAATAATTACTACAGTTGGATTATGGTCGACATGTTTCTGCAGTGACTGCGGAGCCCAATGGTCTCCTACTGCTTCCTCAGGACCTTGATTGATGCTACTGCGTGTAGTGAATACTCTTAAAATAAAGTGAAAACAATATCACCTGCAATTCGCCTGTTGTGATGATCCGGAGTCACCCAGTATCAAGAGGTGAATATGTGAAAAAATACAAAGAACATTACAGATAGTAGCCATACATTTGCAACATGTGTACAGTCTCAATATTGCCAAATAAATATTTGGTCAAAAAGGATCTATAACAGTAACCTTTTAAAAGCCATATTATTATTTAGGCATGAATAAACTTTTTTGTAGTTTTCACTCACCTAATAGTAAGGGAATGCACACCCCACCTCACCTGGCTACAGCTCAGGTAAAACGGAGCACCGCTCTATTTGAAGGAAGCAAGGAGAAAGTAAAGTAAGGGAAGAACTTAAGGTTGTGCTATATCTATTTTCTAAAGTTCGATTAGTTACAATCATATATATATTCTCTAAGTTTTCTGTTAGTCCCTTGATTCAATTGATTGGTCCACTATGTTGATTTACTGATTTCCTCCATATCCATGGGGTGGGTGTATGTATACCTCAAGTAGACTGTGGGTCGCCCCTTGCACATTAGCGCTACCACTTGACGCCTGTACAACCGAGAACAGCAGCGAAATGTGGCAACTGCTCGTACTCAATCAAATAACCTACTCAGATAATGTCCGCATGCTGTATAACAAACTGTACTCATAGAACATGAAGTATGCGGGCTAAATCTTATGAAAACAACAACGGACAACAAAGGCTTTGTCATTTACAAATCGCTAGATATGCGGGCTTTAGTGTTACAGGGAACAATGAAAACTCAGGCTGTGTCCCGTGTTTTCAATCTAAAGTTCAGGAACGGCGCTTACCTGTCCGTCGGTACTCCGGACATCCGTCTAGGCTGTCTTTGGGGAGGTACCCGACAGGACAGGAAGCCGCCATTAGTAACCGCCCCTGCGTCTCTAAACACGTGACGTGCGTCTTTTGACACGTGATCGTGTATTCCAGCGTTAGATGCGCCTGGGATTTGTGGTTTCTAAGACTACCAGTGTGTTTATGTTTCTGCGTTGGACCTCACATATGCGTGAAGGTGAAGTTTTATTTAGCGGAACTGGTAGTCCTGATTAGAAAATAAAACAAAATAAAACGACAAGTCATAATCCACCCTAAGTTGGAGAAAACAAAACTCTCATTTAACATAATGTTATGAAAATACACCACACGCGTGTTGGTCACTTTAAATAAACGTCTCATTCAGCCGGAGAGAGGTGTATGGTTGTCTTTCGTATAGAACTATTAAGCCCCATCCTACAGTTGTTGTAGATGTATAGTAGCCACTGTAATTATTGCTGCTCCGAATTATAAGTTAAGATCTACAAAGACTCAGCAGACAAGAGGTATGTGGCTATGTTCCATATAGAACCATTTAACCCCTTTATGCAGTTGTAGTGGATATAATTATGGCTACTGTAGCAAATGCCGAGATGATGAGATATATAAAAAAGACTAGATGTTATAGTTTTATAAAGACTCAGCATATGATGGTTGAATACACTGTATTGTCTATGTTACAGTGTCAATGGCATATAGACAGATGTCATAGCGACATCCAAGGGATGTCTTCATTCAATCCTGTCTTGTCCGTCCGAAGTCTATAAATCCTTCTCTGTTCTCGTTTAAAGACAAATTTACTGATGTCTTGAGTCTGGGGTGAAACCATTGGTTGTTCCAAGACAGTCCAACGTAGATCTGTTGGTAGATGACGTGCTTGGATAAAATGGTTAGTAAGTCTAGTGGCTTGCCTGCAACATCGTATCGAGCTCTTATGTTCCGATATTCGTAGCTTGACTTTTCTAGTGGTCATCCCCACATATTTCTTGTTACATGGACAGCTGACCAAATAAATCAGATTCATGCTGTTACAATTGGTGAACCTGCGCTGTTGCCAGGGTTGGTCTGTGCCGATGTCAATGGTCACAGACCTAGATGTTTGGGGGCAAGCAGCGCAGTGGCCACATGGATGATGACCTGTCACAGCATTAAATGAAAACAAAAGGGGACTCTCTGATACAGGTACAGTGAATTGAGAAAAGAATGCTCAAAAACTTGAAGTCATGTGATCAATCAATTATATTAAAAAGAAGAAATCCAAAACATTTGGTATCTGAATGATAATCATTCACGAATAACAATCAATGTATCTGGTGACTGTCAAGTACAAAGTGACTTTCTACAACACAAGTTATGTACAATTATATACAATGTCTTCGTTGGCCAGAAACTGTTTTGAACCAAGGAATCCTAGGGTTCTTGTATGGATCCTGGTCACTCTGGGCCTATGGAGTTTGTCGAAGTTTCGACCCTCGTGTGCCCCGGTTGGTGGTCACGGCGGGTCTTTTTCAAGACGGGGGAAAGACAGTCTAGGGGAAAGAAGACTGTGTATCAGAGAGGCTTAGTCATTGTCAGCATTATTAATAGGGTGACTCGAGGGTGGGGTACTCACTTGTTGTTCAGGCTGGAACAATTCAGCCTGAGGCCGGTGTGGCATGAATGCCAAATTACTCTGTGGACCAAGAACACAGTGTTAGCAAACTGTGTTGTGGGTGACTGGGGGGGGGGGTGCAGGGGTGAGGGTGGGAGGCAAATGGATAGGAGTGATCAGGTGAGATTAAATCATAAGAACTAATGCACCTCTCGTCCCAGGGGACGCAGTAAAGGACGCGGTGGCATTGGTTAGAGGGAAGGCTCGCCTCTAAGTGAAGTGCTGGTGAATGACCGTGCTGGTTGACCTAATTGTGCCCGAGGCGTGCAAGCCAGGGCGCGGTGGCGTGAGTAATTAATTTGGAGTCGAGTGGACAGGAATGCTAGACTCTATTGCCAAGGGCATGGTTGCATGGCCAGTTAATCAAGAAGAGCTGGTGATTTATCGTGCCGGTTAACCTAGCTTGGCCCGAGTCGTGCAAGCAAGGGTGCGGTAGCGTGAGCCTTTACTTAGGAGTAGGATTTCTGTTGCCTGGGGCAGTGGGAGATGGCATGCCCATTACGTCCGGGGAGTGCTGGTAAATCGAGGGGGTGAGCAAACACCTTAGCGCACGAGTGTGACAAGCAACAGAGAGACAAGCTCCTCGTTGCGTGCGGTCATGGAGTATTCAAAGTGCACGGAGTGCAGCTAGTGACGATTAGCTATTTGCGAGCGGACATGCACTGAGTGTAGCTGTGTACGAGTGCTTGAAAACCCAGGGCGGAGCTGTGGCTAAGAGACGCTTACCTTGTGAGCAGATTCTACAGGGCAAACGGAGGTGCTTCTTTCCTCTCGTGTGTAACGCTGCGGCTGGCAGCGCAAGGCACACAAGCCATAATGAAGGTACGGCTGTAGCGTGCACGTCGGACGCGTTCGTTGCATGACAACGGCGCAGCACCCGTCACTGTATCACGCCGCTTGCGTGAACAGGAAACAGTACCCATGTTGGTGTGGGTTACAAGTGAGTATCGGGGTACGCGGGGGGGGTTGGGGTTGGGGGTCGGATGGCATAAAGGAACTGTCTTATTACACACCCGAGCAATTCAATTACAATATATAACAAATAACAAGGAACATATGTCAGTGCCTAATCTAGCAACTCGATACATATAACATTATTGAACAAGCCCCAATTCATGAAATGTACATCGTTCTGATTTGACTATTTCAAAAAACACAAGCAAATTATTTCAGGAAGAACACAGTCATGATTTTTACGACAGTCTGGATTTAAGGGTAATCCTGTCTATGTTAACTGATGTTCGACCTAGGGGTCGGTCTCGGTTCATGGATGCGAGCCATCGCTGTTGGATCAGTTTGTATACAGTTTGCTCCATCTACTGGAGATGGGTCCATACTGCGCGTACAGAGAGGGTAGTTAACAAAAGTGCTAGAAACCAGCCTATTGCAAATTTATTGATGGCACAGTGAGTCTCATTATTGGATGTAGTATTAAACAAAGAGTTGTCAATAGGATCTGGCCTATACTAGACTCATTTGCTTTGCTACTTCCTCATATTCGTTCAGCCCACATGTTACAGAGTTCAGACAATGAATCCATTTACATTCCTTCATGCTAAGGACTGATGTGAGAGAACCACCTCTTGGGTTAGCATTTATTTTCTCGACAACCCTCCAGCGAATACTTTCTGGACTATGGCCTTTGTCAATAAAATGTTCCACCAAAGGTGCTCCCTGTGTCTTACATCTCACTCTACTCATGTGCTGTAATATCCTCATTTTTACTTTTTGTGTTGTTTGCCCCACGTATGGCATGTCACAGGGGCAAAAGATGATGTAGATGACATTTGAGGTGTTGCAGTTTGTCAGCAGTGGAAGTCTGTAGGTTTTATTTGGACATCATATTCCATGGTAAACTTGCGGGACTAGCATGGGCAGTGTTTTTGCCCCTAGTCTCGCCAACCTGTACGTGCATAGCTTCGAGCAGGAGCATGTGTTCGCAGACACCAACCCCCATCTTGGGTGTCTGCGAACTTGGAAACGCTACATAGACGATATCTTCGTCGTGTGGCGTGGCACAGTAAACCAGCTGAAAGAATTCCACGAATGGCTGAATCAAAGGAATCAGTTCCTCAAGTTTACCATGGAATATGATGTCCATAGACTGGCATTTTTGGATTTGTTAATTTCGAGTACACGACTGGTCTTACTTCTGAATTATATCGTAAGCCAATGGCACGTAATTCCTTACTTAATTACAATAGTTGTCACCCCAACTCACTGCGTGACAACCTGCCCTACGGGCAATTTTTGCGTATTCAAAGAAACTGCTCAACGAAAGCAGCGTTTGAAACACATGCGAAGAGTTTAGCACAAGACTTGGCTGCTAAGGAATATCCCAAAAGGCTAATCCATCCATTGAAAAAGAGAGCCTCTAATAACAACAGAGAGAGCCTTCTGGAAGTATTGCCCCCCAAACCTAAAACTAATCGTATGACTTGTGTTAGTACATTCAGAATGCAGTCCAATCAAATTAAAAAGATCGTGAAGAAACATTGGGGTATTCTTAACACTGGCGAGGATACTCTGCCCCTCCCATTGTTTGCTTTTAAAAGAGGACAGAATTTAAAGGACAAGTTGGTCCATACCAGACCTAAGAGTGACATTCCCAGGGCTGTAGGCACCCTGTGGGACATGCCTGCTGTGACAGGTCATCATCCATGTGGCCACTGCGCTGCTTACCCCCAAACATCTAGGTCTGTGACCATTGACATCGGCACAGACCAACCCTGGCAACAGCGCAGGTTCACCAATTGTAACAGCATGAATCTGATTTATTTGGTCAGCTGTCCATGTAACAAGAAATATGTGGGGATGACCACTAGAAAAGTCAAGCTACGAATATCGGAACATAAGAGCTCGATACGATGTTGCAGGCAAGCCACTAGACTTACTAACCATTTTATCCAAGCACGTCATCTACCAACAGATCTACGTTGGACTGTCTTGGAACAACCAATGGTTTCACCCCAGACTCAAGACATCAGTAAATTTCTCTTTAAACGAGAACAGAGATGGATTTATAGACTTCGGACGGACAAGACAGGATTGAATGAAGACATCCCTTGGATGTCGCTATGACATCTGTCTATATGCCATTGACGCTGTAACATAGACAGTACAGTGTATTCAACCGTCATATGCTGAGTCTTTATAAAACTATAACATCTAGTCTTTTTTATATATCTCATCATCTCGGCATTTGCTACAGTAGCCATAATTATATCCACTACAACTGCATAAAGGGGTTAAATGGTTCTATATGGAACATAGCCACATACCTCTTGTCTGCTGACTCTTTGTAGATCTTAACTTATAATTCGGAGCAGCTATAATTACAGTGGCTACTATACATCTACAACAACTGTAGGATGGGGCTTAATAGTTCTATACGAAAGACAACCATACACCTCTCTTCGGCTGAATGAGACGTTTATTTAAAGTGACCAACACGCGTGTGGTGTATTGTCATAACATTATGTTAAATGAGAGTTTTGTTTTCTCCAATTTAGGGTGGATTATGGCTTGTCATTTTATTTTGTTTTATTTTCTAATCAGGAGTACCAGTTCCGCTAAATAAAACTTCACCTTCACGCATATGTGAGGTCCAACGCAGAAACATAAACACACTGGTAGTCTTAGAAACCACAAATCCCAGGCGCATCTAACGCTGGAATACACGATCACGTGTCAAAAGACGCACGTCACGTGTTTAGAGACGCAGGGGCGGTTACTAATGGCGGCTTCCTGTCCTGTCGGGTACCTCCCCAAAGACAGCCTAGACGGATGTCCGGAGTACCGACGGACAGGTAAGCGCCGTTCCTGAACTTTAGATTGAAAACACGGGACACAGCCTGAGTTTTCATTGTTCCCTGTAACACTAAAGCCCGCATATCTAGCGATTTGTTAACGCGGTTGGTAAATGACGAAGCCTTTGTCGTCCGTTGTTGTTTTCATAAGATTTAGCCCGCATACTTCATGTTCTATGAGCAGAGTTTGTTATACAGCATGCGGACATTATCTGAGTAGGTTATTTGATTGAGTACGAGCAGCTGCCACATTTCGCTGCTGTTCTCGGTTGTACAGGCGTCAAACGGTAGCGCTAATGTGCAAGGGGCGACCCACAGTCTACTTGAGGTATACATACACCCACCCCATGAATATGGAGGGAATCAGAAAATCAACATAGTGGACCAATCAATTGAATCGAGGGACTAACAGAAAACTTAGAGAATATATATATGATTGTAACTAATCGAACTTTAGAAAATAGATATAGCACAACCTTAATTTCTTCCCTTACTTTACTTTCTCCTTGCTTCCTTCAAATAGAGCGGTGCTCCGTTTTACCTGAGCTGTAGCCAGGTGAGGTGGGGTGTGCATTCCCTTACTATTAGGTGAGTGAAAACTACAAAAAAGTTTATTCATGCCTAAATAATAATATGGCTTTTAAAAGGTTACTGTTATAGATCCTTTTCGACCAAATATTTATTTGGCAATATTGAGACTGTACACATGTTACAAATGTATGGCTACTCTCTGTAATGTTCTTTGTATTTTTTCACATATTTGCCTCTTGATACTGGGTGACTCCGGATCATCACAACAGGCGAATCGCAGGTGATATTGTTTTCACTTTATTTTAAGAGTATTCACTACACGCAGTAGCATCAATCAAGGTCCTGAGGAAGCAGTAGGAGACCATTGGGCTCCGCAGTCACTGCAGAAACATGTCGACCATAATCCAACTGTAGTAATTATTTATTTATACTACTTTGCACTGTTTTTAATCTCTGGGAGTGAGGAGGACCTAATAAAACTGTTTGCCATTTCCACTACCCAATTTTAAACACTTTTTCACCTTTCACTTTTCACATTGCACTGTCAATCATTTTACCTCCCTGATGCCATAGTACACTACACTCACATTTAAGACAGTTGATCAGATCAGGCTACATCTTGCCTTATCTACTGTGGGTAAAACTACCTCTCCTTCAAGGTGAAGGATCCCAAATGATGTAGGGTGGCACTGGTCGGAAACCTGATGGGAATAAGTAGCCGAGCGGAAGCGAAATATCAGGTAGGCAGGAATTCACCAGAGTAGTAACCCCCAGCCAGTCCTGCTCCGCCCAGCAGGAACACGATACCAGACCCGGAAAAAGCCTTGCCTCCAGGGAAAATCGACCTCAACGTGTCTCAGCTGAGACCACGGGAATCACGGTGGAAATACAGGACACGAATGCAGAGCGGATTGCTCTGCAACCATCTACGCGTCTCAGCCAAGAACGCGAGAAACGCTGTGAAGGACGGAACATGAACTACATTTTAGACATGTTTGCCAGGTTTGTGGGCGCAGGCTACCCCTAAAATCTGAATACCAACAACAAGGATAGCAATGGGTCAAGAAGAGACTATCTGTAAACAATCTATGTATTCCAGGGGTACAACCACGATATCTACTGAAAGTATAACGTAGTAAAATACTTATTCCCATCAGGTTTCCGACCTGTGCCACCCTACATCGTTTGGGATCCTTCACCTTGAAGGAGAGGTAGTTTTACCCACAGTAGATAAGGCAAGATGTAGCCTGATCTGATCAACGGTCTTAAATGTGAGTGTAGTGTACTATGGCATCAGGGAGGTAAAATGATTGACAGTGCAATGTGAAAAGTGAAAGGTGAAAAAGTGTTTAAAATTGGGTAGTGGAAATGGCAAACAGTTTTATTAGGTCCTACCCACTCCCCAGAGATTAAAAACAGTGCAAAGTAGTATAAACAAATAATTACTACAGTTGGATTATGGTCGACATGTTTCTGCAGTGACTGCGGAGCCCAATGGTCTCCTACTGCTTCCTCAGGACCTTGATTGATGCTACTGCGTGTAGTGAATACTCTTAAAATAAAGTGAAAACAATATCACCTGCAATTCGCCTGTTGTGATGATCCGGAGTCACCCAGTATCAAGAGGTGAATATGTGAAAAAATACAAAGAACATTACAGATAGTAGCCATACATTTGCAACATGTGTACAGTCTCAATATTGCCAAATAAATATTTGGTCAAAAAGGATCTATAACAGTAACCTTTTAAAAGCCATATTATTATTTAGGCATGAATAAACTTTTTTGTAGTTTTCACTCACCTAATAGTAAGGGAATGCACACCCCACCTCACCTGGCTACAGCTCAGGTAAAACGGAGCACCGCTCTATTTGAAGGAAGCAAGGAGAAAGTAAAGTAAGGGAAGAACTTAAGGTTGTGCTATATCTATTTTCTAAAGTTCGATTAGTTACAATCATATATATATTCTCTAAGTTTTCTGTTAGTCCCTTGATTCAATTGATTGGTCCACTATGTTGATTTACTGATTTCCTCCATATCCATGGGGTGGGTGTATGTATACCTCAAGTAGACTGTGGGTCGCCCCTTGCACATTAGCGCTACCGCTTGACGCCTGTACAACCGAGAACAGCAGCGAAATGTGGCAACTGCTCGTACTCAATCAAATAACCTACTCAGATAATGTCCGCATGCTGTATAACAAACTGTACTCATAGAACATGAAGTATGCGGGCTAAATCTTATGAAAACAACAACGGACAACAAAGGCTTCGTCATTTACAAATCGCTAGATATGCGGGCTTTAGTGTTACAGGGAACAATGAAAACTCAGGCTGTGTCCTGTGTTTTCAATCTAAAGTTCAGGAACGGCGCTTACCTGTCCGTCGGTACTCCGGACATCCGTCTAGGCTGTCTTTGGGGAGGTACCCGACAGGACAGGAAGCCGCCATTAGTAACCGCCCCTGCGTCTCTAAACACGTGACGTGCGTCTTTTGACACGTGATCGTGTATTCCAGCGTTAGATGCGCCTGGGATTTGTGGTTTCTAAGACTACCAGTGTGTTTATGTTTCTGCGTTGGACCTCACATATGCGTGAAGGTGAAGTTTTATTTAGCGGAACTGGTAGTCCTGATTAGAAAATAAAACAAAATAAAACGACAAGTCATAATCCACCCTAAGTTGGAGAAAACAAAACTCTCATTTAACATAATGTTATGAAAATACACCACACGCGTGTTGGTCACTTTAAATAAACGTCTCATTCAGCCGGAGAGAGGTGTATGGTTGTCTTTCGTATAGAACTATTAAGCCCCATCCTACAGTTGTTGTAGATGTATAGTAGCCACTGTAATTATTGCTGCTCCGAATTATAAGTTAAGATCTACAAAGACTCAGCAGACAAGAGGTATGTGGCTATGTTCCATATAGAACCATTTAACCCCTTTATGCAGTTGTAGTGGATATAATTATGGCTACTGTAGCAAATGCCGAGATGATGAGATATATAAAAAAGACTAGATGTTATAGTTTTATAAAGACTCAGCATATGATGGTTGAATACACTGTATTGTCTATGTTACAGTGTCAATGGCATATAGACAGATGTCATAGCGACATCCAAGGGATGTCTTCATTCAATCCTGTCTTGTCCGTCCGAAGTCTATAAATCCTTCTCTGTTCTCGTTTAAAGACAAATTTACTGATGTCTTGAGTCTGGGGTGAAACCATTGGTTGTTCCAAGACAGTCCAACGTAGATCTGTTGGTAGATGACGTGCTTGGATAAAATGGTTAGTAAGTCTAGTGGCTTGCCTGCAACATCGTATCGAGCTCTTATGTTCCGATATTCGTAGCTTGACTTTTCTAGTGGTCATCCCCACATATTTCTTGTTACATGGACAGCTGACCAAATAAATCAGATTCATGCTGTTACAATTGGTGAACCTGCGCTGTTGCCAGGGTTGGTCTGTGCCGATGTCAATGGTCACAGACCTAGATGTTTGGGGGCAAGCAGCGCAGTGGCCACATGGATGATGACCTGTCACAGCATTAAATGAAAACAAAAGGGGACTCTCTGATACAGGTACAGTGAATTGAGAAAAGAATGCTCAAAAACTTGAAGTCATGTGATCAATCAATTATATTAAAAAGAAGAAATCCAAAACATTTGGTATCTGAATGATAATCATTCACGAATAACAATCAATGTATCTGGTGACTGTCAAGTACAAAGTGACTTTCTACAACACAAGTTATGTACAATTATATACAATGTCTTCATTGGCCAGAAACTGTTTTGAACCAAGGAATCCTAGGGTTCTTGTATGGATCCTGGTCACTCTGGGCCTATGGAGTTTGTCGAAGTTTCGACCCTCGTGTGCCCCGGTTGGTGGTCACGGCGGGTCTTTTTCAAGACGGGGGAAAGACAGTCTAGGGGAAAGAAGACTGTGTATCAGAGAGGCTTAGTCATTGTCAGCATTATTAATAGGGTGACTCGAGGGTGGGGTACTCACTTGTTGTTCAGGCTGGAACAATTCAGCCTGAGGCCGGTGTGGCATGAATGCCAAATTACTCTGTGGACCAAGAACACAGTGTTAGCAAACTGTGTTGTGGGTGACTGGGGGGGGGGGGTGCAGGGGTGAGGGTGGGAGGCAAATGGATAGGAGTGATCAGGTGAGATTAAATCATAAGAACTAATGCACCTCTCGTCCCAGGGGACCCAGTAAAGGACGCGGTGGCATTGGTTAGAGGGAAGGCTCGCCTCTAAGTGAAGTGCTGGTGAATGACCGTGCTGGTTGACCTAATTGTGCCCGAGGCGTGCAAGCCAGGGCGCGGTGGCGTGAGTAATTAATTTGGAGTCGAGTGGACAGGAATGCTAGACTCTATTGCCAAGGGCATGGTTGCATGGCCAGTTAATCAAGAAGAGCTGGTGATTTATCGTGCCGGTTAACCTAGCTTGGCCCGAGTCGTGCAAGCAAGGGTGCGGTAGCGTGAGCCTTTACTTAGGAGTAGGATTTCTGTTGCCTGGGGCAGTGGGAGATGGCATGCCCATTACGTCCGGGGAGTGCTGGTAAATCGAGGGGGTGAGCAAACACCTTAGCGCACGAGTGTGACAAGCAACAGAGAGACAAGCTCCTCGTTGCGTGCGGTCATGGAGTATTCAAAGTGCACGGAGTGCCGCTAGTGACGATTAGCTATTTGCGAGCGGACATGCACTGAGTGTAGCTGTGTACGAGTGCTTGAAAACCCAGGGCGGAGCTGTGGCTAAGAGACGCTTACCTTGTGAGCAGATTCTACAGGGCAAACGGAGGTGCTTCTTTCCTCTCGTGTGTAACGCTGCGGCTGGCAGCGCAAGGCACACAAGCCGTAATGAAGGTACGGCTGTGGCGTGCACGTCGGACGCGTTCGTTGCGTGGCAACGGCGCAGCACCCGTCACTGTATCACGCCGCTTGCGTGAACAGGAAACAGTACCCATGTTGGTGTGGGTTACAAGTGAGTATCGGGGTACGCGGGGGGGGTTGGGGTTGGGGGTCGGATGGCATAAAGGAACTGTCTTATTACACACCCGAGCAATTCAATTACAATATATAACAAATAACAAGGAACATATGTCAGTGCCTAATCTAGCAACTCGATACATATAACATTATTGAACAAGCCCCAATTCATGAAATGTACATCGTTCTGATTTGACTATTTCAAAAAACACAAGCAAATTATTTCAGGAAGAACACAGTCATGATTTTTACGACAGTCTGGATTTAAGGGTAATCCTGTCTATGTTAACTGATGTTCGACCTAGGGGTCGGTCTCGGTTCATGGATGCGAGCCATCGCTGTTGGATCAGTTTGTATACAGTTTGCTCCATCTACTGGAGATGGGTCCATACTGCGCGTACAGAGAGGGTAGTTAACAAAAGTGCTAGAAACCAGCCTATTGCAAATTTATTGATGGCACAGTGAGTCTCATTATTGGATGTAGTATTAAACAAAGAGTTGTCAATAGGATCTGGCCTATACTAGACTCATTTGCTTTGCTACTTCCTCATATTCGTTCAGCCCACATGTTACAGAGTTCAGACAATGAATCCATTTACATTCCTTCATGCTAAGGACTGATGTGAGAGAACCACCTCTTGGGTTAGCATTTATTTTCTCGACAACCCTCCAGCGAATACTTTCTGGACTATGGCCTTTGTCAATAAAATGTTCCACCAAAGGTGCTCCCTGTGTCTTACATCTCACTCTACTCATGTGCTGTAATATCCTCATTTTTACTTTTTGTGTTGTTTGCCCCACGTATGGCATGTCACAGGGGCAAAAGATGATGTAGATGACATTTGAGGTGTTGCAGTTTGTCAGCAGTGGAAGTCTGTAGGTTTTATTTGGACATCATATTCCATGGTAAACTTGCGGGACTAGCATGGGCAGTGTTTTTGCCCCTAGTCTCGCCAACCTGTACGTGCATAGCTTCGAGCAGGAGCATGTGTTCGCAGACACCAACCCCCATCTTGGGTGTCTGCGAACTTGGAAACGCTACATAGACGATATCTTCGTCGTGTGGCGTGGCACAGTAAACCAGCTGAAAGGATTCCACGAATGGCTGAATCAAAGGAATCAGTTCCTCAAGTTTACCATGGAATATGATGTCCATAGACTGGCATTTTTGGATTTGTTAATTTCGAGTACACGACTGGTCTTACTTCTGAATTATATCGTAAGCCAATGGCACGTAATTCCTTACTTAATTACAATAGTTGTCACCCCAACTCACTGCGTGACAACCTGCCCTACGGGCAATTTTTGCGTATTCAAAGAAACTGCTCAACGAAAGCAGCGTTTGAAACACATGCGAAGAGTTTAGCACAAGACTTGGCTGCTAAGGAATATCCCAAAAGGCTAATCCATCCATTGAAAAAGAGAGCCTCTAATAACAACAGAGAGAGCCTTCTGGAAGTATTGCCCCCCAAACCTAAAACTAATCGTATGACTTGTGTTAGTACATTCAGAATGCAGTCCAATCAAATTAAAAAGATCGTGAAGAAACATTGGGGTATTCTTAACACTGGCGAGGATACTCTGCCCCTCCCATTGTTTGCTTTTAAAAGAGGACAGAATTTAAAGGACAAGTTGGTCCATACCAGACCTAAGAGTGACATTCCCAGGGCTGTAGGCACCCTGTGGGACATGCCTGCTGTGACAGGTCATCATCCATGTGGCCACTGCGCTGCTTACCCCCAAACATCTAGGTCTGTGACCATTGACATCGGCACAGACCAACCCTGGCAACAGCGCAGGTTCACCAATTGTAACAGCATGAATCTGATTTATTTGGTCAGCTGTCCATGTAACAAGAAATATGTGGGGATGACCACTAGAAAAGTCAAGCTACGAATATCGGAACATAAGAGCTCGATACGATGTTGCAGGCAAGCCACTAGACTTACTAACCATTTTATCCAAGCACGTCATCTACCAACAGTTCTACGTTGGACTGTCTTGGAACAACCAATGGTTTCACCCCAGACTCAAGACATCAGTAAATTTCTCTTTAAACGAGAACAGAGATGGATTTATAGACTTCGGACGGACAAGACAGGATTGAATGAAGACATCCCTTGGATGTCGCTATGACATCTGTCTATATGCCATTGACGCTGTAACATAGACAGTACAGTGTATTCAACCGTCATATGCTGAGTCTTTATAAAACTATAACATCTAGTCTTTTTTATATATCTCATCATCTCGGCATTTGCTACAGTAGCCATAATTATATCCACTACAACTGCATAAAGGGGTTAAATGGTTCTATATGGAACATAGCCACATACCTCTTGTCTGCTGACTCTTTGTAGATCTTAACTTATAATTCGGAGCAGCTATAATTACAGTGGCTACTATACATCTACAACAACTGTAGGATGGGGCTTAATAGTTCTATACGAAAGACAACCATACACCTCTCTTCGGCTGAATGAGACGTTTATTTAAAGTGACCAACACGCGTGTGGTGTATTGTCATAACATTATGTTAAATGAGAGTTTTGTTTTCTCCAATTTAGGGTGGATTATGGCTTGTCATTTTATTTTGTTTTATTTTCTAATCAGGAGTACCAGTTCCGCTAAATAAAACTTCACCTTCACGCATATGTGAGGTCCAACGCAGAAACATAAACACACTGGTAGTCTTAGAAACCACAAATCCCAGGCGCATCTAACGCTGGAATACACGATCACGTGTCAAAAGACGCACGTCACGTGTTTAGAGACGCAGGGGCGGTTACTAATGGCGGCTTCCTGTCCTGTCGGGTACCTCCCCAAAGACAGCCTAGACGGATGTCCGGAGTACCGACGGACAGGTAAGCGCCGTTCCTGAACTTTAGATTGAAAACACGGGACACAGCCTGAGTTTTCATTGTTCCCTGTAACACTAAAGCCCGCATATCTAGCGATTTGTTAACGCGGTTGGTAAATGACGAAGCCTTTGTCGTCCGTTGTTGTTTTCATAAGATTTAGCCCGCATACTTCATGTTCTATGAGCAGAGTTTGTTATACAGCATGCGGACATTATCTGAGTAGGTTATTTGATTGAGTACGAGCAGCTGCCACATTTCGCTGCTGTTCTCGGTTGTACAGGCGTCAAACGGTAGCGCTAATGTGCAAGGGGCGACCCACAGTCTACTTGAGGTATACATACACCCACCCCATGAATATGGAGGGAATCAGTAAATCAACATAGTGGACCAATCAATTGAATCGAGGGACTAACAGAAAACTTAGAGAATATATATATGATTGTAACTAATCGAACTTTAGAAAATAGATATAGCACAACCTTAATTTCTTCCCTTACTTTACTTTCTCCTTGCTTCCTTCAAATAGAGCGGTGCTCCGTTTTACCTGAGCTGTAGCCAGGTGAGGTGGGGTGTGCATTCCCTTACTATTAGGTGAGTGAAAACTACAAAAAAGTTTATTCATGCCTAAATAATAATATGGCTTTTAAAAGGTTACTGTTATAGATCCTTTTTGACCAAATATTTATTTGGCAATATTGAGACTGTACACATGTTACAAATGTATGGCTACTATCTGTAATGTTCTTTGTATTTTTTCACATATTCGCCTCTTGATACTGGGTGACTCCGGATCATCACAACAGGCGAATCGCAGGTGATATTGTTTTCACTTTATTTTAAGAGTATTCACTACACGCAGTAGCATCAATCAAGGTCCTGAGGAAGCAGTAGGAGACCATTGGGCTCCGCAGTCACTGCAGAAACATGTCGACCATAATCCAACTGTAGTAATTATTTGTTTATACTACTTTGCACTGTTTTTAATCTCTGGGAGTGAGGAGGACCTAATAAAACTGTTTGCCATTTCCACTACCCAATTTTAAACACTTTTTCACCTTTCACTTTTCACATTGCACTGTCAATCATTTTACCTCCCTGATGCCATAGTACACTACACTCACATTTAAGACAGTTGATCAGATCAGGCTACATCTTGCCTTATCTACTGTGGGTAAAACTACCTCTCCTTCAAGGTGAAGGATCCCAAATGATGTAGGGTGGCACTGGTCGGAAACCTGATGGGAATAAGTAGCCGAGCGGAAGCGAAATATCAGGTAGGCAGGAATTCACCAGAGTAGTAACCCCCAGCCAGTCCTGCTCCGCCCAGCAGGAACACGATACCAGACCCGGAAAAAGCCTTGCCTCCAGGGAAAATCGACCTCAACGTGTCTCAGCTGAGACCACGGGAATCACGGTGGAAATACAGGACACGAATGCAGAGCGGATTGCTCTGCAACCATCTACGCGTCTCAGCCAAGAACGCGAGAAACGCTGTGAAGGACGGAACATGAACTACATTTTAGACATGTTTGCCAGGTTTGTGGGCGCAGGCTACCCCTAAAATCTGAATACCAACAACAAGGATAGCAATGGGTCAAGAAGAGACTATCTGTAAACAATCTATGTATTCCAGGGGTACAACCACGATATCTACTGAAAGTATAACGTAGTAAAATACTTATTCCCATCAGGTTTCCGACCTGTGCCACCCTACATCGTTTGGGATCCTTCACCTTGAAGGAGAGGTAGTTTTACCCACAGTAGATAAGGCAAGATGTAGCCTGATCTGATCAACGGTCTTAAATGTGAGTGTAGTGTACTATGGCATCAGGGAGGTAAAATGATTGACAGTGCAATGTGAAAAGTGAAAGGTGAAAAAGTGTTTAAAATTGGGTAGTGGAAATGGCAAACAGTTTTATTAGGTCCTACCCACTCCCAGAGATTAAAAACAGTGCAAAGTAGTATAAACAAATAATTACTACAGTTGGATTATGGTCGACATGTTTCTGCAGTGACTGCGGAGCCCAATGGTCTCCTACTGCTTCCTCAGGACCTTGATTGATGCTACTGCGTGTAGTGAATACTCTTAAAATAAAGTGAAAACAATATCACCTGCAATTCGCCTGTTGTGATGATCCGGAGTCACCCAGTATCAAGAGGTGAATATGTGAAAAAATACAAAGAACATTACAGATAGTAGCCATACATTTGCAACATGTGTACAGTCTCAATATTGCCAAATAAATATTTGGTCAAAAAGGATCTATAACAGTAACCTTTTAAAAGCCATATTATTATTTAGGCATGAATAAACTTTTTTGTAGTTTTCACTCACCTAATAGTAAGGGAATGCACACCCCACCTCACCTGGCTACAGCTCAGGTAAAACGGAGCACCGCTCTATTTGAAGGAAGCAAGGAGAAAGTAAAGTAAGGGAAGAACTTAAGGTTGTGCTATATCTATTTTCTAAAGTTCGATTAGTTACAATCATATATATATTCTCTAAGTTTTCTGTTAGTCCCTTGATTCAATTGATTGGTCCACTATGTTGATTTACTGATTTCCTCCATATCCATGGGGTGGGTGTATGTATACCTCAAGTAGACTGTGGGTCGCCCCTTGCACATTAGCGCTACCGCTTGACGCCTGTACAACCGAGAACAGCAGCGAAATGTGGCAACTGCTCGTACTCAATCAAATAACCTACTCAGATAATGTCCGCATGCTGTATAACAAACTGTACTCATAGAACATGAAGTATGCGGGCTAAATCTTATGAAAACAACAACGGACAACAAAGGCTTCGTCATTTACAAATCGCTAGATATGCGGGCTTTAGTGTTACAGGGAACAATGAAAACTCAGGCTGTGTCCTGTGTTTTCAATCTAAAGTTCAGGAACGGCGCTTACCTGTCCGTCGGTACTCCGGACATCCGTCTAGGCTGTCTTTGGGGAGGTACCCGACAGGACAGGAAGCCGCCATTAGTAACCGCCCCTGCGTCTCTAAACACGTGACGTGCGTCTTTTGACACGTGATCGTGTATTCCAGCGTTAGATGCGCCTGGGATTTGTGGTTTCTAAGACTACCAGTGTGTTTATGTTTCTGCGTTGGACCTCACATATGCGTGAAGGTGAAGTTTTATTTAGCGGAACTGGTAGTCCTGATTAGAAAATAAAACAAAATAAAACGACAAGTCATAATCCACCCTAAGTTGGAGAAAACAAAACTCTCATTTAACATAATGTTATGAAAATACACCACACGCGTGTTGGTCACTTTAAATAAACGTCTCATTCAGCCGGAGAGAGGTGTATGGTTGTCTTTCGTATAGAACTATTAAGCCCCATCCTACAGTTGTTGTAGATGTATAGTAGCCACTGTAATTATTGCTGCTCCGAATTATAAGTTAAGATCTACAAAGACTCAGCAGACAAGAGGTATGTGGCTATGTTCCATATAGAACCATTTAACCCCTTTATGCAGTTGTAGTGGATATAATTATGGCTACTGTAGCAAATGCCGAGATGATGAGATATATAAAAAAGACTAGATGTTATAGTTTTATAAAGACTCAGCATATGATGGTTGAATACACTGTATTGTCTATGTTACAGTGTCAATGGCATATAGACAGATGTCATAGCGACATCCAAGGGATGTCTTCATTCAATCCTGTCTTGTCCGTCCGAAGTCTATAAATCCTTCTCTGTTCTCGTTTAAAGACAAATTTACTGATGTCTTGAGTCTGGGGTGAAACCATTGGTTGTTCCAAGACAGTCCAACGTAGATCTGTTGGTAGATGACGTGCTTGGATAAAATGGTTAGTAAGTCTAGTGGCTTGCCTGCAACATCGTATCGAGCTCTTATGTTCCGATATTCGTAGCTTGACTTTTCTAGTGGTCATCCCCACATATTTCTTGTTACATGGACAGCTGACCAAATAAATCAGATTCATGCTGTTACAATTGGTGAACCTGCGCTGTTGCCAGGGTTGGTCTGTGCCGATGTCAATGGTCACAGACCTAGATGTTTGGGGGCAAGCAGCGCAGTGGCCACATGGATGATGACCTGTCACAGCATTAAATGAAAACAAAAGGGGACTCTCTGATACAGGTACAGTGAATTGAGAAAAGAATGCTCAAAAACTTGAAGTCATGTGATCAATCAATTATATTAAAAAGAAGAAATCCAAAACATTTGGTATCTGAATGATAATCATTCACGAATAACAATCAATGTATCTGGTGACTGTCAAGTACAAAGTGACTTTCTACAACACAAGTTATGTACAATTATATACAATGTCTTCATTGGCCAGAAACTGTTTTGAACCAAGGAATCCTAGGGTTCTTGTATGGATCCTGGTCACTCTGGGCCTATGGAGTTTGTCGAAGTTTTGACCCTCGTGTGCCCCGGTTGGTGGTCACGGCGGGTCTTTTTCAAGACGGGGGAAAGACAGTCTAGGGGAAAGAAGACTGTGTATCAGAGAGGCTTAGTCATTGTCAGCATTATTAATAGGGTGACTCGAGGGTGGGGTACTCACTTGTTGTTCAGGCTGGAACAATTCAGCCTGAGGCCGGTGTGGCATGAATGCCAAATTACTCTGTGGACCAAGAACACAGTGTTAGCAAACTGTGTTGTGGGTGACTGGGGGGGGGGGGTGCAGGGGTGAGGGTGGGAGGCAAATGGATAGGAGTGATCAGGTGAGATTAAATCATAAGAACTAATGCACCTCTCGTCCCAGGGGACGCAGTAAAGGACGCGGTGGCATTGGTTAGAGGGAAGGCTCGCCTCTAAGTGAAGTGCTGGTGAATGACCGTGCTGGTTGACCTAATTGTGCCCGAGGCGTGCAAGCCAGGGCGCGGTGGCGTGAGTAATTAATTTGGAGTCGAGTGGACAGGAATGCTAGACTCTATTGCCAAGGGCATGGTTGCATGGCCAGTTAATCAAGAAGAGCTGGTGATTTATCGTGCCGGTTAACCTAGCTTGGCCCGAGTCGTGCAAGCAAGGGTGCGGTAGCGTGAGCCTTTACTTAGGAGTAGGATTTCTGTTGCCTGGGGCAGTGGGAGATGGCATGCCCATTACGTCCGGGGAGTGCTGGTAAATCGAGGGGGTGAGCAAACACCTTAGCGCACGAGTGTGACAAGCAACAGAGAGACAAGCTCCTCGTTGCGTGCGGTCATGGAGTATTCAAAGTGCACGGAGTGCCGCTAGTGACGATTAGCTATTTGCGAGCGGACATGCACTGAGTGTAGCTGTGTACGAGTGCTTGAAAACCCAGGGCGGAGCTGTGGCTAAGAGACGCTTACCTTGTGAGCAGATTCTACAGGGCAAACGGAGGTGCTTCTTTCCTCTCGTGTGTAACGCTGCGGCTGGCAGCGCAAGGCACACAAGCCGTAATGAAGGTACGGCTGTGGCGTGCACGTCGGACGCGTTCGTTGCGTGGCAACGGCGCAGCACCCGTCACTGTATCACGCCGCTTGCGTGAACAGGAAACAGTACCCATGTTGGTGTGGGTTACAAGTGAGTATCGGGGTACGCGGGGGGGGGTTGGGGTTGGGGGTCGGATGGCATAAAGGAACTGTCTTATTACACACCCGAGCAATTCAATTACAATATATAACAAATAACAAGGAACATATGTCAGTGCCTAATCTAGCAACTCGATACATATAACATTATTGAACAAGCCCCAATTCATGAAATGTACATCGTTCTGATTTGACTATTTCAAAAAACACAAGCAAATTATTTCAGGAAGAACACAGTCATGATTTTTACGACAGTCTGGATTTAAGGGTAATCCTGTCTATGTTAACTGATGTTCGACCTAGGGGTCGGTCTCGGTTCATGGATGCGAGCCATCGCTGTTGGATCAGTTTGTATACAGTTTGCTCCATCTACTGGAGATGGGTCCATACTGCGCGTACAGAGAGGGTAGTTAACAAAAGTGCTAGAAACCAGCCTATTGCAAATTTATTGATGGCACAGTGAGTCTCATTATTGGATGTAGTATTAAACAAAGAGTTGTCAATAGGATCTGGCCTATACTAGACTCATTTGCTTTGCTACTTCCTCATATTCGTTCAGCCCACATGTTACAGAGTTCAGACAATGAATCCATTTACATTCCTTCATGCTAAGGACTGATGTGAGAGAACCACCTCTTGGGTTAGCATTTATTTTCTCGACAACCCTCCAGCGAATACTTTCTGGACTATGGCCTTTGTCAATAAAATGTTCCACCAAAGGTGCTCCCTGTGTCTTACATCTCACTCTACTCATGTGCTGTAATATCCTCATTTTTACTTTTTGTGTTGTTTGCCCCACGTATGGCATGTCACAGGGGCAAAAGATGATGTAGATGACATTTGAGGTGTTGCAGTTTGTCAGCAGTGGAAGTCTGTAGGTTTTATTTGGACATCATATTCCATGGTAAACTTGCGGGACTAGCATGGGCAGTGTTTTTGCCCCTAGTCTCGCCAACCTGTACGTGCATAGCTTCGAGCAGGAGCATGTGTTCGCAGACACCAACCCCCATCTTGGGTGTCTGCGAACTTGGAAACGCTACATAGACGATATCTTCGTCGTGTGGCGTGGCACAGTAAACCAGCTGAAAGGATTCCACGAATGGCTGAATCAAAGGAATCAGTTCCTCAAGTTTACCATGGAATATGATGTCCATAGACTGGCATTTTTGGATTTGTTAATTTCGAGTACACGACTGGTCTTACTTCTGAATTATATCGTAAGCCAATGGCACGTAATTCCTTACTTAATTACAATAGTTGTCACCCCAACTCACTGCGTGACAACCTGCCCTACGGGCAATTTTTGCGTATTCAAAGAAACTGCTCAACGAAAGCAGCGTTTGAAACACATGCGAAGAGTTTAGCACAAGACTTGGCTGCTAAGGAATATCCCAAAAGGCTAATCCATCCATTGAAAAAGAGAGCCTCTAATAACAACAGAGAGAGCCTTCTGGAAGTATTGCCCCCCAAACCTAAAACTAATCGTATGACTTGTGTTAGTACATTCAGAATGCAGTCCAATCAAATTAAAAAGATCGTGAAGAAACATTGGGGTATTCTTAACACTGGCGAGGATACTCTGCCCCTCCCATTGTTTGCTTTTAAAAGAGGACAGAATTTAAAGGACAAGTTGGTCCATACCAGACCTAAGAGTGACATTCCCAGGGCTGTAGGCACCCTGTGGGACATGCCTGCTGTGACAGGTCATCATCCATGTGGCCACTGCGCTGCTTACCCCCAAACATCTAGGTCTGTGACCATTGACATCGGCACAGACCAACCCTGGCAACAGCGCAGGTTCACCAATTGTAACAGCATGAATCTGATTTATTTGGTCAGCTGTCCATGTAACAAGAAATATGTGGGGATGACCACTAGAAAAGTCAAGCTACGAATATCGGAACATAAGAGCTCGATACGATGTTGCAGGCAAGCCACTAGACTTACTAACCATTTTATCCAAGCACGTCATCTACCAACAGTTCTACGTTGGACTGTCTTGGAACAACCAATGGTTTCACCCCAGACTCAAGACATCAGTAAATTTCTCTTTAAACGAGAACAGAGATGGATTTATAGACTTCGGACGGACAAGACAGGATTGAATGAAGACATCCCTTGGATGTCGCTATGACATCTGTCTATATGCCATTGACGCTGTAACATAGACAGTACAGTGTATTCAACCGTCATATGCTGAGTCTTTATAAAACTATAACATCTAGTCTTTTTTATATATCTCATCATCTCGGCATTTGCTACAGTAGCCATAATTATATCCACTACAACTGCATAAAGGGGTTAAATGGTTCTATATGGAACATAGCCACATACCTCTTGTCTGCTGACTCTTTGTAGATCTTAACTTATAATTCGGAGCAGCTATAATTACAGTGGCTACTATACATCTACAACAACTGTAGGATGGGGCTTAATAGTTCTATACGAAAGACAACCATACACCTCTCTTCGGCTGAATGAGACGTTTATTTAAAGTGACCAACACGCGTGTGGTGTATTGTCATAACATTATGTTAAATGAGAGTTTTGTTTTCTCCAATTTAGGGTGGATTATGGCTTGTCATTTTATTTTGTTTTATTTTCTAATCAGGAGTACCAGTTCCGCTAAATAAAACTTCACCTTCACGCATATGTGAGGTCCAACGCAGAAACATAAACACACTGGTAGTCTTAGAAACCACAAATCCCAGGCGCATCTAACGCTGGAATACACGATCACGTGTCAAAAGACGCACGTCACGTGTTTAGAGACGCAGGGGAGGTTACTAATGGCGGCTTCCTGTCCTGTCGGGTACCTCCCCAAAGACAGCCTAGACGGATGTCCGGAGTACCGACGGACAGGTAAGCGCCGTTCCTGAACTTTAGATTGAAAACACGGGACACAGCCTGAGTTTTCATTGTTCCCTGTAACACTAAAGCCCGCATATCTAGCGATTTGTTAACGCGGTTGGTAAATGACGAAGCCTTTGTCGTCCGTTGTTGTTTTCATAAGATTTAGCCCGCATACTTCATGTTCTATGAGCAGAGTTTGTTATACAGCATGCGGACATTATCTGAGTAGGTTATTTGATTGAGTACGAGCAGCTGCCACATTTCGCTGCTGTTCTCGGTTGTACAGGCGTCAAACGGTAGCGCTAATGTGCAAGGGGCGACCCACAGTCTACTTGAGGTATACATACACCCACCCCATGAATATGGAGGGAATCAGTAAATCAACATAGTGGACCAATCAATTGAATCGAGGGACTAACAGAAAACTTAGAGAATATATATATGATTGTAACTAATCGAACTTTAGAAAATAGATATAGCACAACCTTAATTTCTTCCCTTACTTTACTTTCTCCTTGCTTCCTTCAAATAGAGCGGTGCTCCGTTTTACCTGAGCTGTAGCCAGGTGAGGTGGGGTGTGCATTCCCTTACTATTAGGTGAGTGAAAACTACAAAAAAGTTTATTCATGCCTAAATAATAATATGGCTTTTAAAAGGTTACTGTTATAGATCCTTTTTGACCAAATATTTATTTGGCAATATTGAGACTGTACACATGTTACAAATGTATGGCTACTATCTGTAATGTTCTTTGTATTTTTTCACATATTCGCCTCTTGATACTGGGTGACTCCGGATCATCACAACAGGCGAATCGCAGGTGATATTGTTTTCACTTTATTTTAAGAGTATTCACTACACGCAGTAGCATCAATCAAGGTCCTGAGGAAGCAGTAGGAGACCATTGGGCTCCGCAGTCACTGCAGAAACATGTCGACCATAATCCAACTGTAGTAATTATTTGTTTATACTACTTTGCACTGTTTTTAATCTCTGGGAGTGAGGAGGACCTAATAAAACTGTTTGCCATTTCCACTACCCAATTTTAAACACTTTTTCACCTTTCACTTTTCACATTGCACTGTCAATCATTTTACCTCCCTGATGCCATAGTACACTACACTCACATTTAAGACAGTTGATCAGATCAGGCTACATCTTGCCTTATCTACTGTGGGTAAAACTACCTCTCCTTCAAGGTGAAGGATCCCAAATGATGTAGGGTGGCACTGGTCGGAAACCTGATGGGAATAAGTATTTTACTACGTTATACTTTCAGTAGATATCGTGGTTGTACCCCTGGAATGCATAGATTGTTTACAGATAGTCTCTTCTTGACCCATTGCTATCCTTGTTGTTGGTATTCATACTGTTTAGGGACGATAGCAATGATATGTCGGTAAATATTCCCTTAGACCCTCTTGTTATTTTTTCTTGTGTCTGAGCAGCTAAAACTGCGGGTCTTTTAGTTTTCTCACCACTAGTCTATTTTGTTTGGGAAATAGGAAGCTTTGTTTACTTTGGTTGAGGGATTGTGTTGTTGCTATTACAATACGAACTACGATTAATTATGGCCACCAATTTGGGCCTAGCATTCGATGAAAATGAAATTCAGAACATACTGTCCGAAAATCCGAGTATGCTGGACATGATATCTACTACACAAGCCAGCAGTGACGAAGGGTGGGCAAAGGTATTGGTTCTTAAAAAGAACCAAGCGAGAGTGTGTGTACATGGAATAATCATGGCGGAATATTTACGAGGCAACTGTGCCCCTAGTGGCCTCATTGTAAGCAATTTTCCACGTCTATTTCTCGATGATAAGGATTTCTTGAGTGACTGGTCGTTGATAGCGTGGAAGTGCACATGCGATTGGCTAGTGCTTATTATTAAAACCGGCAAGAAAACTGCAGACAGAATTTTAGTGGAAATTCAAGTACTGGAAGGTCAGATCAGAGCCACTATCTCATCCAGTAAGGTATTCTCGAAACATCAAGAAGATGGTAATAAATCGAGTAAAGAATTTAGAGATTCGATCCTTTTTACAAAACTCGAGAAATTCAAAAAAGATCTGGATAAATTTGCAATGGACAAGGTCTATCCATACACTAGTGATGACTTTACACCCACAGTGTATACCAAGAACGGGCAGAAAGGAGGATCCAATTATGGGACCTCAAGTTCTGAGGGTAGTTCAATTGACTCTGATGGTTCCAACACAACCAATACAGTGCAGAAACAGAGAGGAAGAGGAAACAACAGAAGAGGCTGGGGAGGATTCAATCAAGGCTTTGCTTCACCACAATGTCCACCTTGGTGGCAGCCTACCCCATGGGGGCCTCCTCCTTTTCCACCAATGATGAATTCATACGGTCCACCACAATTCTATGGAGACTATAATCAGCAGTCTTTTTTAGGATCGGGCAGGAGAGGCCGGGGCCGACAACGGACACCGCACCAAGGACAGGTCCGGTGGAATCTACCTCCACGGACCATGGACTTAAGGAATGGGAAGAAAATTGTCCAAGACCAAGCGGGGACATCAGCAGGACTAGTTTAGTTATTAACCTAAGTTCCCACCCTCTTACTGATATCCAGGAACAAGTCCTGAATAAAGGGCTAGGCTTCGTTTCCACCAATAGGACAGACCCTTTCCAAGCCCAGATTGAGATGGGCAAATTTTATCGGAAGATTAGACTCCATTACCTGTTTGCTGACAAGCATAAAGGAATACGGACAACCAATGATAATGTAAACACAGGTTTAAAGAGACCCTCCACCTTTAATCCCACCGTGATGGGCCTACCACCAAAAGTACTCACATTTGAGGAGGCAGTAGACCATGATCTGAACGATTTGTTCAGAAATGGACAAAGAACTTTTTATAACCTATCCAAACGTGAACAAGAAGCAATGAAAGATCTGGCTAGCAATCCCCTCATCGTGGTTAAACCTGCAGACAAGGGTGGTGCAGTGGTACTCTTGGATGTAGATACGTATCGAGCTGAGTGTCTACGACAACTGGGTGACACTAGAGCGTATCGTAAACTCACACAGGACCCAACTGAGAGATTAACTACTGAGATTGGGCACATTGTGGAGGAGGCACTCACAGAGGGATGGATTACTATTAAGGAAGGACAATATCTCCGTACATTAAATCCTAGAATACCCTACTTCTATCAATTACCTAAAGTCCACAAGACTCAGCGCCCCCCCCCCCCCGGACGTCCCATAATTTCTGGGATAGGGTCCCTGCTGGAGCCTTTGTCGACCTTTGTCGATTTTTTCTTAAAACCTATTGTCAGGGAAATGCCTACCTTTATAATGGACACCAAATATGTCCTCAGGCTATTGCCTGAAATTGAATTTAATGACCAAACAGACATCTTGGTGTCATTTGACGTTGAGAGCTTGTATACGTCGATACCCCAAACAGAGACTTTAGAGGTTATTGAGGGATTACTATCAACCAGAGAGTTAAACTCAATAACTCCAGTCAGATTGATCATGACACTTGCTACCTTGGCAATGACAGAGAACTACTTCGGCTTTGAGGATTCTCTGTACCTGCAGATTGGCGGGACTAGCATGGGCAGTGTTTTTGCCCCTAGTCTCGCCAACCTGTACGTGCATAGCTTCGAGCAGGAGCATGTGTTCGCAGACACCAACCCCCATCTTGGGTGTCTGCGAACTTGTAAACGCTACATAGACGATATCTTCGTCATGTGGCGTGGCACAGTAAACCAGCTGAAAGAATTCCACGAATGGCTGAATCAAAGGAATCAGTTCCTCAAGTTTACCATGGAATATGATGTCCATAGACTGGCATTTTTGGATTTGTTAATTTCGAGTACACCGACTGGTCTTACTTCTGAATTATATCGTAAGCCAATGGCACGTAATTCCTTACTTAATTACAATAGTTGTCACCCCAAGTCACTGCGTGACAACCTGCCCTACGGGTAATTTTTGCGTATTCAAAGAAACTGCTCAACGAAAGCAGCGTTTGAAACACATGCGAAGAGTTTAGCACAAGACTTGGCTGCTAAGGAATATCCCAAAAGGCTAATCCATCCATCGAAAAAGAGAGCCTCTAATAACAACAGAGAGAGCCTTTTGGAAGTATTGCCCCCCAAACCTAAAACTAATCGTATGACTTGTGTTAGTACCTTCAGCATGCAGTCCAATCAAATTAAAAAGATCGTGAAGAAACATTGGGGTATTCTTAACACTGGCGAGGATACTCTGCCCCTCCCATTGTTTGCTTTTAAAAGAGGACAGAATTTAAAGGACAAGTTGGTCCATACCAGACCTAAGAGTGACATTCCCAGGGCTGTAGGCACCCTGTGGGACATGCCTGCTGTGACAGGTCATCATCCATGTGGCCACTGCGCTCCTTACCCCCAAACATCTAGGTCTGTGACCATTGACATCGGCACAGACCAACCCTGGCAACAGCGCAGGTTCACCAATTGTAACAGCATGAATCTGATTTATTTGGTCAGCTGTCCATGTAACAAGAAATATGTGGGGATGACCACTAGAAAAGTCAAGCTACGAATATCGGAACATAAGAGCTCGATACGATGTTGCAGGCAAGCCACTAGACTTACTAACCATTTTATCCAAGCACGTCATCTACCAACAGATCTACGTTGGACTGTCTTGGAACAACCAATGGTTTCACCCCAGACTCAAGACATCAGTAAATTTCTCTTTAAACGAGAACAGAGATGGATTTATAGACTTCGGACGGACAAGACAGGATTGAATGAAGACATCCCTTGGATGTCGCTATGACATCTGTCTATATGCCATTGACGCTGTAACATAGACAGTACAGTGTATTCAACCGTCATATGCTGAGTCTTTATAAAACTATAACATCTAGTCTTTTTTATATATCTCATCATCTCGGCATTTGCTACAGTAGCCATAATTATATCCACTACAACTGCATAAAGGGGTTAAATGGTTCTATATGGAACATAGCCACATACCTCTTGTCTGCTGAGTCTTTGTAGATCTTAACTTATAATTCGGAGCACCTATAATTACAGTGGCTACTATACATCTACAACAACTGTAGGATGGGGCTTAATAGTTCTATACGAAAGACAACCATACACCTCTCTTCGGCTGAATGAGACGTTTATTTAAAGTGACCAACTTTAAAGTGTGGTGTATTTTCATAACATTATGTTAAATGAGAGTTTTGTTTTCTCCAACTTAGGGTGGATTATGACTTGTCGTTTTATTTTGTTTTATTTTCTAATCAGGAGTACCAGTTCCGCTAAATAAAACTTCACCTTCACGCATATGTGAGGTCCAACGCAGAAACATAAACACACTGGTAGTCTTAGAAACCACAAATCCCAGGCGCATCTAACGCTGGAATACACGATCACGTGTCAAAAGACGCACGTCACGTGTTTAGAGACGCAGGGGCGGTTACTAATGGCGGCTTCCTGTCCTGTCGGGTACCTCCCCAAAGACAGCCTAGACGGATGTCCGGAGTACCGATGGACAGGTAAGCGCCGTTCCTGAACTTTAGATTGAAAACACGGGACACAGCCTGAGTTTTCATTGTTCCCTGTAACACTAAAGCCCGCATATCTAGCGATTTGTTAACGCGGTTAGTAAATGACGAAGCCTTTGTCGTCCGTTGTTGTTTTCATAAGATTTAGCCCGCATACTTCATGTTCTATGAGTACAGTTTGTTATACAGCATGCGGACATTATCTGAGTAGGTTATTTGATTGAGTACGAGCAGTTGCCACATTTCGCTTCTGTTCTCGGTTGTACAGGCGTCAAGTGGTAGCGCTAATGTGCAAGGGGCGACCCACAGTCTACTTGAGGTATACATACACCCACCCCATGGATATGGAGGGAATCAGTAAATCAACATAGTGGACCAAACAATTGAATCGAGGGACTAACAGAAAACTTAGAGAATATATATATGATTGTAACTAATCGAACTTTAGAAAATAGATATAGCACAACCTTAAGTTCTTCCCTTACTTTACTTTCTCCTTGCTTTCTTCAAATAGAGCGGTGCTCCGTTTTACCTGAACTGTAGCCAGGTGAGGTGGGGTGTGCATTCCCTTACTATTAGGTGAGTGAAAACTACAAAAAAGTTTATTCATGCCTAAATAATAATATGGCTTTTAAAAGGTTACTGTTATAGATCCGTTTTGACCAAATATTTATTTGGCAATATTGAGACTGTACACATGTTGCAAATGTATGGCTACTATCTGTAATGTTCTTTGTATTTTTTCACATATTCACCTCTTGATACTGGGTGACTCCGGATCATCACAACAGGCGAATCGCAGGTGATATTGTTTTCACTTTATTTTAAGAGTATTCACTACACGCAGTAGCATTAATCAAGGTCCTGAGGAAGCAGTAGGAGACCATTGGGCTCCGCAGTCACTGCAGAAACATGTCGACCATAATCCAACTGTAGTAATTATTTGTTTATACTACTTTGCACTGTTTTTAATCTCTGGGAGTGGGTAGGACCTAATAAAACTGTTTGCCATTTCCACTACCCAATTTTAAACACTTTTTCACCTTTCACTTTTCACATTGCACTGTCAATCATTTTACCTCCCTGATGCCATAGTACACTACACTCACATTTAAGACAGTTGATCAGATCAGGCTACATCTTGCCTTATCTACTGTGGGTAAAACTACCTCTCCTTCAAGGTGAAGGATCCCAAATGATGTAGGGTGGCACAGGTCGGAAACCTGATGGGAATAAGTATTTTACTACGTTATACTTTCAGTAGATATCGTGGTTGTACCCCTGGAATACATAGATTGTTTACAGATAGTCTCTTCTTGATCCATTGCTATCCTTGTTGTTGGTATTCATACTGTTTAGGGACGATAGCAATGATAGGTCGGTAAATATTCCCTTAGACCCTCTTGTTATTTTTTCTTACCCCTAAAATCTTACATAACAAAAAGCAGTGGTGGCTCACCGAGGGAGTGCTGCGGGGCAGTGGGCCGGGTGGGGGAGGAGCAGGGTGGGGGGAGGGTAGTGGACTTGGACATACGGCGGAACGGAGTAAAGTAAGTAAGTAAATAAATTAAACTATTTACCTTGCGCTCGCTGCATTGCCAACTGTAACACAAGGAGATGATGGATGGAGCTCTGAACTTTGTTTGCCCTAAGTATGCAGGGTATGTCCAGACCTGGACCCCTTGCTCACTTTGCCACTGGATTCAAGCTAGCAACTGTTGCATATGTCCTTCCATAAAAAAATTCAAAAAATAAAAACAAGTAAAAACATATTTTTAGAACTAAACAAATGTCTCCAAAGATAAAGAGCTTCTACTAATATTAATTATATTTCTTCAGCTTTCAGAAATTATAAACTGCATTTAATGTAGAGATAAATGCTAAGAGTAAAGTAAGTTAAACACGTACCTTATGGTGGCTTTATAGTAGAAGGTAGGTTAATAACATACTACTGCAGTGATATCTGATTGTATTTAATAAACATTACACAAAGTCCGTTCATCATTTTCGTTTTAATGTGTTTTCAGACTAAGCTACCATTTCTGTTATACTACTATGTCAATGTTTAGACCATTTATATGATATATTTTTTGATGTATATTTATGATGATGTGAATTTGTTATAGATGTTGGACTGTTTTCCCCATGTTATATTTTTGTTCACAACCGGTAGCACAACCAAGGGATTGATTTCTATGTATTTCATGCCTAGCAAGGTTTATCTTTTGGATTGGGAAAAACACACACATGAAAGAGGAATGACAGTAATCTTGCATCAGGCTTAGACCCTAGGAAGAATGCCCTGCAAGTTTCTAGAATGCCTTAGACCTGCTTTTAAGAAGGGCTTTCGACCTAATGCCCTGTTCTATGGTTGAAATTTTGCAGGGTCGCCTTACTGAGTAACAGTTCCACATACCTAGCCAAATGAGAACCAGCCAGGTCAGCCTAGCAGCCCAGACGGTTGGGTAACAGCTATATCACGCAAGAGAAAGGAACCGGGGTGCCGCTCGAGGCTTGGGGCGCAGCTTGTTTGTTTCTCTACCTGCACAGTGACTCGGGCGTGAGTGAAGAAGCCCTCGGATTTTGCCTCTGATCTGCCGCTGCCAAACGGACTCCACTGCTGGAAAAACCACCGGGCGAGATGCGGGACTGCGAGGACCAGGGGGCCAAGCAACACCTTGACAGGCCGCACCTGGTCCTCTTCCCGCCCCACCGGCACCAAAAGCGCCTCGCGGACCCGTCTTCGCGGGTGCCGCTCGAGGCTTGGGGCGCAGCTTGTTTGTTTCTCTACCTGCACAGTGATTCGGGCGTGAGTGAAGAAGCCCTCGGATTTTGTCCCTGATCTGCCGCTGCCAAACGGACTCCACTGCTGGAAAAACCACCGGGCGAGACGCGGGACTGCGAGGACCAGGGGGCCAAGCAACACCTTGACAGGCCGCACCTGGTCCTCTTCCCGCCCCACCGGCCAACGCCCAATCCTCGGGTAGCATAAGTCTAATCTGCGGCTCCCGCATCGCGGGACGCACGCGGGACGAAGTGCGGGGCTAAGCCCGGGCAAAGGGCGGGCCGTCTGTGGCCGTCTGTGGACGACTGTGGCCGGGCCGGGCCCCGTCCCTTTACTCTATATCCCCCATACTCTCCCCTTCCAAGGCTACTGACATTGGACAATGCCACCGAAGCCCGGAAATGGCGGGAAACAACAACAAAAGGGGAGGAAGGTTAGAGGCACCCTGGATGACTTTCTTTCAAAGCTGTTTCGAATTTGGACCATGAAATATCCGTAGCGGAATCGCGCCTGTCCCTCGAACTTCAAAAAAACAAGCGGTCATCATTAATAGGCACAAATCGTTTGACTTCACCCCCCCTCATACTCAGCCCAGTGAGCACAGGGATACTTCCTTCCATGTATACCAGCATTCCCCTTCTCTTTCAGGAAAATCCCCCAATTCTCACCTCTGTTCCACTGAGAAGTCCCAACATTGACCCAACTTTCTCGGATTCCTTTTTAGACTTTTCCCCATCGGAGCCTTCACTGTTGCAGCTTCCAAATGCAACCCCTATCCCGGCAAATAACACCCCCATGCAAACACCTTGTAGCCAACCTACCTTTATGAAGAGGAAGAGACGGGGAAGTGATCGCCGGGGTGGGCAATATAAAGTAGCCCGTTTGGGCTCTAGCCCACAAACCACTAATTGTAACAGAACATCCCAATCTCGTCGGCCATTACTGAAGTTAAAATCAAACTTGCCACATTCTCAATTTAAATCTAAGATAAAGAAACAATCTCCTGAATCTAAGCTAGCTTTGAGTGACATAGAACTCCTAGTCAGATCCCTACTTCTTCCTATATCAGAAAGGGTAAAAAGAATAGGTGACCAGTTGAACGAACTAACAGTAGAAACTATTTTAAACTCTCAAATTTTAAAGGGCTTGGTAGCTATCAATACGACCACTAAACCCAGTGAACAATCTCTTGTCAATAAAGATGCCATTAAACTCATTCCATCTGGCCCTGACATATTGTAAATATTCCCTGTGCGAACCCAGGGAAAACCGATAAGTTTAACAAACCACCCATACACCCCACTCCTAAAGGACCCAGAGACACAGTTTTCTCTACACGTAACACACCTATAATAACCACTACACACTCAGACCCCAAGGCAATAGACACAGCAACCCATCAATTGAGGGGTCAACCCACAACAACTCATGGATGTCACATAGATCTTCCCCCAGAGGCGGTCCCATATGCCATAATCCTGACAGGTGTTCCAGAGCTCACAGCAGGAAAGAAATAAGGTTAAACTGAACTAAAGAATGAAGCCATCTACTTGCTCAAACAAAATAGGCCCCTGCCCCCCCATATAGATGGAGACATACTGTTTGTTAGAAGATTAGCGTAGGTAGGCTCTAGACCCAAGGACACTGCAGGAGATGTAATTATCATAAATTTTAGAGATGCAGGGTGGTCCCTTACATTGCTGAATGGTACTATCAACTGGGATCCAGCACCATAATTCCCAGAACCTTAACATACTTTTATCCAGAGGCATTAATTGTCCCCCGTGGCCATCGTGGCGTGCCCACTTATCATAAACATAATAACTATCCCTTAGCTCCACCAAAGATGACTTTACGGTCTACCAATTGCCCGGTTTTTGAGAACCTACACGGGAATCCTATGCGCCAGAACTCTCCAACCCATCGAGAGGACAACTCTTTATCCTGGTTAGCCCCCCTGTCAAAACGATATCATGCCCTCATGGATCTAAACGACCAGCATTGACACCAGGGCACTTCTGTGATACAATCTACAGCAACAATGACCGACATCCCGCCAATTGATCTCCAACAAATAGGGCACTTAAATATTTACCTTGGGGTGGGGGAACTCAGGCCTCAATTATTCTTCAAGGGCCTTTACCAACAGAGAACGATCAACTCTGCAAAATTATTGTTGCAGCTGATTCACCTCCGCCTCAGGGTAATACCCCTGGTTCCCCTCCAATAAACATATTGAAATCTGAGGAGTTCATATATAGTTTCCTCTCCTGGAACGTGGCAGGTTTAGCGGACAAAATCGATCAAAAACACTGGCTGGAGGTGGTCACAGGGCACAATGTAATTTGTCTCCAGGAAACCTGGTCCCGGGACGCCCACCACATTAATGGTTATCAAACCTTTCACACCCCAGCCATTCAAAGTTCTCACGGACGTAATAAGGGGGGTCTCTGCACTTTTATATCTGTCACCGGGGGTATTGTAATCAAAAGGTTCATGGAGACCGAATTCTATCAGATATTGTGCCTACAACAGGGCTCTCCACAAAACGTTATTATATTAAATCTTTATAATAATATTCTTTCTGATAGGAGTGAGGCCACCCTGAGCAAACTTCTTTCAACTCTGATTTCCCTACATGACCAGCTGGTAGGTGATAACATTATGCTCTGGGTTGGAGATTTTAATTGTACAATCTGTCCCCACGGTCCATTGGGTTTGTGCGGCCTATCGGGCAATGGGGAAGATTGCCCTACTCACTTTACTCATTCGTCAGTTGGTACCTCATTTAACAATATAATTTTTTATTTTAATTTAATATATATCAATGAGTCCTGTACCCCAAGCATACCATTTTAGCCAACCTTCAATGGAAGGGGCTGTAACACGACAATTGACTTCACCTTAATCTCTGCATCCCACGTAGGGACAGTGGCCACCTGGGAAACGGGTAAGGCTCCCCACTCCGACCATTACCCTATAGTGTTTAGTATTAGAGTTAAAAACCCAACACATAGGACAGTGGCCAACACCGTATATATCCCATAAATTAGTTTAGCCTCAAAAAACGGATACACTATCAAATGGGAAAAAATAGACCCGTCTGGTTTTCTGGCCCAACTCGTAGCTTCTAATTACGAAGATATACTGACCTGTTTAACCCTAGAAGAGACTCCGAATAATGTAATGAAATCCTTCTCTAAAATTTTAACCACAGTCAAATCCCTACTGACAAGAAAATGTCAGAAGGGGATTTTTAAGCCCCAAAGGTGGTTTGACAGCAAGTGCACAAAAGCACTAACCGTCCTTAAAAAGGCATTGCATTCAATTCCCAAAAATTTGGTTCTTATTCGTAGTGCCAGAAAAACTTACAAAAATACCATAAAGTCGAGAAAAGCCACCCTAAAGAATAAGGTATGGGCTGCCCTTAAAGAAGCCTCGAACAATAGAGACCATAGGGCTTTCTGGAGGGTGGTAAACGACCCGTTCCTACAGTCTAATGAAGTAAACTGTATCGATCAGGCAATTACAGCTGTTCAATGGGTACCCCACTTTAAACAACTATACTGCAGACCGACCGGTAACGCTTCATAAAACCCAGCACGATGGAGAAGGTACCCAGAACTCAAATTAAAAAGATGGCTCTACTCCACCTTGTCACTCAGAGGTGGAACGCAGTAAAAGGAAATCAATCTATCCTTAGATACCAGCAAATCACCTCCTACGAAGGGCTACAAAAATACCTAACTCGAGTGATTAGCCCTTATGCTCGTTCATTGCTTACCCGTTTTAGGTTAGGCTTTTTCTTCAGACTTGTTACTTTCCCCCAACGTAACACCTGGACCACGTCTAACCTGGTATGTCCCTGCGATGATTCTTCGTCTGCGTTTTATTCTGCAAGTACTATCAGGCACCACGCAGGGCATACCTACTACCAATCTTAAGGACATGGGGGATTCGAACTTGTAAACGAGCTTTTATAAAATTGCAACAACTGGAGGAAGATAATGTCACTCATGCACTGAACTGCTTTTTAAAACTTGTTGTAAAGTTCCGCACATCAATGAATTGATTATAAATACACTCCATGTACTTTTAATATAGGATAACTATTAACTGCTCTCGATTTGGATATGTGAATTTCTAGTAATGCCTATTTGTTGTAACTGTTTTTTTTTTAATATGTTTGCTTTTATGATTTGTTTTTCTAAATCGAATAAAGCATGATTGAATTGAATTGAATTGAGAAAGGAACCGCAAGAATAGGGCGATGGAGGCAGGAGCTCAGGACCTCGACACTGGCAGGTAATTCCCGGGTGAAGGTGTAACACACTGAAATGATGAGACATGATTGGTTCGGTTGCGACAACATGTAGTGTTGAACTGGTATGTATTAGTGTGCCAATTTGATATTTAGATTGTCATCCTTTTTGATTGTATTCTACTATCATGTTTGGTATGTTACTCAATCTATAAATTACCCTAACAATATTGAGATCTCTTTAATGGCTTGTCTGCAGGTACTGGCTGATGGTGGAATGGTGGAAGTAAGTTAGTAAATCTTCCTTTTTCTGGGACTCCAACATGATATACGAATTCATCATTTTATTGTGTTTTATTATGGGTGGAATACTGTCCCATATTTGGCTACACAGCCTCATGACATTCTTATATTTGGTACTGACATTTTGATGATGGCCCCATGCACTTTGGTCTTCAGGTGACTGACATGTTAACATTTCATAGACTGATCAGATTAATATTTTAAAGAGTGTTGGCATTTGCGCTTCAAATAAGCTCTAGCGTTCTATACAGACTTTATTTCTTTTTGTGTTTCTTGTTTTCTTTTCTTAATAATTTACTGTTGTAATTAGGTTTTTATATGTGATGTTGTCATCATTGTTTTTTGATGTGTAAACTGTTTTGATGTATGTTTATGGATCGATTTTGATTCATTTTGGATACATTTAAATATACGTAATTTGAATTATATAGGTGGTTGTTCCCCTTGTTCTGCTTGTACTGATATTAATTAAATATAGTATTATATGCGTACACGTTAAGTATCCAGGCCACACAATTTTAAATTCTTAGCCTACACATTTCCCAGTTTAGGTCTGACGCCCGCTGGACCGCAGGAAAAAGGGTGACCCAGAGATGCCGGAATCACTGCCCAGTAAAGCATCACCAAACAAGGGAGCATATTTACAAGCCCCTATCCCCACAAGAACATCACTTTTAGTGACGCTCCTGTGGCGATAGGAGCTTCACCTTTTTTACAAGTGGCTTAACGCCGCCTTGTAAATAATACAACCTTTCACGTTATACTTAGCACGAAAAGGGGGGGGCAATGGGTGTTGTGGTGGGCATTCCACTGCAACACCTATTGATTTTGACACTGCCCCCTATTTACAAGGGTGGTGTAAATAGGAGGCAGCATCAAAATGAAGACCAGGGAAAACCTAGTCTTAACATGTCGCAATGAGGAGAAATGCTTTATTTCTCTTCGTTTTTGCTATTTCCATGTGTGGTGCATTGTGCAGCACACATAGAAACAACAAAACATCATGAATGATTGTTTATGTGCAGGAAGGTTATCTTTTCCTGCAAAGAAACAATCATTCATGATGATTTGTTGTTTCTATGTCATAGAGGTTACAAATCACCATTCTGGGTTGTTTCTGTGCAGGAAGGGATACCTTCCTGCACAACGCAGGCACCCTTGCACTATGGTGCAAGGCTGCTTGCGTTAGCACTAGGCAGCTTCATTTAGCACCAGCACAGGGAAAAACACAGGGGAGCACCGTATTTTTATAAATATGGCACATCTCTGTGTTTCTAAAGTGATGGAGTACGTCTTTAGCTATTTTGGAGCTAACTCACGCCCGCCACTTTATTGTAAATATCCCCTTAGTTTTTTTCCTACAAGGCATATTATACATGAATATTGCCAGGTCTTGCAAACCACACCAGGGTGTTTAGACTCGTCATACTCATTGAAGTGCTTTCTACAGTAATCAAGACTGAGGTTGTGGGAGGCACCAGTTACTAGCATTTCCTCCGGCCCTTAAGATTCTGCCTTAATTCCGCGGCAGGTAAACCTATTGGCCTTCACTTACTGAAGTCTACACATGACTTTGATTTAAATATATAATAGTGTGCAAATAAAAAACACTTTCACACCACCAATGACACATTTTTAATCTTACAAGACTGTTCAGCTCCTTGACAATCATGGTGGTCACAGACACTTCAGGTCAATATGTACCCTAAGGACCACACAGTGAGCCACACAACAAAGTAACCAGGGGTCCTTAAGGGTGGGTGCAACTATAGACAGGTACAATAATGCTACTGATGACAAGAATATGCCATACACTGGATTTACCAACCCCTATTATTGATCAAAAGGAATACACCATTGATGAGAAGCCAGCAACACTGTATAGGACACATTTATGTACCCATTCATAGCTCCTGTGAGGTAGCTCCCGTAGATACCACAGAGCCCAGCCAAGTAGGAAAGACAACCCCACATACGTTTCCAGGGTGGAAGCGCCAATAACAAAGATGTATTTTCTCTGCTGAGAATTGACATGACATGGTCAACTGACCCCACTGGACGAAAAACTGTATTCTCAAGTATTAGTTTGTATATACATGTTGGGTGGAGGGTTTGTATATACATGTTGGGTGGAGGGTTTGTATATACATGTTGGGTGGAGGGTTTTTATATACATGTTGGGTGGAGGGTTTTTATATACATGTTGGGTGGAGGGTTTGTATATACATGTTGGGTGGTGGGTTTGTATATACATGTTGGGTGGTGGGTTTGTATATACATGTTGGGTGGTGGGTTTGTATATACTTGCTGGGTTGAGGGTGCCCATTAATTATCTCTATTGACTCCTAATACATAGAAGATGTAACTGTGCAGAACAAAGGACGTTTAACACACAGTACCTCAAAATGCAGATAATGTATGCTACAGCCTACGGCTAATCCCAAATGTTATGTTATGTTGTGTTATGGATTTGTAGAGTGCCACTAATCACCCAATATGTATCCAGGCACTGGAGCAGTTGTGTAGGACATTTGCAAGGTCTTAGTTGAGGGTCCAGGTCTTCAGCTTCCTGTGGAATTCCAGAGGCGAGCAGGAGGCACTGGGGTGTAGCGGGAGGTCGTTCCATGTTTTACCACCCCAGACACCTCAACCAACTCCATCAACGCCTCCCAGGAACTCTGCAACGACCTTTCACATTACTTCAATAACACAATCGAGAAGACCTACAACAAGTTCGAAAAGCAACCAAATCCAGAGTGCACCATTAGCAAACTGCATACCTGTCACTCAGACAGGCACCTGACCAACTGGAGAACACTCATTGAAGAAGACACCACCTCAATCATGAAGAGCATCTACTTGGGGCCCCACAGACCCTTGTATGAGTGGCAAAGCAGGGGAGATAATTATATTCCTCTTTGTGCACAAAATACATGCTCCCCTTAGCTTTCATTTGTTGAAGTGTAGGGGTTCTTTTTTGACCATTCTATGACAAGTTATTAAGTGCAAAAATATTGACCTGCTCACAATATCGTCAAGGTAAGCATGCATAGGGTAGGGTAAATGTACTTTTCTAAGTGCATGTCTACCTACCTGGATGATGTAGTGCAGGTCTATATCCTACAGCTGACATGGTTGTAATTTGAGATTTGAGACTTGATATTGTGATATAGCGCCACCTTTTTGAGGCAGTATGTAGAAAGAGTGTCATTAAGGGTCTTGTGAAATGCATTTGCTCTCATGTTCATTGCGCAAGGCTGGGGAAATCCATGTAAGTCAATGGAGAAAAACTGTTGGTCTAAAGTTACTATGGTTTTGCATTGGGGCAAAGCGACGCAAAATGACACAAAGTGAAGAAAAGTAAAACAAAGTTTTGCATGGTACTTACTATCCAGGACAAAATGGATTTTGTGCTGGAAAGGTGCTGTTTTCTCACTGAAAAAAAACGCTTAGCACTGCTTTTTTCTGCCTAGAGTCACTTTGCTTCAAGTGGGTGGTTCTGGAGTATTACTGGAGCAGATCATCAGAAATAGCCATAGGTTTTCGACATGAAACTCAATTTACTAAGATAGGCAGACTGGACTTTATGTAAAAACATAGGGCCTCATTAACGAGGCCCTATTGGCACTTTTATATCCCCAGAACGTCACTTTTTTTTACATTCCAGTGGCGCAATGTGCCACCGCATATTTATAAGGCCAAGTAAAGCCACTTTACATGGCTTTTCATGGCCTAATAAATATATGCCCTTTTCACGCAGAAAATTGCGTAAAATGTTCACATACATTTGCTAACCCGCCATAGGTGAAAAAGGGCACTCATCAAGTATGCACATCCTATTATGGTGTGCAAATCAATTAAATCTGAAATTCCACAGAAGTTGACCCCATTTTTCTCAAAATGTGGTATGATGCTCCCCACATGTCAAAAATTACGTCCATTGTGCCAGGCAGAGCCAGCATTTTATCATAGGTGCCCCCATATTCCATGGGTTTTCCCTTACATAAAAAAATTATTTAAAATATGCTTGCACCAGAATATTGTGCTTTATGCCATCCATATACCATAGGTGATCCTTATGTTAAAAATTACCTCAGCATGTTAAGGCCACCATGTTGTCGTGGTTGCCACCCTCCGTTATGTCAGGTCGTCCACTTTTATGCCCAGAATTATTTCCATTGTGCCAGTATCAACAGACTCCCACTGGTGTCCAGATGCCAAGGATTACCTCAAGTATGCCAGTATTTTTCCCTGGGTGCCTTATATGCCAAGATTGACCTCTAGAGGGCCAGTACCAGTATTTTACCATTGGTGCCCTTTATGTCAAGAATGACCCCAAGTGTGCCAGTATCAGCATTGTGTTTCAGGGGTCTGCCATGCTAAGAATTGCTGCAAGTATGCCAGCACCCGTATGTTGCTCTAGGTATCTCCATAAGAGAATAGTTGCCTTCTGAGTGCCAAGACCAACAACAAACTCACAAGCATCACATCACATTCTTGCTCACTCATCCATTCACTTATTCACACTCATTCTCTTACTTACAGTCACTCTCATTCATTGTCACTCACACTCTGTTACTCACCCGTACACTCATTCTTATTCATTCTTTCTCACTCACTTGCGTCCACTCCTAAGCTCACTCATTCTCACTCAGGCATTCTTACTTACACTCAGGCCCAGGTTTAGTTTTGCTCAGCGATGGATTTGCATCACTTTTGTGTTAGGGTGAGATTTCATATATAACACATGTAATCCCAACCTAACCCTTTGCTGCTGGGCGTTCCTTGCAACCACTCATGGGTTTTGATGCAAATCCGAATCTACAAATATTGGTAGACAGGAATTTGTGTCAAAATCTTACTTCTTCTCTAGGCAGGCGTAGCGAGGAGAAATGCTTTCATTTCTCCTCGCTTTTCCAACTTGCCATGTGTGCTGCGTTGTACAGAACACGTATAAAGTGGGAAAAGCCTTAAAGCATACTTTTTATCATGGAAGGTGCCCTTCCATTACAAAGTCTATGCCTGAGAGAATGCATACATTCTTTCACTATGGCACAATGGTGAGTGCGTTGGAGCTTGGCTGTTTAAAGTACGCCAGCAATCAGGGAGGAAATAAATGCCCATATTTTGCATTTTTCTCTCTCCCTTCGATGCACTGCAGCGCAGCAACTTTGGTGCAGCGTTGCCTTGAATCAAAGTATGGCAAATCCGGACCTCAATCTCACACAATCTCACTCTCTACCTGTCACTGACCCTCCCTCACAATCATTCACACACACATACCTACACATACAGACACACTGGCCTGCAAACATGCACACAACATACATTTTAAACCATTTTTATGTGCCACAGGTGCCACCAATGCTCCCGTTCCAGCTAAGTGTGCTCCATTTTTAGATTGAGGCTCAATAGTGCTTACGTTGTCTGCAAGAACTGGTGTATCTCTTCTGTGGGCTTTTGACACACCCACCGATTGCCATTGTTTGCTACCTGCGGCATTCAGAAATGCTGGCTTGTTATTGGTGCATTTGTGTAAATGTTCCTCCTTTGTGTGGTAAGCTACCTTCCGGCGATTTCACAAAGAGAACATTTTAGTTGACCATCACGCTGCACAGCGTGTGATGGCCCCTCCTCCTTGCTCTCTATCTTGTTTTAGTTTGTTTTAATGTGCCTGCCTCTGCTCCTGTTTTTGTAAGCCTCCAACTTCCAAGCTCCCAGTGTGGCTTACCCAGACGTTTTCACACACGGGCAAAGTGGGCGGTGGACCAGGGCCCCAGCCTTTCATGGGTCCCCCTCCCGGATGCAGGCACCTCTGTTCTGCAAAGTGTTGCCCGATGACCTTGGATAATTTTTTAACTGGTTTTAAACACCGTTTTCCTTTAATTTAATTTGAATGTGGGTGATGTGTGGGAGTCTATTACAGACATTTTGCAAGGAAATGTTAGTAGCAACATCCATAAAACAAGTTTCTTTTAGATCAAAATAGGACCTCACAAACGAGAAATGGGTCAGAGTCGCAAAGATTATTTGGAGTAATGAGCTGCTGCTGTATATTCTAATATTGATTACAGGTCACTATCCTTGAATATTAGATGTAAACACATTTAGAATTTGGACCAGTGTGCCTGTGCACTTTCAATGAACTGGCCAAAGAGGGAATGAAAGAGCTGAAAGCAGTTAATAGATGATTGCTTGAGTGACATGTATAGGGGATGTCATTGTTTAACGTTGGCCTCCAGTTTATAGTCTGTGTAGAATTGTTGTCTGGGTTGCAAACAGGATTCTTGAAAGTTGCCGATGTATTTGCAACAGAGAGTGTGGCCTAACTAAATCCCTCATTTTAAAATACTCCCTCAGTAAATGTCTTATGATTCTTTTGCAAGTGGGTCCAGTCATGACCAATACATCTTCAATGGCAGTAAGTTAAATTCCTGGATTGCGGCAATGATGTTTAAAAAAGAAAGTATTGGAGAACTGTGTGGATCAATTGTAAGGTCCCTAAAAAGTGAGCTCCATGGTGTGTACTTATTTGCAGTGACAGTTACTGTCACTGACTTCATCAGCCCACACGCCCTCCCCTCCGAGGACTACATTCTACTGGGAGACCTCAACTTCCACCTGGAAAAGAAAAACGACAGCAACACCACCTCCCTTCTGGACAACCTGGCCAACCTCGGACTCGAACAACTTGTCAATACCCCCACCCACTATGCTGGACACACGCTCGACCCAATCTTCACCTCCAGCAAGCACATCTCCTTCAATCACACCACAGCTCTCCACTGGACGGACCACAGCTGCGTTCACTTCAACTACAAAAAGACCACGACCCACAACCCCCCACAACCTATTCCCCGAAGAAACTGGAACAAAATTACCACCGACCAGCTCTTCACATCGCTTCACCAAAACCCTCCTGCCAAATCATCGGACCCAAACCAAGCAGCCACCAACCTCACACAATGGATCACCCACAGCGCTGACGAACTAGCACCCTTGAAAAAGCATCAAATCAAGCAAGGTAGCAAAAAAGCCCCCTGGTTCAACAATGACCTTAAGAAATCCAAGAAGCTCTGTCGTACCCTCGAGAAAGCCTGGAGAAAAAACCCAACCACTAACAACCTGGCCACCTTCAAGAACGCCACCCGTAAACACCACCAACTGATCCGATTCACCAAGAAATCAGCCTTCAAGGATCGCCTTGACAACAACGCCCAAAACAGCAAGGAACTATTCAACATCGTCAAAGAATTTACCAACCCCACCGCCGGCACCAACGACATCACTCCCTCCCAAGACCTCTGCGACTCCCTAGCCTCATTCTTCCATAACAAAATCGCCGACATACATAACAGCTTTGAAAACCAGCCCGGAGACCAGTCCACTCCACCCACCTCCAAACCAAAACCCCCCTCTAACAACTTTTGCGCCTGGAACCCAATCACCACTGAAGACACCATCCGCCTGATGAACTCCATCCACTCGGGATCGCCAACCGACCCATGTCCCCACCACATTTTCAACAAAGCAGACTCCATTATCGCACCCCATCTCCGTGACGTCATCAACTGCTCCTTCAACTCCGCTACCTTCCCAAAAAGCTGGAAACATGCCGAACTCAGCGCCCTTCTGAAGAAACCCACAGCAGACCCCACTGAACTTAAAAACTACTGCCCCATCTCGCTCCTCCCATTCCCTGCCAAAGTCATTGAGAAAGCCGTCAACAGTCAACTCGCCGCCTTCCTCGAATCCAACAAATCCCTCGACCCCTCACAGTCCGGCTTCCGAGCCAAACACAGCACCGAAACCGCCCTCATCGCAGCAACAGACGACATTCGAACTATACTGGACAACGGAGAAACAGCTGCCCTCATCCTAATCGACCTCTCCGCAGCATTCGACACAGTCTGTCATAGCACCCTCATACAACGCCTCAGCAACGTCGGAATACAAGGAAAAGCATTAGACTGGATCATCTCGTTCCTCGCCGGAAGAACCCAGAGAGTCCGCCTCCCCCCTTTTAGATCAGAGGCCACCGTAGTCATCTGCGGCGTACCACAGGGATCATCACTCAGTCCCACCCTCTTCAACATATACATGAGTCCCCTCGCATCCATCGCGCGCCAACACAACCTCAACATCATCTCCTACGCAGACGACACCCAGCTGATCCTCTCCCTCACCAAAGACCCAAACACCGCCAAAACCAACCTACACGAAGGGATGAAAGAAGTAGCCGAGTGGATGAAGAACAGCCGTTTAAAACTGAACTCGGACAAAACGGAAGTCCTCATCTTAGGTTCATCCCCCGCTGCCTGGGACGACTCTTGGTGGCCACCGGCCTTGGGAACCGCACCCATACCTACGGACCACGCACGTAACCTGGGCTTCATCCTGGACTCCTCCCTCTAGATGACCAGACAAGTCAACGCCGTCTCATCATCATGCTTAAACATCCTACGCATGGTCAAAAAAATCTTCCGCTGGATCCCCACCGAAACAAGAAAGACGGTCACCCACGCACTGGTCACAAGCCGACTGGATTACGGAAACACCCTTTACGCCGGAACCACAGCCAAACTACAGAAAAAACTCCAACCCATCCAAAACGCCTCAGCCAGACTCATACTAAACATCCCCCGTCAAGCTCACATTTCCGGACACCTGAGAGACCTCCACTGGCTCCCCGTCAACAAGAAAATAACGTTCCATCTCCTCACCCACGCACACAAGGCCCTCTACGACCTAGAACCCGAATGCCTCAACACGCGACTGTCCTTCTACACCCCCACCCGCCACCTATGATCGTCCAATCAAGCCCTCGCCGCAATTCCGCACATCCATAAATCCACCATGGGGGGAAGATCCTTCTCCTACTTAGCAGCCAAAACCTGGAATTCTCTCTCCACCCACCTCCGCCTTACACAGAACCACCTCTCCTTCAGAAAGCAGCTAAAAACTTGGATATTCGATAAGTAAGGTACCCCTCCTCCCCCAAGCGCCTTGAGACCCTCTGGGTGAGTAGTGCGCTATACAAATTTTTGAACTTAAACTTGAACTTACACAGATAATTGTTTTTTTGTATTGAATTCAAGGTTTTGATTGCGGATAAGTTGAGTTCCAGTCAAACTATTGCTTGTGGAGGAGAACTTTGAAGATTGAATAGTGTTTATATATGTAGTATCTAGTTCTGCCATTTTTTTTTTTTTTTTTACCAAGAGAGGCTGAAGCGTGAAATATGGCTGAAAGACGTTTTACTTCCACAGCCCGAATAGCTGCAGTAATTGCTCTACCGATATATCTGTGTGCAAACTTTTTTATTGATTTGTTTACAAGAGTGACTTTGGGACAGATTTACAACAAACTGACACATCTCTACATTACAGCAGAGATGTGTCAGTCTACTTGCGTAGCACAATAAAACCCAATGCGGTGCACCATGGAGCAAGGATTGACAGATGCGTCACACATCTGTTGGCGCAAAGGTCAACCATTGCTGGAATCGTGTTGCAAGCACAAAACAATTCCAGCAACGGGCCTATACCTATTGTGGTGCGTCACTCCCCGCCTGCTTCAAGCAAGTGTAAGGTTTTGACGAAATGGCATTGTAGAAGTGGCACAGTGAAATCTTGTATATTTCACTGCATCACTTTTACGAGGCTTTCCTGCATGGGAACACCCACCCTGCATCAATTATACCTGACGCAAGTATAATGGGGGCAGGGCTGTACTGCGTGACACATCTCCTTAGACGCGTCACATTGGAAATGTATCACAATGTGGCGCATTCTTTACTCCGCTGCTGCATCACAAACGTGACATAACTGCAGCGCAAAAGTGTTGTAAGGGGCTTGTAAATCTGCCCCATTGTTCTTTAACGTTGCCAAATGCTGGGATGCTGTTAATTGTGAGTCAAGTGCGTGGCCTACATAGTCATATGGATCTACAGATTCAATTGTGTGCGTACCTATAGTCCAGTTGTATTGTTTTGTTGGCGTTCCAAATGACAGTATCATTGTCTTGGTGATATTGCCCATAAGACTTTTTTTTTTTAATGCAGATTTATATAGCGTGAACTCGACCCAAAGGAGAAATTAAGAGCACAGAATCACAGGATGTTGGGCAGTGCTGCTGAGACTTGTACCGAGATCCCCAGTTCTCGGCTCAGTAGCTCTGGCTGCTGCCCCACATCCTCTCCACTCTTGTGTTATATGTCAGGGAGCTCTTTCTTTCAGCTGGACGATGATTGATGAAAACAGCTCTTTATTCATCACGTAGGCAAAACCGATGCATTATCAATGCTTGTTTGATAAGTGTTGGAGGTGGATTTAGAGAAGCTAATGTGCTCATAGTATTTCAGATGTGTATCCCAGGTGGGGAACGAGATGAAGACATCAGTTGCTTATCTATAGGATGATGTTCATTTGCTGCTCAAAGTACAGAATTGTTTCATATTTGTGTGTTTATGGCATTTAGAGCCTGATCCACCTTTTGTCTTGTTGGTCACATTTGATTTGTTTAATTGTCCTCCTGTGAGCTGTTTTCAAGAGTTTTATTTATTTATTTATTTATTTATTTATTTTGCTGTTTTATAACGCGCTCCATTACTCCAGAGTATCCTGGCGCGAAAAAAGATTTATGGAAATCTTGTACTCCGTGTTTCAGGGAAGTTGAAGAGCGTCCTAAACATTTCCTGTAGTTTCTTTTTGCATTTGCTCCTGCTACTGATGGAGCCATGTCATTTCAGTAAAGACCGAGTAAAGACCGATGGTTGAAAACTGCTTTACCCAGGATAATATGCTTCATACCTAAAAACTTATTAGGTCCCAAAGGCAAGACCTATTGCATTGCTAATGTTTGTTTATTACACTAATAGTGCACAATAATATAATATGGATGTATGACGTTACAACGCACACTTTTACAACAACATACCTTTACAACACATTTTTTACAATGCAACATCCATTACAATGCATTCCATTACAACGCATGCCATTACAACGAAATTTTAAAAACTACATTTACAACGCATTCCATTACAATGCATAATACCTTTACAACGCATACCATTACAACGCATAACATTACATTGCATGTTTGGTAAGTATTGGATAGTGTAGGGGTAAAAATTACTATTCTAACTCCAGGGGGTGCAACAGTAGGGTAAGTGTTGGATGGTAATGTTATGCGTTGTAATGACTGAGTTGTATTTGCATGCGTTGTAATGGATGCTGCGTTGTAAAAGTTTCATTGTAATGGTAGTGCGTTGTAAAAGTTGCGTTATAAAGGTTGTTTCCCATATAATATTATTCACCAATAGTTTAATGAAAACGAGTAGAAAATGGGGAATACAGAGCCATCCTGTGTTTTTAAAACTGATTTTGCCATCTCTGAGGGCGTGGTTTGCAAAGGCAGGGTCAGAGGAGGCAATGGGCAAGCCAGGGGCTGCAGCCGCTAGCCCATGCAACCCCTAAACTTTTTTTTTCCCAGATTTATAAGGCGCGAACTTGACCTGAAGGTATTGGAGAGTTTACATGAGCACCAGTTATGTTACACAGGAACACATTTAAATTTTGGGAGGGGACGGGGAGATGACAAAATAAGTGCCAGGGCTCTCAGGAGGCCACTGCAGCTTGCCCCATACATTGATCTGCTATACTGCCAATGATAGTAACACCACAAATACTAACCATCACACTCCTACAAGTATGACTATTTGGCCTATTTTAGGCCCCCAAAAGCTATAGGAATGGCTCGGGTGGAAGGTAATAGTCATTTTTCATCAGGGCACAAGTCTTATCAATCAATCAATCAATCAATCAATCAATCGTAATATTTGTAAAGCGCACTACTCACCCGTGAGGGTCTCAAGGCGCTGGGGGGCGGGGAATGCAGCTACTGCTCGAATAGCCAGGTCTTGAGGAGTTTTCTGAAGGTCAGCAGGTCTTGGGTCTGCCGCAGGTGGGTGGGGAGGGTGTTCCAGGTCTTGGCGGCGAGAGGGGAGAACGATCTGCCGCTGGAGGTCACTCTTCGGATGCAGGGGACTGTGGCGAGGGTGAGGTCGGCGGAGCGGAGCTGGTGGGTGGGGGTGTAGAAGCTGAGTCGTCTGTTGAGGTAAGCTGGTCCGGTGTTGTGGAGTGCCTTGTGTGCGTCGGTGAGGAGCTTAAAGGTTATTCTCTTGTTGACGGGGAGCCAGTCAACAAGAAGTGGGGGACTAATCTAGTTCTTCGGAATGCAAGTTGCATCATGGTGCATGACATCACGGTGCGTAACATCACGGCGTGTGAAATCATGGCATGTGACATCACGGCACGTGACATCACAGGAAGTGGCATCACAAGAAGTGACATTAGATCCTAAGCCCTCACATATGTGTTAAACATGTCTATCATGAGTACATTGGAGCATATTTTGAGTATATTTACAAACCCTCCTGATTTAGGCAGAAGATTCACACTTTTGTAAGCTACACATAAACAGTGTTGTTGCCTTTTGTCAGCATAAACGTCCTCTACCCATAGTGCTGTACAAGAAAAAATAGTGGTACTTTAATTATTTCAACGCCTCCTCAGGTGTAGTAAGCTTTATATAAATGCTATTTATTTTGTGTAAATACAGAAAAAGACCAACGCATCTGACATTCTTACAAACAGGGACTGAACAAAGTGAAAAGCTGCATCTCTTGTGTGGGTGAAGTGCTAACTAGGTGTGAGCCTTTGTTTCCCCACCGCTTCATTTGCATCAGGTGTGTGTCTCCTGACTGCTTCCAGCCAGAAGAAAGGAAAACTGATGACTCCTCAAATTGGGCCTTTGTTGTGGGCCCAGCCAGAGTCTAAAATAAGGAAGCCCGGTCCTGGCCTTCACGTTGTTGTGGATTTAAAGCAGACAGCGTGCAGGCGCTGCAGAAAGCGTCCTGGTGTTTGGAAATTATACTGGGACGAGTTCAGCACATTATTCAGCGGGGTGGGGCCCAACTTCTTGGCAGGGTGGACTGCGTCCAACCTGTGAAAATAGTGGACAGGCGCCCTCCACCCACGTGTACCCCGACTCATGACCTATTTTTAATGCATATAGCATTACAATTGTGGTGGTCATCTCTAAATTACCTAGACTGCGCCACTTTGTGGCAGGCTGTCCCCAGGGGCCGGTGCTCATTGTTTAGTGCCAGTGCCAACTGTAATGTTGGGGGCCCTGGGCCCTCATTGCTAAGAATGACTGACACGGACACAGTCAGGTACTGGTACAACTGGCCTCGAGCACGTGCGCTCGGCCCCTTTTATTAGAGCTGTGTCACCTGACCAGTGACATCAGTGGTGGGTGGGTGTCTAGTGTAGGGCATACAAGAAACACTAGACTGCTGGCTGTAACTCTGGATCAGTACACCAACCACCTGAAACCACCGGCTCAAATTAAGCATTGAGATTAAGTGATTTGCCCAGAATCACACAGGGTGCTGAGCCCACGCCGAGGCTCGAACTTGGTTCCCCAGCTCCACAGTCGGCAGCTCCGGCCTTAAAGCCACATCCTCTCTCCAATAAAGGTGGCTGGGGAGTCAGAACACGTGGAAAGGCCAGGGGAGGGAGTAGGCAGGGAGTGATACACCCAGGATGGGTGTGTTGTTTAATGAAGGATGTTTTTGGTATGTAAGGCAGAGAAGTGAGTTTAAGTCCGCCCGCTGAACTACAAGAGACGTAGCTTCTCCCGCCTTCCACAGAGCATCCTTCAGACCCCTGCATTGTCCGTCTCAAGGTCCGCGCTACGGAAAGCCAGAGGAACAATTCAAACCAAGTGTATGAAGATGTTTTAAAAAAAGCATTCTTTGTTATCTCTAAGTGTGTCAAGCTCAGCAATCAACAAGAACCCCGGGTCAAAGAGTCGTCTTTCTTCCTATAATTTCCTATAAATTCATTCTTTGTGAGGAGAAACACTTTAATCTTCGTGTGGGGGCGAGGGGACTTGATTGCAGCCTTTCCGCGCAGAGAAGCGTCATTAGGCGCACGCGGAGCTTTGATCTTTTATTGTAACAAAGGTGTCCGAAAGGCCCTCGGAATCAGGGCTGCCAGAGTGGCCAGGATGCAGGTATTAGGGATAATTGTGGCCCTTATTTTTAATGGGGCTGTCCCCGAAGCCGGGGTTGTACCGCTGCCTGACTGAAGGTGCAGCCCGAGCCCTATCTAAAAGACTCACACAGCAGCATGCCTTAAGTCCGGGTGTGGGGTAATGGGCCGCAAACCGACCCAGCCAGCGTGAAACGCCCATTGGGCTCAAAGGGCGCACCCCCAACACCCCCCAACGTGTGTGTTAGCCCGGGCTGAGACAGCTTCCAGGGCACACACCCAGCCGGACCCGAGTATTTCACAGGTCTTTAAAAGACCATTTACTTGTTAACGAGGCTTTGTTGCTGGAATAATTAGCTCCCCCCCACCTCCCCCCACCCCCCTGAAATTTTTATCAGCCACCCCCCTTCCCGAAATTTCACTCTAGTTGCGCCTCTGCCTGCAACAGTACCGAGTCCCATTATCTTTTATTTATTTATTTATTTATTTATTTAATTCGATTTATATAGCGTGAACATTAACTGAAGGTGCCAGAGCGCTTTATCCACTACCAGTAGGAAGAACACACATGAGGGGTTAAAACGGATATTAGTCGATAAGAGGTGACTTATCATGTACAATCAGCATATAAACCTCATGTGGGAAAATGATGGTAATGTTTATGGTAATTTCAGAAGTCATACTATGAAACAAAATGAACATTAGAAAAACGCAAAGGACATTAGCTCGCACATTCCACCTTCATTATGTAGATCACACACACACACACACACGCACACACACACGCACACACACACACACACGTGCACACACACACACACGCGCGCACACACACACACACACACACACACACACTGTCCAATAAAATAAAAAAAATGGCTCAACGAAATTAAACTAAATTTGGCTGAAAGTGTGGTGTCGCATTCTAGTGCTGCACTCATGACGTCAGTACCCATGTGACCCCGTGGGGCCTGACGGGATTGCACGTTGCGTCGTGCCAGTGCACAACGAATAATGGAGGAATGTAGACGCACTTGCCCCTCTCTAATAAAAAGGTTACATCGAAACTCAGCAAGGTGTCAGTGCTTTTATCCAGGGCAAAGACACTATAAATTGGCGACGAGCGGAGTCTGACCTGCCGGCCCGGCCGCCACAAAATCCTCAGCTTCCAGCCACACTCCTGGATCGCCGCGCACTGCCGGCGCGGACTACGATAGAGGGGGAGTGATGTCACGCAGCAGCCACATGGCGGAGCATATCAGCCTTTGTCCCCGCAAGCTGTTCACAAGCATCAAGAGCGCGGTAAGATGGTGGCGCTCCCCTGCTGATAGCCAGTCACAGCAGCCAGCAGGCCACACATGTGCCCGCAAAGCAAGGAACTGCCCACCAGGTGGTGCCAGCATACTCTTGCAAGGCATTGCCCAGCAACTCCCATTGCCAGCGGTCACAGCCTGCCACTGGGGCATGTAAGGCACAATCCTCTCCAATGACCCAGGAGGTCTTGCATGCCTGAGCCCACGAAGGGCCATTATGCAAAAACCTTCACCACATTGCCCCCACCAACAGCAGCATCTAGAACAAGCTACTACCATCCACATTGGCCAGCGAGCGTCGTCTCCTGCACTCCTGAAGGCCAAATAGCTGTGTCCACGTCCAGGGAGTTCTCCATCTCGTGGGTGCACCCAACCCATTGCCATGTGGGCCCAGACTTTCTCCCTCACAAACCTGGTGCCATTCCTCCCGAAACCAGGGGAACTGGCAATGAAGTGGGCAGACTGGAAGGGGTACTTCCTAAACTACTTGTCGGCATTGGAGGATGAAGGGGAGGAAGAGTTCTCCAGCAAACGCAGGAAGAAGATTCTACAGCACCACTTGGGACCTGAAGGATTGCGTGTTTATGACAACATGGTGAAGAAACCACGAGCCCTGACCGAGGTGGATGTGTTCCAACATGCGTTGGAGGACTTAGACACCCACTACCAGCCAGTCCTCTGTACGGCCATTGATAGGTACACCTTCTTCCAACGGAAACAGAATGGCATGGAAACAGTGGAGGATTACGTGGCTGCACTGAAAAATTTTGCGATAAACAGCAAATTTGGGCACTTGCACGATGATTTAATAAGGGATCAAATAATAATGCACACGACAAGCACCAACATTCAGGAAAACGGCCTCACTGCTGAACTTGCTAAATGCAAGTTTGGACTGCGCTCAGTGACATACCTAGGACACGAAATAGGAGAAACTGGGATATTTCCCAAATGAGCTAACGTGCCGGCGATCAAATCAGCACCCCAGCCCCTTACCAAAGAAGACAGCAGTTCATTCCTCAGACTGGAAGAGTTCTACAGCAAGTTCGTCCGTAACTTTGCCACGAAAATCTATTCCCTGCGACAACTCTTGAAAGACAAAGCCAGCTTCTGTTGGACGCCTGACTCCAACCAATAATTCAAAGCTATCAAACGGGACATTTGCGAGGCAATATGCCTCCAGGGCTTCGACTGTCGAGCCCCCAGTATCCTGACCACAGACACGAGCAACAAGGGGTTGGGAGCTGTCTTGACGCAACGCTCCACTGACGGCATGGAAACCACGATCGGGTTTGCGTCCCGAGCGCTGGCGCCTAATGAAGAAAAATTCAGCGTGATCGAAAAGGAGATGCTAGCAGTCACCTGGCCCATGAGCAAATTTAGACAATACCTATGGGGCTCCAGATTCAGCCTTCACATGGACCACAAACCACTGATAAAAGTTTTAACCTCCAGCGGTCATGCCACAGCCACCCCGTGCATCGCCAGGATGTGCCTCAAACTCCTTGACTTTGTGTATGATGTGGAATACCTACCGGGCCAAAAGAACAAGGTGGCAGACTTTCTCAGTCGCTCAGCTGCCATGGAGACAGCACCAGCGCCCAGTGAATGGGGCGACTACCAAGTCGCATTCATGGAGGACCACGAGAATAGCATCAGTGCACAAGAATGGACATCTGCTTACGACACCGATCACCCCTTGTTGAAAGTCAAAACCTTTGTCACAACGGGGTGGCCGCAGAAGGGGCAACATAGCTAAAGTGCAGAAAATCTACAAAGAACACTATGACGGGAAACACGGAGTCCGAGAAGTCTCCTTGGCAGCAGGTGACTGGGTCAGGGTGAAGCTGGGCCAACTCAGCAGGAAAGGAGACAGCAAATACAGCAAACCACTACAAGTTCAAGAACTCTATTCGCGTTCTGCCCTCCTGAGTGATTGCAAGATTTGGTCACACTGCCACATGGCAAAATGCAACAAAGTCCTCCGATGGGTCAAGGACGGCACTACGGCAGAAGCCGGTTATGACAGGGAGTTAGAGGAAGCAGTGGACAGCCGCCCGTCAGTGAACTCCGATCGACCCGGCTCGGAAGAGGGGACAGGGGGTTGCCCTGAGCCGAGTACCAGCACAGACAATACTCAGCACAGCACACCCCAGCACACCAAGGAGGCAAGCAACTCAGGCACCGAACAAAGAGAACTGAGCAACACTTGCATCACACCTGAAAGGGCAGACACACACAAAGGACAGGACTCCGGCACTCGCACCCATACAGAAAGGTTAGTGGTACATCCCACTAAGTACAGATAATTTGAAATGTAACCCTATCTAATGGGACACCCTCACTCATCCCCTCCCCTCCCCCCACAGAACTCCTTTCCCCTCCCAGCCACCATCCACAGCCCAGCAGGCAGAACTACCTCTAATGTGTGGACAGTTTTGTTATTTTCATGTTGTTGATATAAAAGGGGGAGATATGTGGTGTCACATTCTAGTGCTGCACTCACGACGTCAGGACCCATGTGACCCCGTGGAGCCTGACGGGATTGCGTTCTGCGTCGCGCCAGTGCACAACGAGTAATGGAGGAATGTAGATGCACTTGACTCTTTCTAATAAAAAGGTTACTTCGAAACTCAGCAAGGTGTCAGTGCTTTTATCCAGGGCAAAGACACTATAGAAAGTTAAAACTTTACGCACAAAGCATACTTTTTGTGATTTGGAGTAAATCTTTTTAACCGTTTTCAAGAAACTGGCATTGAAAGAGGTGCTCAGCCTGGGATTAAAGCGATTAAAATGTCAGGCCTATCTGGTCAGTGGGAGTCTTCCAGTACCGAAATAAATAAATAATAGGGCCGTCTGATTGGATGGGGGAGCTTGTTCTCCCATCAGCCATTTTAGCACCCTGGGACCGGCACAAGTCCTGCACTACTGAGCAATCCGATTGGTTGATAGCACCTCAAAAGAAAGTGTTGCAGCGGCCCTTACAGGACTCCAGTTTCTGTGTCCTAAAATGTATTTGGAAATATGGTATAGGAAGGCAAAGGCAGAACAGCCAGACCCCGAGGCACTTGTGTGGAAGACCAAAATGGACTCCCCGAAGGCCTAAATTAAACAAGCATTGGCATAAATAATAGGTCTCGCCTTTGGGACCATATAAGAGTTTATTTATCTAGCACAATATCCTTGGTGCAACAACATCAAGTGCTGCATGGCTAAACACTTATAAGGTCCCAAATGCGAGACCTATTGGCTATGCCAATGCTTGTTTTGAGTGAGTGGCTCGTGCAGGTATGCCACTGTGATGTAGAGATGCTGCAAGTGCTTTTACTGGAGCCTCTGTGACATTGCGCCTCTTCAAAATGTATCTTGGGTCTGGTGTAATAGTTCTAGCCCCTATTCCAGTTTTCTCGCACCCAATGCATTCTTAAATGTCCCATGTACAGCCAGGGTTGACACTGCTATTACCCCTGCCCTCCAGTGACACTTTACCTGTCACGGGTGGTGGTGGACGTGGTGGTGGTGCTGGACGTGGTGGTGGACGTGGTGGACGTGGTGCTGGTGGATATGGTGGTGGTGGACCTGGTGGTGGTGGAGGACGGGGTGGTGGACGTGGTGATGGTGGAGGATGTGGTGGACGTGGTGGTGGTGGAGGATATGGTGGTGGTGGAAGTGGTGTTGGTGGACGACGTGGTGGTGGTGGACGTGGTGGTGGAAGTGGTGGTGGACGTGTTGGAGGATGTGGTGGACGTGGTGGTGGATGTGGTGGATGTGGTGGTGGACGTGGTGGAAGTGGTGATGGTGGACGTGGTGGTGGTGGACATGGTGGTGGTGGATGTGGTGTAGGACATGGTGGTAGTGGACGTGGTGGTGGACATGGTGGTGGTGGTGGTTTTGGATGTGGTGGTGGTGGTGGACGTGGTGGTGGATGTGGTGGACATGGTGGTGGTGGATGTGGTGGTGGTGGTGGTGGACGTGGGGGTGGTGGACGTGTTGGTGGATGTTGTGGTGGTGGACGTGGTGGTGGTGGACGTGGAGTTGGAAATGGTGGTGGACATGGAGGTGGACGTGGTGGTGGACATGGTGGTGGACGTGGTGGTGGACGTGGTGTTGGACGTGGTGGTGGTGGTGGTGGACGTGGTGGTGGACGAATATTGGGTAGGAGGGTGCTGGCAGAATGCGGATGGAGAGGAGCCTTAGGGCTTGTAAAGATGTATCACAGGTTAGAGACCATCAGCCTGATTCATCAAGGTACCGTTTTGCGAGTCTCTAATAGAGATTCATAAGGAATCGCTATTAGAGACTCGCAAAACGGTATTCATGTGGGAATTGCTAAATAAATAGCGATTCCTACACATTCCTTATTTGCGAGTAGCAAATTGCTACTCGCAAATAAGGAATAACTCCCCATTCATTCCTATGGGCCAAAAGGCCCATAGGAATGAATGGGGAGTATTCCTTATTTGCGAGTAGCAATTTGCTACTCGCAAATAAGATAGCGATTTAAAGGGTGCCAGGGGTGTCCAAAGGACACCCTGTAGCACCCCTTAAATGCAAATTGGAACAGGTGTTGCGCACACACATGTCCAAAGGACATGTGTGTGTGCAACATGCAACTTAGAAAAATGCTTTTAAAACCATTTTTCTAAGTTTTTGCTATTTACCGAGAGGTCTGACCTCTCGGTAAATAGCGGCCCGAAATTGCGAATTAGCAATTTAAAATTGGTTGATGAATTGCATTTAAGGAATCTCTAATAGAGATTCCTTAAATGCAATTCCTCGCACAATAGCGAATTCTGTAATAGCGATTATTGCATTTGGGATGATGAATCCCAAATGCAATAATTGCGCTCGCAAAGGGCCAGATTCTCAGAATCTGGCCCTTTGCGAGCCGATTTTCGTTTCATGAATCAGGCTGCATGGAAAGTAAGAGTGCATTCCTCAAAGGCTTGGGGGATCATCGCCAGTGAGACTGAACGAGGCTTTCAGTCTCCAGGGGCCTTACCCAGAAGCAGAGGGCTGTAAAACGAATGCAGGAATTTGGGAACTGCAAGTGGGATTGCATATGAGTGTATTGGAGTGCCTGCATGGATTGTGATATTTATTCATACTATTATTATACCTATTATCATACTATTATTCATACTATAGCGCTTGATTCTGTACTGCAGTTTCTCAGCACTGTAACTGGTGCTAATATTATCAACTTTAATAGTCCTCAGTATTACAGCCTCGGAACGATAACGGGCTGAGCAGCCTTACTAAGATTTCATCTCATGATCGGCAAATTTCAGTGAGAAGCGTTCAACTCGCTGAGCCATCGTGCCGGCGCGTCGGGCCTCTGTGTTTGAATTGTCTGTGTGTACCAGGGGACAAAGGCAGGCTGGTCCATGAATGGAAATATTCAGTGCGTTCTGGCCTCACTGTGGAATAGCCAATGGAAAATCGAAAAGGTCTCGCTTTTCAATGGCGTGACCCAGTCTTGACTTTGCCATTGCTTTCTGCTGATTCGCATTTGCAAAAAGGAAAAAAAAATGCTTCTATGACAATGCAGAACAGCATTGGTAAAAACAAAAATAAGCCACCGAAGGATGGTAGGCCTGTGCATTTGTCACCAATACAGTTAAAGGCTTGTGTGACATCTTGTGTCAAAACCCACAAGACCCCCAGCATAACCCTCCACATAGCACCCTGCATGACACTCCTGTAGGTAAGTATTCAATCCCTCTGGTTGCTTTGCTTCAAGAAGATGCACAAAAGCAATATAAGAACAACTCAAGCGTGTCACCTGCACTACCTTTATAGTCCACGACCGATCCTCAATGTGCCTCAGAGTCCCATCAGGGGATGACTCAGGGGATGACACTGACACATGCACGCACACACGTGTTTTCATTAGCTTTACTTCAATTGTTCAGCACGGTAGTGTCCTCAAACATTTAAGCATGACCTAATTGTCAGCAGGTTTGTAAAGACATGGAAAACGTTAGATTATCATTTAGTGTGTAAAATCTTTAAGCAGATGAGCCCGAAATAATTATACTTGAATGTATGGCCAACATTGCTGTTGAAAAAGTTTACCCCTTTTGTGCACAGTACTATACCAGCAATAATTATAATTCAGAATTAACTCAGGTTTTTGAAAAAAATACTGCATACTTATGAAATAACCACCTTAACAAGATTAAGGGAACACAAGAGTTTGAGGGCACACTTAATTACTTGATTCACCATTTATGGAGCACAGAGGATTTCTGAGAGTTAAAAGGGGTCATCCACGGAAGAGTAAAAACAACAAAAACAAGTCCGGCAGTGGTGAGGGTGCGCAGTCTGCTCTTTTTGGAAGCACATACTCGTGCTTGTGGCGCGCCCCTGCTCGCTCCTGCAAGGTGGATGCCGCCACAAGCATGAGTATGTGCTTTCACAGAGAGCAGAGCGACGGCAAGAGGTCCTCCTAAGCAGTGCATGCGTGCTGCGTAAGCGAGACCTAAAAAATAAATATTTTTGTGCCATGGGGACTATGGTACTCCTGCAGGACCCAGTATAGCCCTCCCATCCGGTACCACAATAATCCTGAGGGTGCTGCCACTCTTGCTTTACTTCCATAGTACCTGATGAACCGTCCATGCTTTAGCTGTACCATGGAGGTGAGACTTGCCTTGTAGGTACCACAAGACTATCACGCTACCATAAAAAAAATGTAAGTAAAAACATTTTAAAACAAGAGTAGAAAATGTGGGTTGGGCACCCTGGGGATTAGGCCCAAGCCATGCATAGTGGGCGCTTGTCCAGCCATAGCAGTAGTTGGACGCCCACAGGCGGTTGGGTGCAGGACCTGCCTTCCTGCGGTGTCGTGGTTTTCCAAAATTCACAAAATGACACTCATATGCCACATCGAGTAGCAATGCGCAGTGTGCTGCAAACATTTACGGCAAATACGCCAATCGCTATATAACTTTATCAATCAATCAATCAATCAGGGTTTTGTAAAACACGCTACTTACCCGTGAGGGTCTCAAGGCGCTGAAGGGGGGATCCGTTCAACCGAAGAGCCAGGTCTTTAGAGTCTTCCTGAAGGTGTTCAGGGAGGGGGTATGCCTGATGTCTGCCGGGAATGTATTCCATGTTTTGGCCGTGATGTGGGAGAAGGATCTTCCGCCTGCTCTGGCTCTGTGGATGGGCAGGGTTTCTGCCAGTGCGAGGTTGGAAGATCGGAGGTTCCTTTTGGGCACGTGGAAGTTGATTCTGTTGTTGAGGTATTTGGGTCCGGTGTTGTGCAGGCATTTGTAGGCGTGGGTGAGGATTTTGAAGGTGACTCTTTTTTCCACTGAGAGCCAGTCGAGCCTTCGTAGGTATTGGATGATGTGTTCGTGCCTCGGGGGTGCCGAGGACGAGTCTGGCAGCGGTGTTCTGTATCGTCTGGAGTTTGCGAAGTGAGGACTTATTAATGCCGCTGTAGAGTGCGTTTCCATAGTCAAGTCTGCTGGTGATTAGTGCATGGGTAACTGTCTTCCTTGACTCAGGGGGGATCCAGTTGAAGGTCTTGAGGAGTATTCGAAGGGTGTTGATGTAGCTGGCGGTGATGGCGTTGACCTGTCCGTTCATGGTGTGGGATGAGTCGAGTATGATGCCGAGGTTTTTGACGTGGTCCAAGGGGGTCGGTGGGCAAATGCACTGGAGCAACACTAACAACCGAGTGGAAGGGGGTTTTGTTCACAGTGCTTTTGTTTTCTGCACTATTATCTTACCACAAAATGGTTACCAGCATCCAAAGTAGATGCAAGGATGCATTTTGCCCTAAAATACAGCACCAAATGCTAGTTTAGCATTTTTCCTAGTGACACGTATGCTTCAAAGTAGGTTGTGGCTTAAGGCCATAGCCAGTTGCAAAAAAATCTGCCAGTAAAGCTAAAGCTTCTATTTCCAATAGATTATCAAACAGTGGGTATCAGGGCAGAGAATTGGACTACAGTGTCATAGATACATTTGATATAATAAGGATGTTTATAAGGTGTGGATGTTTATTTCCAGAACTTTGGTGAAGATGTTGAGGCTTTTGCTATTCGTTAAATGAAGTAGAATATAGGAAGGTGTCACTCAGAGCTGAATTATCTCACGCTGATGTATGCATGGCTCTAAGGTTATAGGACACTGTGCCCATCTTAAGAATGTGTTTAGTTGTGCTTTATTAAACTAAGAATGGTTGTCCAAATGGGCCTTTGCGAAGTTGTCTTTTCAGTGGCAAATGCATACCTGTCAAACTCGACGTAAAATTGAGTGTCATGTGAAGCTTTAGAGAGGGAAATCCTCCTTTTTGATGGGAATCCAAGGCGTAAAAAAGGGGGTGGACATTCAAGGTCTAATGGGGCATTTTGTTTGTTAAGTGGGTGAACACCAGTAAAAAGAGGGTCTCATCCACCAAAAGTAGGTGACATGACAGTTATCTATCAGTCCAGCATGCTGTCAAAGATTATGTCCATTATCACATTATTGTAGATTGAAAAGTGGTCACAACTGTATCATGTTGAATTTGATGGAGCAAGGTGGAGAGACAACATTTTGTGTACCCCTTGTAAAGTCACACTTCCATAACTATAACATGAACTAATGGAATGATGTGTGGAATTAATCAATCTAGAATAAAATTGCACCTACACAAGTACACGTGTGAATTAACTTTGCTTATGTTGCAATTATAATTAACTAATTATGTGATTCTGTCATGTCCTAAACTAATAAGCAGCTTTTGAAATAACGGAATGCGGCATAAATGTGCTTTTGTTTACGCATTTGTGGCAGAAACCAAAGGATAAGTAAGTATATTATGCCTAAATGTTGCTTATCTGCTAGGTAACTACTAATAGGGAAAACCTTAGTAAGGGGGAGGTAAACAGAAGGGATAGAATTCTAAAATTAACATTCTTTTGTGTTTGTTTCTATGATAGTTCCCATTCTGGCCTGTGAGGCCTTGCAAAAGATGGCTGACTTGTTGAACTGCGAATAGAAAATGAACTGAGCATGCGCAAGCCCAAGTCAGAGTTCAAATGCGAGCTGCTTGTGCCTGGAGTGAATGCAGTTCAAGGATGAGGTGGCCTGGAAGTCTAGATGGCTGCCAAAAAGGATGAGCACAATGGTTCTGAACGTGAGAAATTTTGGTAAAGTTACCAATTGAGAACCGGACTAGGCCGGACGTGGCCCAAAACAATGACCCATTTAAAATCTATCTAGCGGAATGAATGTTGTAATGATTAGTTGATGCCCAAAATGTCCAATTAGAACTCGAATTTATGTTGAAAGCTACTCTTTTAGATAGATAAAGCTAGTGAAAAAGGTATAAAAAGTGCTGATTTTAGTGAGGAAAAAACTCCTACCGTGATGCTGTCCGTATGCTGATTTTTCCTGAGATGTAAGACTTTGAATAATTTTCTTATTTCTTTAGAATGAGATCTGAACTTTAGGTGAGGTTATTAGTTAGGGAAGTTAGGAGATAGGATGAAGTTTGGGAACTATCTGTCTTTTGCTAAAATACTTGCATTTCTGAAATCTAAATAAATGTCTATTTCTGAATTTTCTAAATGAAATTAACTGTTTGAAATAAAATCTTTATTTTCCTTAGATGTCGTTTTTGAATAAAGAAATAAAAAAAAGTGAATAAACTTTAGACATGTTAAATTTGCTTTTTATAAAAATTAGATAAATGGAGAATTAAGCTGGATTTCCTACGCCTAATTTTTTACTAGCAGATCCGTCGACCACAGTGGCGGCGTGTCTAAATAAATGTTTTGTTAATGAAAACCATGGTAAACTCATTTGAAACTGCAGGTGTAAATAGTATAAATATTCAGTTATAGTTTTAGACAACCCGCTATGAAAGAGCGGCTCGCCTTTTGAATTTCACCGATCCATGAAGTAGTGTGTAAGTATTATGTGAGTGACTCGAGGTGTCATGGGCCCCACTGTCGAGTATATGTATGAATTTGTACTTCAGGGAAAGGTGTCATGGTTTTAGAAATTATTTCCGGAGAACCGCTGCATCAGTAATTAGCTTGGTAGCAGAGCATTGGTTGTTATAGAATTAGCTAGGATTATGTATAAAGCGTTATAAAAGGGTTTTTGATGTATAGAGTTATGACCAAAATCTGTTGAGAGTTTGTATTACGTTATATGTAGTCCTGAAAAGGCTTCCGAGTATTGCGTGAAGCTGGTCACTCTGTCTGCAGGCAGAGGAAGTGTGGCAATGAAGTTGCACATTGCATAGTCTGTTTCAAAAAGTAGTATCGTCGTAAACTGCGGTGGTATCGTCGTATATCACAAGTGGTGTTGTCGCACATCACTGGTTTAGGGACTTTCCATATGAAAGGAAAAATGTATAGCGAGGGCAGTCTATAAAATCTTGGCTTTCAAGTACAGGGATCATTGCGTATCCTGATTTAAAACTTACCGCTGGGAGAGTAATAGAGCGTAACCTGAGCTTGAGAGAATGGTAAAGTAGAGGAAGTAGTGCTACTTTATTGGCGAGTGTAAAAATTCTGTGGTAGAGAAGAGGTAAGCGCTGTCTATTGGAAATACAGAATACTTGTGCGATTGAGAAAATTCTATCACTTTGTTTAGCGAAATAGACGAGTTGTTTTGTGTAAGTTACTAACTGATTTAGTTGAATATCTTGTAAATACGGCTTCTTGAAAAATCTTGTAAAGGAGGGTCAGCCGGCGCCGCAGAAGCCGGAGTGCTGATGACGTCAAAAGTGTCGCGCGGGCATTGATCCGCATGACCAAGACAGGGCAAAGAGCTGATTGGTGCATCATGAAAAGCAGCAAAACTATTGGCTAAGCACTAAGGAGATTTATCTTGTTCTAATTGGTACGCTAGTGTGAACCGCGCTGTGATAGGTTGGTGTTACGGAACAGCAACAGGGAAGTACGCGATCTTTTGAAAGACAGGAAATTTACAGAAAAATGGATTACTATTACGAAGAAGAAAAGAAGAAACCTTCATGGTTTAAGAAATTGAAAAATGTGTTTGTGAAGGACAAGGCGATAGTCACAAGAGAGGGAAAATTACTTCCTCCGCCGAAAACGCCTGCTTCCTATATATTGTCAAAATATGGTTACCATACGTGTGTGTGGCTAGAGAATTGGGTAAGGTATACCAGAAATGGTGGTGCGTTAGCTTTCCCAGAAGGAGGATATTTTGATGTGGCAGTTTTGAGAAATTTGAGAGAAAAGATTATGAAACTTGACCCAAGACCTAGACCAACTCAGTTTGAAGCTTTAGTTGAATGGAAAGATGAGATGCATGAATTGGAAAGCGAGAGGTTGAAAGGACATATCAGACCAAGAGGTAGATTTCGTAATTTATGGGGAGAGACACATGAGAGTAGAATGCGTAGATGGAGAAATGCTGACATGTGTGATGGCATGTATCCAGTCAGATTAGTGGATGATTATGAAGGGCGGAAATGCACAGAAAAGAGGAAAAATATAGAAACAGGGAAAGAAGGTTATGGTGAAAGTGAATAAGAGGATGCTGTGTTAGAAGAAATATTAAATAGGAGACTGCCACCATATCAACCAGGTTCTTTATGGACTACACCTAATGCTCCACCCGTAGATGAAGGGATTAATGAAACCCCAAGACAATTTTCTGATTTTCTGAGATGTACCAGAAAGAGTAGAAGTGACTTACTGGTACTCCAAAGCAAATTCATGAGCGAGAAAGAGTAAATAGGGTAGAAAAACGAGTTGAAGAACAAGCAAGTACTGCTGAATATATACGAACTACAAATGCATTGACAGAAAAGATACAAGAACTTACGAAAAATATAGAAGCAGTAACAGTCCCAGTAACGATAGGACCTGTGATTCCAGTGTTTAAAAACCAAAGAATAAAAGAGCCAAGTTTAACAATCCCTTTACAACAGAGTTTGCAAAAAGTGAGAGGAATAATTTATCCAGATTTGTCAGAAATCAGACAAACCAGTAATGTAAATCCGCCTGATTTAACTTTCAACCAGAGTTTATCATATAAATATGCAACCGGAGCAGAATCTGACTCTTCTACACCTGAAAAGATTATAAAAAAAATAGATTTAACACAGACACCTGTAGGACCATCAGATCAGGAATTAAGTGACTGGATTAAAACCCTGAAATTAAAAGAGCATGAACCTAAAGTGCTGGATGTAGTGAGATTAAAAGTTGACATGGAAGAATTAATTATTGGAACAATTGGAACAGACAGATTTAAAACGTACTAAGATGATGAACTCATGTTCATGTGTAAAAGCATAACATGGAAAGCGAAGTCTGTACATGATCAGTTAGAAGGCTTGGCAAATGAATTTGAAATAGAATTTGCAAAGAATAAAACATTGCAGAAATCCTATAGTGGATTTTCCAGAAAAAACATTGAAAATATGAATACTTCCGGAAGGTTAACCCAAATAAAAGAATTAATTGTGCTGTTACGGAGATGGGGAGATGTGAATAAATGGAGAGTAAAATGGGCAAAGAAGAAAGAGGAGGCTATGATAAATCCACATTGGCGTTTCCAGTCAGGGAAAATGAGACAGTCGCAAATGAGTTCCCTATGAGAGAAATACCTGGAGGAGGATATGTACATGTACCATGGAGTAGACAAGATATATTATCATTTACAAATGATTTCCCCAGATTGAGAGAAAAACTAGTAGAATGGTATCGACAGGTGGATAGATTTGTGAAAGTTTCAAAAGTACTATGGGTTGATCTAGATGGATTATTTGACCTAGTTGTGCCAGCAGATTTATGGACCGAATGCAAAATAACTGTGAATTGGCCAAAAGAGGAATATCCTCGAGATAAAGTAACAGGTGCTCCGTCACCTGAAGTGATGAGGAAATATGAATAAGTAATAGTATTTTTGAAAACTAAAATACCACCAAAAGATACAGATTGGGTAAAGATAGACAGAACTACACAGGAACCAAAAGAATCTGTACATGCATTTTATGAAAGATTGTTGTTGGTATTTAAACAATACAGTGGATATGAAGAGTTGAATGAAAAGGATATGAGTCATTTTATATATCGATTTGTGTATGGATTAAGACCAGAAATTGGAGATATGATCAGACATAGTATGATAGGATGGCAGTCAAGTTCTGTAGATGACGTTTTAAGAAAGGCAAAATATTGTAGTGAAGAAATCGATGCCAAACAAAAGAAATTAAAAGAAAAAGCTATGTGGGCACAAGTTAAGGTAGCAGAACACCAAGTGGCACAATTGGAAAATAAAAAAAATGATGCAAGTCATGGAAAATTAAAAGAAAGTTTCAACAAAACAAAATTAGTAGGAAATATAGAAGAGCTTAAGAAAAAGTTCCCTTGTCATAATTGCGGCAGAATATGGCATTGGAGAAAAGAGTGTAAGTATCCACCAAGAGTTAATCCAGAAAATACATCATTGAATCCACAGGTGCATAATGAGGTAATTCAACAGCAACCGCAACAGCAGCAGATAGTTAATCTACAAAGTCAGGTGCCACAACCGCCACTTCCACACAGTGTAAATCATCAGAGATACAGTGCAGAGACAGGATTCAGTGGAGGCGAGCAGGTAAATAGATCGCCCAGAGGGAATGTGAGTCCCCAGTATTGGTTACAAGAAGAAGGTGGGAGTGAGTCAGATGAACGTTTCTGATGGTGCCTGAAAGGGGAAGAAGAGTGTGTGCTTGGAGCCACTCTTGAGGTAGATCAGTCTGGTCCATTTGTGAATGGAAAGGTGAATGATGCAGAAATAACTTTCCTAGTGGACACTGGTGCTACCCGTTCTACTGTTAGGTCAGTGGAAGTCCAAAATCTTCCTCTCTCGGGAGAGAGTATCCAAGTTGTAGGTGTAGCTAATAGGCAGATTAAAACTTCTTTGACACAACCAGTCGAAGTAGAAATTGGAAATTTTAGAGACATGCACAGATTTGTGGTGTGTGATACTAGCCCCGTAAATTTGTTAGGACAAGACATTCTAAGTAAGATGAACTGTGCCATATACTGTTCACCAGATGGCATAGAGTTGCAAACCCCAGATGAAGATAGCCTGTATAAAATGACAATGCTTATGATTGAAGCAGAGCAAAACAAATTGTTCCCTGTGTTTGATCGAGAAAAGATACCTGATGAATTAAAAGAAGTAGTGAAAGAGAAAGTGTGGCATTTCACAGGAGAAGATATTGGATTGATGAAAGATGTAGATCCTGTAAAAGTCTCTGTAAACGAAGGTTAATAAAATAGTTGTCCCATGTTGTCCGATTGTACCAAATCCAGCAGTGATTTTATATCAAATTCCCCATGATGCAGAATGGTACACTGTAATAGATTTGTGTAATGCGTTCTTTACAGTTTCATTGCACCCAGAAAGCCAGCCAATCTTTGCGTTTAGATTCGGAGATCATATCTTAGCATGGTGCCGAATTCCTCAAGGGTATATTGAAAGTCCATCTATCTTTAATCAGTTGCTAAAGAAATCATTAGAAAGTTTGAGCATGCCTGGAGAGCCTGTATTGGTTCAATATATCAATGATCTCCTAGTGGCATCAAAGACAAAAGATGCCACTAGGAGATACTATTGCATTGCTGAATCATTTGGCAGAAGAGGGACATAAAGTGTCTCCATCAAAATTACAATTTTGTCAGAAAGAAGTGCAATACTTAGGTCATAAGATTGCCAAAGGAATCAGACAAGTTACTGCAGAAAGAATTAAAATGATACAAGGAATGCAGCCACCAAAAACTCAAAGACAAGTGAGAATGTTCTTAGGAATGGTAGGTTATTGTAGACAGTGGATTAGTGGATTCTCACTGATTGCAAAGCCATTGCAGAGATTGACCAGAGCAGATATCAGAGACCCTATAGTTTTGACCAAAACTGAAATGGAAGCATTTGAACAGTTAAAAACGAGCTTATGTGAAGCTCTAGCTTTAGGGATGCCTGACTATGAAAAAGAGTTTGAACTGTACTGCAGTGAACGAGAAGGATGTGCATTGTCAGTACTAATTCAGAGAAATGGAAAACTGAGAAAGCCAATAGCGTATTCTCCGCGGTTTTGGACCCTGTTGCAAAAGCATTGCCAGGTTATTTGAAAGCAGTAGCAGCCACAAGTGTCAGTCTAGAACAAAGTGAAGGAATAGTGATGGGATTTCCTGTGAGAGTGTAGGTACCTCACTCTGTGGAGATTCTCCTCACTAGGACAAAAACACAGTACTTGACCAACAATAGGATGACCAAATATGAAAAAGTAATTCTGGGAGCAGAAAATGTGACAATCTCTAGATGTATAAATGTAAACCCTTCCACATTGTTGCCTGATACCATGGAAACAGAAGTGAGAAATGAGGTTGATCACAGATGCTTAGATGTTCTTGAATACTGTTCCAAACCAAGACCAGACATCAGAGATGAACCATTGCCTGAATCCAACTATGTGATGTTTGTTGATGGTTCGTGTCTGAGAAGTGCAGCATATGCCGTTTGTATAGTGGCAGATGTATTGGAAGCTTCTTGTCTGAAAGGAATTCGTTCTGCTCAAATAGCAGAATTGATTGCTTTGATTCGAGCATGTGAACTGGGAAAGGAGATCAAGGTTACCATAGTGACTGATAGTCAGTATGGTTTTGGTGTTGTCCATGGTTATGGACAACTGTGGTCCCAAAGAGGTTATTTGACTTCTGCAGGATCCCCCATACGTAATGCAGAGTTTGTGAGAATGTTGATTGATGCAATTGAACTGCCTGGCAAAATAGCTGTGGTAAAGTGTGCAGCACACAAAAAGGGGGATGACTACATCACCCGAGGTAACAGGTATGTAAGCTCGATTGCCAAATACTGTGCTAAAAATCTTGCATCCATTAATCGGGACAGGGAAAAGGAGCATGTTTCAAGTCCTTAAATGCTAACAACTGTAGCAGAGACTTGGCAGGAAGTGGGGCAAATGCAGGAAGAAGCTGATGAGGAAGAGAAAAATGTCTGGCTAAAAGCAGGATGCAGACAAAGAGAGGAAGATGAAATCTGGGTTTACAAAGATGAAAGAAGAGTAATGCCCGATAGCATGATCTCAAATATGGCTCGAATGTACCATGGTCAAGCTCATATTGGGAGAGATGCCATACTTTGTCTACTTAGACAGACATGGTATAATCCAAGGTTCAGGATGATTGCAGAGAGCTTATGCCAGATGTGCCTTGTATGCCAGCAGTTTAATCCAAACAGGAGAACAATTGTGAGTTTGGGAACCATAGGACGGGAGAGAGGTCCATTTACACGAATGCAATTGGATTTCATTGAGCTTCCGCCATGTAACAGACTTAGATATGTTTTGGTGATCATCTGTTTGTTCTCCCGATGGGTAGAGGCTTTCCTCACAAGGAGGAATGATGGGCTAACTGTTGCAAAGTTGCTTCTACGTGAAATCATCCCTAGCGTCAGTTTTCCAGTGACGATCAAGATTGATCGTGGCCCCCATTTTCAGAATGAACTCATGCAAAGGTATGTGAAGCACTGGACATTCGTCAGAAACTGCATTGTGCTTACAGACCTGAGGCTTCAGGAGTAGTTGAACAGGTAAATGGAACTATTAAAAACAGGATTGCTAAAATGTGCTTGGCAACAGGACTGAAGTGGCCAGATGCCTTGCCACTTGTTTTGATGACCTTAAGAAGCATACCTGACAGAAAAACTGGATTGAGTCCACATTAAATCTTGATGGGAAGGGTGATGAGACAGGCATTTGTACCAGCTGATAAGTTGTTGACAATAAATGAAGACATCATACTGGATTATTGCAAAAACCTATCTAACGTGGTGACTGTGTTCCATCAGGTGGGAACTGAATCAAACACCAAAGAGAAAAGACCAGCTCATGACCTAGTTCCTGGAGACTTGTTGCGTATAAAGGTGCACCGCAGAAGAAAATGTTTGGTGCCTCATTGGCAGAGACCAAGACAAGTCATATTGGTTAGCACCACTGCATTTAAGTGTGCCGGAGTGAAGAGATGGGTACATGCAAGCCATACTATCTGTGTGCCTGAACCTGAAAATCCAAACGAAGAAGGTGAAAGCACAACTGATTCTGACTCTGAAGGTGAACCAGAGAAACTCCCAAATACAGAAGATTGAGAGGAATGTCGATATCTGGAAGTATCAGATGCTAGCTCTGCGTCTGAAGGAGAAGGAGAAATTATTGAAGTACCGAATTCTGAAGATCAATCTGAAGATCAAGAATTGGTAGAGAATAACACCAGTAAGGACACTTAGCAAAGTAAAGATAAAACTGGGGTCTATATAAAACTCTTTAAATAAATAAATCAAGAACATACTGAAGAACAGTCTGAAAGCTCTGGAAGCAGGGACGAAAATCCAGACACTGGAAAAGAAGGAAAAACTCACGATAAGGATGAGATTCCAAGTACCAGCTATGGCGATGTTCCTAACAGAGTGAAAGAACTGTCAAACGAGAAAACTGATTCTGAAAAAGAAAAAGACGTTGTAAAGTTTGTTGTAAATGAAACTGTCGAGGACACTGAAAGTGAAACTGATGACAGTGAAGATGAAACTCCATTAGAAAGAGTTCAAGAAAAAGGGCTTGGAGAGTGGAACATAACACCACGGAGCCTAAGACAAAAAGATTGTGCAAAGGAGATAATTGACCTAAAGGATATGATGGACTGAGATTTAAACTGGTTAATAAAGAAAGAAAGCCAGAGGAACAGGTCAATGAAATAACCAGTCAAAGAGAATCATTGGGAAAGAGAATGAAAGTTGTCCAAAGGCCAAAAAGAGTGAAAAGACCAAATCAGAAGTACAAATCAACTGAATGGACCTATATCATAATACCTCCAATTGAAGAAGTTAATAGCAGTCAAGAGAATCTGAACTGCACAAAGACAAAAGTGAGTAAAGAACTGAAGCACAGAGAAAAGTGGTGATTGATTAAAGAGATAAGGTAAAGATAAAACCTGAAATCCTGTTAGAAGAGAAGGCATTGTAAGTGAAAAGTAAAATAGGTGACATAAGGTCGAAGAAAACTAGTTATAAAATTAAAGTTTGTAGGTGACACAAGGTCGAATAAAACCTGTTAGCAAAACTCGCTGTAAAAAAACAACAAAAATGTCTACTAATGATCATAAAACGAAATGTTCTATTTTTAGAAAATGGTGTAGATCATGTCTAATATGCACTGGATTACTAATATTGATATGGATAATTTTAGCTATTGTCATTCCTTTTCAAGATAACTTAGTGAAGTTAAAACATAATGTGAGTTCAGATGAACAAAATGTTGAATCAAAGTCTAACAAGCAGCATGTATATAGACCAGAAATACATCAGGATAGTTCTATTAGTGATTTAACGAAGAATACATTTCCAAAATTATTGTCTGAGTGTGTCAGGACAATAGATGCTAGTGACTGCTATGTGTGTGTAAAGTTACCTGCATCTGTTTCCGAGGGCGTGACCTATCATCACCTTCCACTTACATATGGAGTCACGTGTAGTGTGATTGCAAGCCTGTTTTATCAAACAGGTAAACTGGTATATCAATATTCTAATTCGGGTGAAGTCTTTGCAAAATTGAAAATTGATAAGGCACTGAATAAGAAAAAGCCTGCTACAGTTATGGGAGAATATTTTTTTGAAATAAAGTAAAAAGTCCACATTTGTAAAGCGCACAATCACCCGTAAGGGTCTCTAGGCGCTGGGGGCCGTCGGGAAGATTAAGCGAGCTATTGCCCAGAGTCACATGGTGCTGGGCTAACCTGCCGCCGGAGCCGGGGATCGAACTGTGGTCCCCAGATTCCAGCGTCAGTCGCCCTGGCCGCGGCGCCACACCTCTCCACAAGATGAATTAAGTCATGACTATGCGTTTAAAAATAATTTGACATGTGAAATGAGAGTGGAAGAGAAAACATTTTTAGATATGGTTGAGGAAAGGCGAATTGCCTATAAACGAAAAGAAAAAGTAAAGCATGAGAAATCCAAATATTGGACATTCAATGATGAGAATATTGATGAAAGAAATGTGAATGTGGCAATAAATATAGACACTCCATTGTTAGGAAAATTCTGTATTAGGAGAGACAACACTATGTATGACAATTATTTTGTGGGAGCAAGTCAATGTAAAGACACTTATAGAATCCAAGGGGGTTGGGGATTTAAAGGGGGAAAAGACCCAGTTTTTCCAGGTGTTTATTTCATTTGTGGGAATAAGGCATATTATAGATTACCTGATCACTGGTACGGGACATGTTATGTGGGTTTGGTCTTTCCTAAAATCTTTCATGTAGATTGAGGTACTAACGGTATCCATGAGATAGGAAAACCTTTGAGTCATAGAAAAAGAGAAAGTGTCATAGAAATAATAGGTGATGTTTTTGGAGCACTGATACCAGCAGTGGGAATATCTTTCAATGCAAATCGAATTCGAAGATTGTCAACGATAGTAGATCGTTTGTCAATGGACAAAGCAGGTGGATTCTTAATGGTAAATACTGAAATGATTGCTATGAGAACTATGGTAATGCAAAATCGTCTTGCTCTTGACATAATATTAGCAAAAGAAGGAGGAGTTTGTGGAATTTTGAAGGTACAGCACTGCTGCACCTACATTCCAGATAAAAGTCAAAACATTGAAAAGTACATTACAATATTACAGAGTTGCATAGAGAAATTTAACCACTGGAGGTTGATGGTATTCTTGAACGACTTGGTAGAAGTTTTACAGCAGTTAAACATTGGTTTCAAGAAATAGGTAGTTCAATTATAGGTAAAATACTAATTCCAGTACCAGTAATAGTATAAGTGATTTTAATGATAAGATTATGTTGCATGTATAGAAAAAGAAGGAATGTTAGAAAGTCATTAAAGAAGATAATTCAAGAAAAACAAGAAAGAGAAAAAGGTGATATAGAAATGGAGGAGTTCCGAGAAAAGATTTTGAAAGAGACCAGAGAAAAGGATACTAAAGTATAAAATACACTAATCTGAAGAATTTGAAACATGTTCTGATACAATTTGCTACATTTTGGGAGATATTTGGTGATAAATCACCAAACGGGGAGTTGATGGAGCAAGGTGGAGAAACAAAACATTTTGTGTACCCCTTGCAAAGTCACACTTCCATAACTATTACATGAACTAATGGAATGATGTGTGGAATTATTCAACCTAGAATAAAATTGCGCCTACACATGTACACGTGGGAATTAACTTTGCTTATGTTGCAATTATAATTAACTAATTATGTTATTCTGTCGTGTCCTAAACTAATAAGCAGCTTTTGAAATAACGGAATGCGGCATATATGTGCTTTTGTTTACGTATTTGTGGCAGATAAGTAAGTATATTATGCCTAAATGTTGCTTATCTGCTAGGTAACTACTAATAGGGAAAACCTTAGTAAGGGGGGAGGTAAACAGAAGGGTTAGAATTCTAAAATTAACGTTTGTTTGTGTTTGTTTCTATGATAGTTCCTATTCTGGCCTGTGAAAGATGGCTGACTTGTTGAACTGTGAATAGAAAATAAACTGAGCATGCGCAAGCCCAAGTCCGAGTTCGAATGCGAGCTGTTTGTGCCTGGAGTGAATGCAGTTCAAGGACGACGTGGCCTGGAAGTCTAGATGGCTGCCAAAAAGGATGAGCACAATAGTTCTGAACGTGAGAAAGTTTGGTAAAGTTACCAACTGAGAACAGGACTGGGCCGGACGTGGCCCAAAACAATGACCCATTTAAAATCTAGCTGACGGAAGCGGAATGAATGTTGTAATGATGAGGTGATGCTCATCCACCCCAAATTGTCCAATAAGAACTCGAATTTATGTTGAAAGTTACTCTTTTAGATAGATAAAGCTAGTAAAAAAAGGTATAAAAAGTGCTGATTTTAGTGAGGAAAAAACTCCTTTTCGATTTCCTACAAAGATGATGTCCGTATGCTGATTTTTCCTGAGATGTAAGACTTTGAATAATTTTCTTATTTCTTTAGAATGAGATCTGAACTTTAGGTGAGGTTATTAGTTAGGGAAGTTAGGAGATAGGATGAAGTTTGGGAACTATCTGTCTTTTGCTAAAATACTTGCATTTCTGAAATCTAAATAAATGTCTATTTCTGAATTTTCTAAATGAAATTAACTGTTTGAAATAAAATCTTTTATTTTCCTTAGATGTCGTTTTTGATTTAAAAAAATAAAGAAAAGTGAATAAACTTTAGACATATTAAATTTGCTTTTAATAAAAATTAGATACATGGAGAATTAATCTGGTCTTGAGTTGTCCTACGCCTAATTTTTTACTAGCAGATCTGTCGACCACAGTGGAGGCGTGTCTAAATAAATGTTTTGTTAATGAAAACCATGGTAACCTCATTTAAAACTGCAGGTGTAAATAGTATAAATATTCAGTTATAGTTTTAGACATCCCGCTATGATACAGCGGCTCTCCTTTGAATTTCACCGATCCATGAAGTAGGGTGTAAGTATTATGTGAGTGACTCGAGGTGGCATGGGCCCCACTGTCGAGTATATGTATGAATTTGTACTTCAGGGAAAGGTGTCATGGTTTTAGAAATTATTTCCGGAGAACCGCTGCATCAAATTACGTCAAGTCCGAGACTTCTATAGAACGCTTAGCAAGCTGTCACAATGACGGTAGTGTGTGTGTGTCTGTGTGTGTGTAAGTGGTGCGTGTGTGTGTCTGTGCATGTGTGTGTTTGTCTGTTGGTATATGTGTGCGTGTGTGTGTGTTATCAGCCTCATGGGTATTGTGTTGGCTTGACTATTAGTACCCTATGGAGAAGGGGGGAGTTGCTGTGCAGCCTTTCATATCTGCACTTCAAAAACGGATACCTCTGTTTGAGTTGGTAATTTGCATTTGTATGGATTTTCATTTTGCCTTATTGATATGGTTAATGAAATTCAACCTGCTGCCATAGTGAAATAAAGAGATTTGGCTTTCTAAACAAGAAAGGGAAGAAGTCAAGAATGTTTCTGGAACATGACCACTTTGAACTGGTGCAGATGAAGCTGGTGGTGAAATGAGAAAAACCCTCTGTCTTTTAGGATCAATCTTGAGGTGGTGTGTCATCAGCCAGGATTGTATTTTGTCCATCGCTGAAACCAATCTGAATGCGCCAGCCAGGGATGATACATTCAAGTATAGCAGAGTGTTTTCCGAGTATTGGTTGTAGAATGTGCCAGAGTCTTTTATGATATCCCCAGTGGTTCGAGATGGAAAGTAAACAAGATGGACACTAGCACACATCCTGGGGGCACACCTTGAGAGACAGCCACAGGGTGTGACAGTGCTTGATCCACCCTAACAAACTGTGAATGTTTATGTTTAGGTATGATTTGGATCAGGCTAACACATTTCCTTGGATCCCTTACAGTCCTTTAGGGTGTGAATGAGGCGTTAGTGGTTGACATTATCGAAAGCTGCAGAGAGGTCGAGGAGAATTAGAAGGCACAAGTCTCCTTTTTCCATAATTCAGAAGCATCATTGGTTATTTTTAGGACAACTATTTCCATGCTCAACAATTTCTCAACCCAGACTGGAGCTCATCCAGCAGATTGATGTCCTCTACAAATTGATTTAGTTTTATGCTTTCACAGCTTTCAAGGATTTTGGCAGGATATGGGAGCATAGAGTCAGGGCGGGAGTTATTAAAGTCTTGTGGTGTGTCAGTTCTCTTTTTAGTAGCAGACGGCCTACTTTTAAGCAGTCTGAAAATAGATAATCCAGCGTGACAACAAGAACAGTAATTTCCTAGCTGGCAGGAATTTTTGTCTGAGTCTTAAAGAATATGAAAAGTATGTTTGTAATTTTCTGGGAAATATACTTATTTGTTTATCCAAATATTAAAAGTCAAAAACAACTAAAGTGAATCAAAATAAAGGAATATGACAAATACATTACCCCAGGAATGCAAAATGGAATGCATTTAGTGTATGAAAGAAGAAATTAATTAAATGAAAAGTGAAAAAATAATGAGTTAAATTTGACATTTTATTTTTTGTAGTAAGGAATTTGCTCCGGCTGTTTCACAATGAATGTGGGTGATACAACTAATAATCAAGTCATACACCTGGACATTTTGTCCTGGTAAAGGCTCAATGAAGAATATGGCAGCCAACACGCCCTGTTGATTTTTTTTTCTATTTCTGTAATCCCATTGCCCGTCCCGCTCCCGCCTCCCAGCTACTCTTCCCTCCCACTTGGCCTCATATGGAGCCCGCGCGGCGCAGGCGAGTGTGACCTGACCCCAGGACACCCCACACGCCGCACGGCTCGCCAGCTGTTGCGCGCCTCTGACCCGGCGCCACAGGCTCGCCCCTGACCTCGGTGCCCCTCGCTGCTGCTCGCTCCCTCTCTCCCCGCTGTTGCCATCATCTTGTGCATCTTGTGACGGTAATCTCTGTGTCTCTGTTTAATTGTTTAGTGCCTCGCTAGTACTGTAGTGCTGCCCTCATTTTGTGCATTTCGTAATTGTATTCTGTTCATTGTCTGTACATTTTACTTTGTGCCAGTTAGTACTGTACCCCTGGTGTGCCCCCTCCGCTTCCCGCTGCTGCTCCCTCGCGGCCCGCCCCCTTTTCTATTTCTGTAATCCCATTGCCAGCCCCGCTCCCGCCTCCCAGCTGCTCCTCCCTCCCACTTGGCCTCATATGGAGCCCGCGCGGCGCAGGCAAGTGTGACCTGACCCCAGGACACCCCCATGCCGCACAGCTCGCCAGCTGTTGCGCGCCTCTGCCCCGGCGCCACAGGCTCGCCCCTGACCTCGGTGCCCCTCGCTGCTGCTCGTTCCCTCTCTACCGGCTGTTTCCATCATCTTGTGCATCTCGTGACGGTAATCTCTGTGTCTCTGTTTAATTGTTTAGTGCCTCGCTAGTACTGTAGTGGTGCCCTCATTTTGTGCATTTCGTAATTGTATTCTGTTCATTGTCTGTACATTTTACTTTGTGCCCGTTAGTACTGTACCCCTGGTGTGCCCCCCCCGCTTCCCGCCGCTGCTCCCTCGCGGCCCCGCCCCCTTTTCTATTTCTGTAATCCCATTGCCCGCCCCGCTCCCGCCTCCCAGCTGCTCCTCCCTCCCACTTGGCCTCATATGGAGCCCGCGCGGCGCAGGCGAGTGTGACCTGACCCCAGGACACCCCCCACGCCGCACGGCTCGCCAGCTGTTGCGCGCCTCTGCCTTGGCGCCACAGGCTCGCCCCTGACCTCGGTGCCCCTCGCTGCTGCTTCCCTCTCTCCCCGCTGTTGCCATCATCTTGTGCATCTCGTGACGGTGATCTCTGTGTCTCTGTTTAATTGTTTAGTGCCTCGCTAGTACTGTAGTGCTGTCCTCATTTTGTGCATTTCGTAATTGTATTCTGTTCATTGTCTGTACATTTTACTTTGTGCCCGTTAGTACTGTACCCCTGGTGTGCCCCCCGCTTCCCGCCGCTGCTCCCTCGCACCCCCCCTTTTCTATTTCTGTAATCCCATTGCCCGCCCCGCTCCCGCCTCCCAGCTGCTCCTCCCTCCCACTTCGCCTCATATGGAGCCCGCGTGTTCGCGCAGCGGGCGCGCCGATTGTGCGCCGAAGGTGCGCCAAAGGCAAGCCCGTCTACGCCCGTCCGTGCCTGGACCGCGCCCAGTGCCAGGAACCCTGGCCCCCGTCGATGCCAGCCCACACGACGGACCTACGACGCCGCCACCCTCAATGCACTCAAACCCGACCGGAATCCCGCCCGCTACCGAGCCACCCCGAAACGCTCCCACGGACCCTTCACCTGCCAAGCCTGCAAGTTCACCTGCCTCCGGACCTGCACCGCACCCGAAAGGCCAGGCACCAGCAACAACCACCTCAAGTGCATCCTGCTCAGCACCCGCTCTGTCCACAGACACGCCGTCGAACTCTGGAACCTCCTCGACACAACTTCACCAGAGGTCGCCTTCCTCACGGAAACCTGGATGAGCGCCTCCTCAGCGCCCGACATCGCCATAGCCATCCTGGACGGATACAAGATCACCCGGAGGGATCGCATCAACCAGACCGGAGGAGGCATCGCCATCGTCCACAGGAACACCATCCGCATCACGACCAACTCCGACGACACCTTCACTGCCGCCGAGCACCACCACTTCCAGATACACACCGACCCCAAGACCACCCTCAGAGGCACCCTCATCTACAGACCCCCGGGACCACGTACACAATTCAGCGAAGCCTTTGCAGACTTCATCAGCCCGCACGCCCTCACCTCCTCTGACTACATCCCCCTAGGGGACCTCAACTTCCACCTGGAGAACAACAAGGACAGCAACACCACCACCCTGCTGGACAACCTCGCCAACTTTGGACTCAAGCAACTGATGAACACCCCCACCCCCTACGCCGGCCACACGATCGACCCCATCTTCTCCTCCAGCAAGCACATCTCCTTCAGCCACTCCACCGGACTTCATTGGACTGATCACAGCTGTGTCCACTTCAGCTTCAGGAGAACCACAACCCACCATCACCCGCAACAAGTTCCCCGCAGGAGCTGGAGCAAGATCACCGTCGACCAGCTCACCACCTCCCTCAGCCAGAACCCTTCCGCCAGCACAACGGACCCCAAGGAAGCAGCCCGCATCTTCACTCAGTGGCTCTCCAACTGCGCCGATGACCTCGCACCACTGAAGAACCCTCCCAGCAGAACCGGCAGCAAGAAAGCCTCGTGGTTCACAGACTAACTCAAAACATCCAAGAAAAACTGCCGCACCCTTGAAAAAGCCTGGCGCCACGACCAGACTACAGAAAACATGACTGCCCTCAAGAACACCACCCGCACACACCACCAGCTGATCCGCACCACCAAAAGGACAACATTCAAAGAACGACTGGACAGCAACACCCACAACAGCAAGGAACTCTTCCGCATCGTCAAAGAGCTCTCCAACCCCAGCGCCGGAAACAACGACATCACTCCCTCGCAAGACCTCTGCGATTCACTCACCTCCTTCTTCCATCGCAAGATCGCCGACATACACAACAGCTTCGGCGCACCAACCTCGCACCCCATTACCAAACCAACGCCCCCCACCACCACCCTCTGCGCCTGGACCCCGGTCAGCACCGAAGACACCTCCCGCACGATGAACACCATCCACTCCGGATCCCCAACCGACCCCTGCCCCCACCACGTCTTCAACAAGGCCGACTCCATCATCGCACCCCAACTCTGGGACATCATCAACATCTCCTTCAATACCGCCACCTTCCCGGAGAGCTGGAAGCATGCCGAGCTCAGCGCCCTCCTGAAGAAACCGACAGCGGACCCCACCGACCTTAAGAACTTCCGCCCCATCTCGCTCCTCCCTTTTCCTGCCAAAGTCATCGAGAAGACCGTCAACAAACAGCTCGCCGCCTTCCTCGAGACGAACGGATCCCTCGACCCCTCACAGTCTGGTTCCCGAGCCAACCACGGCACTGGGACCGCCCTCATCGCAGCTACCGACGACATCAGATCCCTGCTCGACAACGGGGAAACAGCTGCCCTCATCCTCCTGGACCTCTCTGCAGCGTTCGACACTGTCTGCCACCGCACCCTAATACAGCGCCTCAGCAACATCGGAATCCAAGAGAAGGCACTGGAGTGGATCATCTCATTCCTCGCCGGGAGAATCCAGAGAGTCCGCCTCCCCCCGTTCAGATCCGAGGCCACCGAAGTCATCTGCGGCGTACCACAAGGATCCTCACTCAGCCCCACCCTCTTCAACGTCTACATGAGCCCCCTCGCAGCCATCGCATGCCAACACAACCTCAACATTATCTCCTATGCCGACGGCACCCAGCTGATCCTCTCCCTCACCAACGACCCCACCACCGCCAGAGCCAACCTACACGAAGGAATGAAAGACGTCGCCGAGTGGATGAAGAACAGCCGCCTGAAACTGAACTCAGACAAGACGGAAGTCCTCATCCTGGGATCATCCCCCTCCGCCTGGGACGACTCCTGGTGGCCCCCTGCCCTGGGCACCACCCCCAAGCCATCGGACCACGCACGAAACCTGGGCTTCATCCTGGTCTCCTCCCTCTCGATGACCAGACAAGTCAACGCCGTCTCGTCATCCTGCTTCAACACCTTGCGCATGCTCCGTAAGATCTTCTGATGGATCCCCACTGAAACCAGGAAGACGGTCACCCAGGCACTCGTCACCAGCCGACTGGACTACGGGTACACCCTCTACGCGGGAACCACTGCCAAACTACAGAAAAGACTCCAGCGCATACAGAACGCCTCCGCATGACTCATCCTGGACATTCCCCGCCACAACCACATCTCCGTCCACCTGAGAGACCTGCACTGGCTCCCCAGCAGCAAGAGGATCACGTTCAGACTCCTCACCCACGCACACAAGGCTCTCCACGACCTGGGCCCCAAGTACCTCATCAACCGCCTCACTTTCTACACGCCCACCCGCCAGCTGCGATCGACCAGCCTCACCCTCGCCACAGTACCACGCATTCGCAGAACCACCACCGGAGGAAGATCCTTCTCCTACCTGGCGGCCAAGACATGGAACTCCCTCCCCATCTACCTACGGATGACCCACGACCATCTTCCTTTCAGGAAGCAACTCAAGACCTGGCTTTTCGAGCAGTAACGGACCCCTCCCTCCCAGCGCCTTGAGACCCTGCCGGGTGAGTAGCGCGCTATATAAATTGTTTGATTGATTGTTTGAGATATGATAGCTAATCAACATTAGGAATTTTATATGCAATTTTTATTGACTGTGTAGGACATCCTATTAGTTCTTAGGCTATGTGGAGAGGTAAAGTATTCTACCCTTTGTTTAGGTTATAAGGACTAAGTGTAGGGAGACCTTGACTATTTTCTTGTTTCTTTTGTACTTACTGTATAAATTGATATCGTGATTTTTTTAGATATGGGAGTTTTTCTAACATGATTGTATTTTATGACACTGTATTTAGGAGTATTTGTTGTTTTTCTTCAAATGATTAGAGTAATGATGCTAAAAGGGCTTTAGCTACCCCAAGCCATCTCTTCTGGGGTGTGGTTGCAACGGGATGCAGGAGCAGAGCTTGTCATTGAGACAGCTACTGGAAAGAGCCTGAAATTGCGGAAAACATTATTACCCTGACCCAACATGTCCGCCATGGTAACATCTTGTAGGTAATGTGACGTGATGCACAGCAAGTAGCACATGTTCTTAATGAAATAAGGAGCCTCCTCACACAATGTATTATACCCTCTGCGTTTACCGATACTGTATGACATCATGATCTCTACATCAAAGGTGTAGACAAAATACCACATTGAGAACCACAGATCATCCTGACAGTATGTAATAACGTGTGTTAATATGTATATTGATGCGTTTGTCGACACAAATGAAATATCGTCCTTATGAATAGAATCCTCCATCCTGAACTCCACATCTACCTCGACACGCAAGTATGTAGTCAGGGAGGCCCTGCAACCTAGGCAGCGGATCATTGATTGATGGGTCACTGGTGGGAGGGTACGTAGCTGGCAGGCAAACACTCAGGTAGGAAACTCTTGATTAATCCCACAGATTGGTACAGTGACATCACAATGGTACATGTCCAGAGGGGGTACGCACGCTTTGAAAAACCCCATGAAGTCAGAAGCCACATGAGTTAGGAACACACACAGCCAATCAGGACCTAGCACATGTAGTGATCACGCGCTCCCCACGCTGGACATCTGGACACATTCATCACTAGCCACACTGTGTCCCCACAAGGTTGAGACCCACCTGGAGTAACGTTTGACCATTAATTTATGACTCTAAGACAGCAACCAACATTCCTCACCTTAGATGGGTTCCAGATTCATTTATGGCTCAATGAGAAATAAATGAACAACGCGACTCCAATTTAAATTGAGACAGTCTGCAGACCTCGTGCCGGTAACTGTTCTCCCGGCCAAATTATTTAATTAAACAAAACTACTCGTGATTTGCCAAAAGCCTCTTGTCTTCTGTTTTTACTAAGGTATTTGAACCCGAGCAACATTTGCTAAATAGCAGCTGCATGCAAATTAACACCACCCAGGCCCTTTATGTACCCACCTCTTGAGTGTTCTATAGCCTGACCTGTCATGCACTTACATTGTTATTGCATTCTTTTATAAGCAGTAACATTTTGGCATACCTTTCCTGAACTGTGCTGGCTGTCATCATATAGCAAGAAAAACAAAAGGGGGAGTGAAGAGGTACTACTCAACACGAGCAGTGGAGGTGGACACGTCCTCCTCAAGTCTATAGATACAAAACAAAAAGATCCACCCTCAGATAGATGTAAAAGCCATATCCCCCAGACTACTTGTGTTCCCTACAATAGTGGAGAAACACATAGTTTGTTTAAATACCCCTCACAAACCAAAAGGGCCCTTTATGTCATGCTTCATCATAGGGGTCTTCCCACCCAGCTGCGGGACAGGGCGTGCTGACACCGACGACTGCGTGGGAGGACTGTTGTTGTGAGAAGGCTATGTGTCGTGCAGGAGTGTGAGTGGAAGGGTCAGGAGTGAAATGAGAAAGTAAAATTAAAAAATACCTGGCTCGTTGGATTAAAAAACTTTAATATTCCTTAGAGCTGGTATTGTTAAAAATGGGGAAGGAGGGGTGTTGCCTCAATGAGCAGTGCCTCCTATGTCTGTCAACATGTTTCAAAGCTCTTCCCTGGCTTCTTCTTCAGGACCAAAAGGAACCCTTCTACACTCACTTTCTAACAGTCGCAATTAATCCTGGGACACTGCTCCGCCGTATCCAGCCTCCCCGCGGCTCCGCATATTAATGAGTAATATATGACCATACAGTAGGTGTTTTATGTACATTAGCATTATTATTTTTTATAATATATTATTTTCATGATTATGCATAGATGGTTACAGCACACTTCCTCCTTTGCCAGAAGAGGCAAAAGTGCTACTACCAGGCTCTGATTTAGATCTCAGCAAATGGATTACTCCATCACAACGGTGATGGATAGCCCATCTCCCGAAATATAAATCCCATAGGATATAATGGAATTTATAAAACAACGACTACTAGGTTCTGAGTTAGATCTCGGTGGACAGGTTACTCCATCACAACGGTGATAGATAGGCCGTGCCCCGAAATATAAATCCCATAGGATATAATGGGATTTATATTTCGGCGGACGGGATATCCGTCACCATTGTGACGGAGTAACCCCTCCACCGAGATCTAAATCAGGCCTTTTGAGTCACATTCCTACAGAAGATTTATTATAATAAGCAATGTAGTCAAGGAGTGCATGGGAAGTAGTGATTCAGTGTACAGGAATAGTATACTGTGTCTCCATAAAGAGCCTTGCAGCACATGCTTTTCCGTTTCATGGCGCTATATGATTGTGATGCCAGTTATTATAAGAAAAGGCAGCTTTACCATTCGATAAGCAAATAGCAGTCGAACTTGGATAATTGAAAGGCTGACGCAGTCCCACAAAGTATGAGCACACATCGCTGCAAAAGTTACATTAACCCACTGCACCACCTCACCGGCCTATCAGACAAATGGAGTTAGTGTAATGAGATCAACGATAGTGCCTGAGACCTGAAAAATCTGAAAGCAAATAGGGGAAGGTAAACAAACTCGGGACATGGACAGGTAGAATGGTTGTCTTTTCATCACACCACTGCACACACCAACCGGCCACACCCGTAAATCCAACGCATTATACAGCCATCAGCTATAAAGTGAGATATAGCGGGCGTGCTCACATTCAGCAAAATAGCCCCCCAAACATTGCATTGAATTGTATTGGTATTTGTATGGCGTTTCCCACCCTTTGCAAGGCCTGAAGTTCTTTGTTGACTTTTCAAAAGCACAATACCTAGGCTGTGGGGTTTTAGGGTTAATCCTATAATAAATGATAAAACCCCACTGAAAGAAAAATAGCCCTCACCGGTGAAAACATATAAACACTGAAAAAACACCTGGACAACCAAAAACTAAATGCCATTCAAAGAAAGGAAAAAGAGAGTGAAAGAGTCATTTTTTTCTTCCTGAAGGGGTCAATACAATGTAACTTTGTTATACAAGTAGCAGTAAGAAAGACTGGCTAACATTATTCTGCTTGAGTTTTGTTCTTTAGGGATGTCACTAAAATATTGTTTCTTCTTCCTATTACTTTTCAGTTTTGTGGCCTTTGGTCTAAAGATGCAGGGTTTAGTTTCATGTTTTAGGTCTAGTTTAATTATTTTAAAAACTTTAGAGAATCCGGAAATATCAAACTCATATTTGATAGCGATAGGTAAAATGGCAGGTTTCATAAAAATCTTTGCTAATATGTGTCATCACATTTACCCACAGAGAATGGGCAAAATCCCTTAATACATCAGACAATAGTTTCTAGTGGGTCAGTATTGATAGTAGGTGGATTGCCAACACCTCAGGCTTTAAACATTCAATGCAAGGTATAGTGACAAGTATATATATATCACCAAGCATCTGGGATAGTGGTGAAAACATGACACTAGACTTTTGGAAAACATGGAACGCAGTGTCACTTGTAATGCTCTGCAAAAAAGGTTCTTTCCAAGTTCAACAAAGATTGGAGTGATATTGTTTGTATTTGCAGTGATTCAGCTACGTATATAAAAAAGTTGTGTGATGACCTATCACAATTGATAACCGAGCTGAAGTGATTCCCTGTAGTAGATCCTTGCCACTTGTTAGATGGTATGCTGAAAGCATCTTTACAATCTTAAGAGTTATTGAGGGATGCTATTGACTTTTTAGTCCATTCTGGTGCACTGGTTTCTAATGCACAGGAACTAAAACCCATATATTTATCATATTGTGCTTTATGTGGCATCAAAGAAAGAGTCATCCCAACTGTGTCCCTTAGCTGATGGTTCTCAGCCCAATGGGCTCAGAATGCTGAGAGGGCCTTTTCACAGAAGTTTACATGGGAAGGAAAGAGCGAGCGCACATGACCCAAAGACTCACTGAAGAAGTATTGTATGGTGTAGTACAATAAGATTAATTTGCAAAAACCTATTTGGACCTCATATAAAATATAAGTATACTGTCTATATACCATGTTCTTTCAGTGTAGAAAGCAAGCAATAATAAAAGCAAAACGTTCCATAAACACTGGAAAAACACTTTTTCTGTTGTTTTTAGTAGCGCGAAAATGTGTAACCACTGATAACAACTGTTTTTTAAGATATTGAAAACACTGAAAAAACCCCACCAGAATTTACCAAAAATAGAAACTGAAAACAGGAAAGCCTAACAATACCCCAGACGTGTATTTTTTAAGGCTGATGAGGGCGCGGGTGGGCCCCAGTGTTTTTTTGTCGATTTCCCGAGGGAGGGAACAGCTGCACGTGCAGCTGCTCACCAAATATATGTTGATGTTGTTAATATATGGGGTGGCTCTAAGATGGGTGTAGGCTGGCAGTTGAGGTGCAGAGGAAGGTGTAGGCAGGGGCGTAGCTTGGTCGGTAACATTGGGGGGTTGTGAACTTCAGATTTCACAACAATCTTGGGACATAATATTAAAATACATTATACGACGAGCATAGAGTGGAAACGGAGAGGAATGCGGATTGGTAGTGGTAGTAAGTGAGAGAAATCACATTATGTTGTGAAATAACCATTATTTGTGAAGTCTTTCCTAACATCGAGAGATGAGAGAGTGTGTGTGCTTTTTTTCTGTGAGTGTAAACATTTCTGGTGAAATCGGTTAGAGACCTCACCATATCCGAATGAAAGCAACTGCACCCAAATATTTTTAATAGATTTATTAGAGGGGTGTAACACCCCACACACCCCCTCCTGAAGCTACGTCCCTGGGTGCGGGATGAGTATAGGCTGACAGTTGAGGGCAGTAACGGTCCAGACACGTGTAGGGGTGGTAACCCTGCCAGTTGATAGAGGTACGGGCAGAGAAAGTGGCAGGCACAGATGTGTGCGGGATGGCGAAGGCCGACCATTGAGGGCAGTAGAGGCGCAACTAGAGCCGCATTTCGGGGGGGGGGGTGGTTAGAAAACATTTCGGGGGGGCTGAATCTCTAAGTAGTAGGCATAGTGGAGCTGCAAGGGCTCTTAAAAGAGGTGAAACAACAACAATGCCTCATTAACATGCAAAGGTCTTTGAAAAACCCATGAAGTGCTCGGGTGCGACTGTGTGTGTGCCTGGGAAGCTCTCTCAGCCCGGGCTGCCACACACGACGGGGGGGGCTTAAGCCCTTTGAGTCAATGGGTGTTGCGCACCTGGTGTAGGCTGATAGTTGAGGGCAGTAGAGGTGCAGATAGAGGTTGGTGTGAGATGGGTGCTGGTTGATGGAGGTGCGGGCAGCAGTGGCGTAATGAACTTAATTGGCCCCCCGCAAAGTACATGGAGGGGCCTACCTCCAGACTCACTCTGGCGCTCTCAGGCCATGGTACTGTGCTGAGGGGGCCCTGGAGCTCGGGGCCCCCCGCACTGCGGGGGCTGCAGTGGCCTTTGTTACGCCACTGGTGGGCAGATAAATGGGCAGTCAAAGATAGGTGTGGGATGGCGTGGGCCGACCATTTAGGGCAGAGGAGGTCCAGACAGACACGTGTGGGATGGTTGCAGGCTGACAGTCGAGGGCAGTAGAGGATGGGCGTAGTTGAGGATAGTGGAGGTGTATACATAGGTTGTTATGAGATGGTTGCTAGTTGATAGAGGTGCGGGCAGAGAAAGAGGCAGGCACAGATGGGTGTGGGATGCTTGTAGTCTGACAGCTGAGGGCAGTAGAGGTGCAGAGGCAGTTGTGGGATCGGTGTTGGCTGACAGTTGAGGGCTGGTTGGTATGTGCTGGATGGCTGTAGGTTGACATCTTAGGGCAGTAGAGGTACAGACAGGGCCGGACTGACTACCGGGCAGTTTGGAATGCTGCCGAGCTGGGGGCTAATTTCACTGTGGTGGGGGCTGATTTCATTCATAGAGACCTGCGTGTGCTTTGAAATAATTAAAGCTAAACAAATTTCATTTAGCACACGCAGGTCTCCATGAACGAAATCAGCCCCCCGCTCAGCAGCATTCTAAACTGCCCGGTAGCGAGTCCGGCCCTGGGTACAGAAGTAGCTGCGGAATGGATGTAGGATGTTAGCTGAGGGCAGTAGAGATGCTGACAGAGGCTGGTGTAGGATGGGTGCTCATTGACAAAGGTGCAGGCAGGAAAAGGGGCAGGCACAGATGGATGCGGGATGGGTATATGCTGACAGTTGAGGACACTAGAGGTGCAGATGTATCTGCTGGGTGGGTGTAAGCTGACAGTTGAAGGCAGTAGAGGTGCAGAAGTAGGTGCAGGATGGGTGTGGACTGACGGCTGAGGGCAGTACGGGTGCAGACATTGGTAGGTGTGAGATGGGTGTTGGCTGCCAGATGAGGGCAGTAGAGGTGCAGACAGAGGTAGATGCGGATGGATGTAGGCTGCCATCTGAGGACAGTCGAGGTGCAGATGTAGGTGCTGGATAGTTGTAGGCTTACAGCTGAGGGCAGTAGAGGTGCAGACAGAGGTAAGTTCAGGTTAGGTGTAGGCTACAGCTGAGGGCAGTAGAGGTGCATTGGTAGTTGTGGGTTCGCTGTAGGCTCACGGCTGAGGGCAGTAGGTGCAGAGGTAGTTGTATCGGTGTGGGATCACGGCTTACGGCAGTAGAAGTGCAGAGGTAGTTACGGGATCGGTCTAGCCTCACGGCTGAGGGCAGTAGATAGGTGTGGGAAGGGTACAAGCTGACAATTGAGGGCAGTAGAGGTGCAAACCAAGGTAGATGCGGATGGATGTAGGCTGACAGCTGAGGGCAGCAGATGTGCAGAGGTAGGTGCTGGGTAGTTGTAGGCTGACAGCAGTAGAGGTACAAACAGAAATAGGTTTTGGATGTTTGTAGGCTGCAGCTGAAGGCAGTAAAGGTGCAGAGGTAGTTGCGAGTTCGGTGTAGGATGACAGCTGAGGACCGTTGAGGTGCATATGTAGGTGCTTGATGGTTGTAGGCTGACAGCTGAGGGCAGTAGAGGTCCAGACAGAGGTAGGTGCAGAATGGGTACAAGCTGACAGTTGTGCCAACTCCATTGTGCCCATGTCGGGCCTGGAGATTTTCCAATGAGCTACAATATCACGTTTGTCTACCAGCAATGCCGTCCCCAATAGAGCACTATTGGTGCAGGTACCCCCTGCAACCAGTAGGGGGTACCTGCACCAATAGTGTAGGATTAATAGTAGGGAGGCGTCTAAATCAAGGATTAAGACATCAGAGATGGAATATTACCATTTCCCAGTAACAGGCGATCACTGGGCTAGACCACTCCATATAAAACAAATTATATGGGAGCAGTGGAAGCATGTCCGGTTGGGAAGTAACCCAGCCTCATGTATCCTGTCTGGGGAAAGATCAGCATTATGTATGTAATTTATCTGCACTAGGCATAATTGTGATGACATGATGAGTACCTTCGGGACCATCAATGCATCGTGCCAGTCTGAGTCATCCAATGGACCTAGTCATCCCTCCGAATGCGTCTTGAGTGCCGCCAATGTGTCTGGGGCGTTTATGATTAACATCCAACAAATTCACTCCTGCCCGACCCAATGCCCCAATCATGACCTTCATCCTCCACCAGGCTTAACTCCGGGAGTGAGGTGCCCAGAGAAATATGTACTCACAATACATGTCTTAGTTGTGAGTATTTGTGAAATTGTGTTCCAGACAAGGAGTACATCTTTTGGAGCTCCTGAAAGGAAGCTATATGGGCGCCTTCTAAAAGTCTCCCAGCAATGTAATTCCTATGGCATTCCATCAGCCAAACCCTCTCCAGCAAAGCTACCTCTGGTAAGTGTGTGCCATGCCACAAAGGGGTTTGTTGTTTCAGTTTGGACCACCACCCAGTGTGTCGTTGGGCCACCCTCCATCCAAGAGATAGCAAGCAAGTCACTTCAGGAATCAAGGTGGGAATTGTCCTGCCATAGAGCATTGTCATGATTCGGGAGAAACCCAATTTGTGAAGTTCCAATTTAAAAGTCAGGTCAGACCAACCATCAGTGAGACAGTCATTGATAGGTGATTCAGGTAGAGGTTGGGCATGCCCAAATCACCATCATAAGGAACACACTGACAAGTCCCGACAAATCCCGAATGCCAAGTGGGGTCTCGAGTTGTGCCAGATGAATGATTTTGCTATAGAGTAAATTTCTTGAAACCAGTGATGGGAAATCATAAGAGGGAAGTTTTGGGGGAGATAAAGCGTGGCAAGACCATCATTTTGTACAATGCAATCCTCCCCATGATGTTCAGCAGAAGATTTTGCCACTTTTAATTTCAAATTTATTTTATTGGTTTCAAGAGCAACAGTAGACAATACATTGCAAGGGAGGCATGGTAGGCATAAAAGGCAATCAAAACAGAGAGATATACAGTGTCCAATAGGCATATGGATGGTCAGTTGTAATTGGTATAACACAGGTTTGGTGCCTGGATTGCAAATGTCCCTTGTAATGAAGCAATGAAATCGTAGGAAGAAAAGCCCCATCCGAACCCCCCCCCGCTCCCCCAAACCCCCTCCCTGTTCCCACCCCACCCAGTGTGCCGAACATGTGGAAAGATTTTGCCACTTTTTAACACCCTCTCTTACTTTACAAACAAGGGGTATAATATAAACAAGGGGTATAATATAAAGGGGCCACGTCATTGCAGGATCCAAGGCGACCTGGTTTCCCAAATAAAGGAATTTAGGACAACGTATGGGATGGTCATTTGCTAGTCCACACACTATCAGGAGGGAGCCAAGGGTACCAACAGATATTTAGTGGGATTTACCTGCAGCCCCGACACGTCTGAAAAAAGATTCAGGATCCAGAGGCATCGCGGGCCGCTAGTGGCTGGTTTACCAGGTACAAGAGGACGTTGTCTGTGTAGAGGGCTATGCGGTCTTCATGCCACACCGTCCATGCCTACCCCTGCACCGATGCATTTCAACGCATGAGTCTTGCAAGGGGTTCAATTGAAAATGCAAAATTAAGGGGTTCTGCCCTGATGAGTGCCATGCCGTTTAGGGACTCATCTGATACCGCACCTTTGACCTGAACTCTGGCTATCGTATTCAAGTTATGAACTTGCACAAGGCTGTGTACTCAAGGTCCAAATCCTGGCTTTCACAGCACAGTTGCCAGATATACCCAGTCCACGGTATCAAAAGCCTTTTCAAAGTCAATCAATAACAGTGCAGAGGGGAAAGAAGGTGCAGATATGCCAACACTACATGGAGGCGCCTCAGACAATGCCTTGTGCTCCTTGGAGGCATGAAGCTACATTGGGCCGGGTGAATTAAGGACCACCGGACATTACGTACATGGGAGGCAGAAATAGTTGTGAACATTTTAACTTCACAGTTTATAAGAGATATGGGGTGGCAATCGGCACAAGAAGATGATGAGAGAGGCGTTTTAGGTATAAGGACAATTGTGGTGTAGTCAATCGCCCTGTGAAAGGAGCCTACTTTTCACGCAATAACACGTTTTCTGGTCCCACAAACCAGCATGGAAGAACTTGAATATATGTTCAAGCATAGCATGTTGATGCAGAACACTTGGACAGCTCTGCTGCCTTTTGGTTAGGTTCACGCTATAGAAATATCATACACATACATACATAGGGCCATATTATCAAGGAACGGCAATAACATTATCGCCGCTTTAGCGGCAGGAAACTGCCGGTAAAGCGGTGATAATGGGCTTGATAATATGTCCTTGTGAATTCCCAAAGAAACCCAGGTTAACACCAGAACCTGGGCTTCTATGGAAATTCAGAACGGCATATTATCAAGCCCATAATCGCCGCTTTAGCGGCAGTTTCCTGCCGCTAAAGCGGCGATAATGTTATCGTCGTTCCTTGATCATATGGGCCATAGTGTAGCCGCTCCTGTGCAGGTCAAGCCGAATCGGAATTACACCCAGACGAGGAGATGGACTACCAGAGGGCGTTAACATGTATTTAAATTCATAGTGTTATGGTTTCTTTGGAAGCCATATGGTTTATTCCAAGCAATAGTGCACAAAGTGGGAGAATAGATTCTGTTCAAAATAAAAACATTTCACAGCGATTCGTTGCTCCCCTCCTGCAATTTAGCATAAAGAACTTTTAAACACACTATGAATATATATAAACTTGCACCAACAAACGGTCCCATTGCTCTGTGCAGTGGATTGAAATGTTCCTTCTGTGAGGTGATGTCCTGAGGCAGTTATGCCAGCAACATGAAAACACTATATTTACATTTTAATGGCGGGCATAGGTTTATTGTCACAATCTAAATGACGTAATCATATGTATTTATACAGCTCCTAGGTGGGCTCTTTGTCAAGGCACCTTCGCTGCTGACAGATGAACAGTGCAGAGTCTCTGAATTCATACATACACTGAGCAGACTCAATTTGGAATTCTGAGAACTCATATTTCATAATCTGTCTTTTGTTGCGCACAGTTGTTCAGTTTGTACATAGTATTACCAGTTAACCCTTTGAAAACCTGTAAACGCTCGTCCAGTACCAAAGTGAGGGAATTGTTCCTGAAGTTATGAGTAGAAAATTCACTAAATTCACTGTAGATTACCTTAGCAAGCAAGGGTTTTGATGTTTAACACCCCCGTCCCCCTGAAAAACCAAGAGTATAGAAGATTTACATTGTGACAATCAAATTTAAGTCCTTTTAGGAGAGATAGTACCTTACTTTGCCAACTGTAATGTTATTCACGTTTGTTATTGTATGTACACAAGTGATCAGGAAATGCCATCGATTTTATGACTGTATGTCTGATGGTTGCCTTGTGGGAAAACGTTTGTTCAATACAATAGGCCTGAGTTGGTTATGGTGACAAGCCAATCATAAAAGCTATATGCTTTATTGATGTGCAGGGAACTGCTATTTCAGATGCCATAGGTTTGCCCTGTATATTATGAAAATGTATTACAAAGGCAGTAGGCTAGGCTGACTTATTGTGAAAAGCATATGGCAAAAGCCATTACACTCTGTTAGACCTAGCATCTTTGGGGTGGTTCACCCAAATCTTTTGCCTTCAGACCTCCTCTTTTTGCTGACATCATTTTTTCTGGACTTGTGATTCTGCACACTTTACCACTGCTGACCAGTGCTACAGTGCTTGTGCTCTTTCCCTAAAACATGGTAACATTGGCTTATCCTCAATTGGCAAATTTAATTTACATATTAGTCCCTAGTAAAGTGGTACTACTGGTGCCCGAGGCCTGTAAATTAAAGGCTACCAGTGGGCTTGCAGCACTGATTGTGGCATACGCTTAAGGAGCCCTTGAAACATGGCTCAGGCCTGCCATTGCAGAGTGTGTGTGTGAAGTTTTAAACTGCCATGTCAACTTGGCAAGTTAAACCTCTTGCCAGGTCCAACTCTTCCTTTTTAATACATATAAGTTACGCTTAGGGTAGGCCCTGGACAGCCCAAGGGCAGGAAGCAGTATATTTAAAAAGATGGATATGTACTTTTAAGTTTTACATGTCCTGGTAGTGAAACACTCTCAATTTAGTTTTTCACTACTGCAAGGCTTATCTCTTCAAAAGTATAACATTGAGATTACCTTATTATTTTTTATGTTTAATTTCCAAGTAGGAAAAGATAAAACACCCAATTTTCGTGTCCCTGGAATCACAATTCATGGTGAATTCAAATTGTAAATTGCGTTTCTGAAAATGCCGCTTTTAGAATGTTGGCAATTTCTTGCTTTAGCCATTTGGTGTCTGCTCCCAGCCTCTGTCACTTGCCTGGGGTGGGTGACAGAACGACTTTGTGTATTGCCCCTAGACAGCCACACACAATGGGAGCTTAAGTGTGATGGGAGGGAGGAGCTGGGCCCAGTTAAAATTAACTGATGTTGTTTAACACTGGGCTTTAAAATCTCTCCTGAAATTCTTATTGTAACCAATAACTGGAGACAGTCCTTTCTTAGACCCTTTCTGGTAATTTCCTTCATTGATCTAGGGTCAGAAAAATATTCTGCATGCCCTAGGTCGTTCATAAAATCATGCACATGCCTTAACCAGGCAATCTTTAAAACCCCTTCCAGTTTAAGGCAATCCTGTAGAATCTCCCTGTTTAACTTGGTCTGCTCTTTTGACTCGATCCTGTGCCACAGGAGGATGGGTTCCAGTTTTATAGGGTCGGAGATGTAGGGAAAGCCCAGCTCATCATTGCAGGCATAAGAAGGAGTACTGGCTGGAACTGATAACATATATCTTAGAAAGGAGTTTTCCACAGCTTGTATCAGGTGGGTATTAGCAAAACCCCAGACTCCCGCCTCTACATTGCAGTAGTAGTGCATTTGGCTTTATAAATTTGAATGAGCTCTCCCGGCGGTTTCCTGCCTAGCTTCTTGGAGAAAGAAGCAAGGGCAGCTGTTGTCTTAATAAACGCAATTTTTTCCGCAGATATGATGATTGGATGCCGAGGTATGAAAAACTCTTTGTCAGGGCTAACCTCTGCCTGTCCACAAACATGCCTCTTGACCTCTGACTTCCACGACCACAACTCATAATAAAAGTCTTCGATATATTAATAGAGGGACCTAGGTCCTTCATAAAATCAGTAAAACTATCTCGGACCCTCTGGAGACCAATTTGTGTTCTAGACATTAATACTGCGCCGTCTGCATAGAGGAGAGCAGGTATGGGGCGTCCTCCCACTAAAGGGAAATCATGATTATTCCTAAGCAATGCTTGATCCAGTCCATTATTATAAAGATTAAAAAGAAAGGGGGCCAGCACACAACCTTGCCTGACCCCCCTTCTAATGGGAAAGGAGGCTGTATGCACGCCACCCAATCCGAAACTCACGCTCGCCATTGCGCCGCTACACAGACGCCGTAGAAAGAGAATAATGTGAGGGTCGACCCCCGGAGTCTCAAGAACCTCCCACAATCTGTCATGTCTTACAGAATCGAAGGCCACTGTAAGGTCCACAAATGCCAGAAACAAACTTCCCTTCTTTGCTCTTGTGTATTTCCCCACTAATATGGCCAGGTTTACACTCTGCTCGATCATCCCCAACCCCTCTCGAAAGCCGTACTGTATATCTGATAGCACCAGACTGTCTGCTGCCCATGCTTGTAGGTGCTCCAAAATGACTCACCCAGCTACTTTTACCATGGAATCCAATAACGAGATGGGCCTATAACACCCAGGATCATTACGATCCCATTTTTTAAAAATTGGAACGATAATAGATTCCACCAAGGTTTTTGGCATTGAAACCAGACAACTGGCGTAAATAACCTGGGTTACAATGGGCCCCCAAAGAGCGATATTTGACTTAAACTGGTCCACTGGTACTCCGTCAGGGCCGGGAGCCTTACCTCCCTGGCTCACTGACAGAGCTCTCTCCACTTCCTCCAGTGTGAACTGCAAGTCTACTTCATCAATATTATTCTCTAACATGTCACTAACTGGTAAATTGTGGATCCCCTGCCCGTTATGCACCTTTGAAAAGTGTCTAATCCAGGACTCCTCAGGTATGGCGATATCTATGGAAGGACCGCCTGCAGGATGTAAAAACTGCGTTTTCATTGCTTTCCAAAAGGCGGCACTATCTTTCAGTTGTGCCGCACTAGGAAGGAATGCCCAGGCTTCCCTTCTCATAGCACATATTCTTTCCTTAAGGGCCATCCTATAATCCATTCTTGCCTGCCTGACATTATTAGGAATTCTGGGCTGCCTATATAACTCATTCTTAAGGTTGGTGTATGCTTGTGTGCATTAAGCGTCGAAACACCCCTGACTTTTGACTTTATTACGGAGTTGAACAAAAAATAACTCCCAGACCCCGGCTGATATTATCCGAAAGGATGATAAAATACTGTTGTGGGAGGCTGAATCACTCAGACAGGTATCAAAGGCGGCTTTGCACTTCATTACTAGTTGTTTTGTAACCTCATCAGAGTCTACCATTGACCGCCGTAATTTATAACCATTGGTTTTATCCTATGGCCTCTGTGGCATCATCCGCCCTATCAAACCTATGTGATGGCAGGTTAATCTTTCGGCATAGAGTGAAGTGGTCACTCATGGGGTTATCACCAACATTAAAAGAATGCAGCCTGGATGTGTAGTTATGAGATACTAATATGTAGTCTATGGTTGAGGATAAACCTCTTCCATTAAATGTGTAGGGCATGGCGATAGGGCTAGCCAGTAAATCATTCACAAAATACAGCTCGGTGCTCAAAATCAGGTCATTAAACAATTCCCCCGCCATTGTGTGGCAGAAATTAGTGTTACATATGCCCTCTTCATCATTAAAACCACAGATCCTACTATCCTCATGTGGGCAGAAGAGACAATTGAAATCCCGCGCAAGGATTATCATTGTGTCTTTTGCACTAGCATTACAGGTGGAATTAAGGTTACTGCCAATATTTTTTGCAACCTTTCCAAGCTCATCTGGTAGAATGTTATTATAAAAATTAACCAAAACAATGCAATGAGTCAGGCTTTGTTGTACTTTGATCAGTGATAACAACTATCCCCCAACTTTGATTCCATTTTGTCTATTGCTAACTTGTTTGATATATATGTACAGAGCCCACCCTTTGCTCTGCCCCCTTGTCCCTTCACTGCAGGCGTGTAAAATGTTTGAAATCCATTTTTATGAATTGGTTCTCTGGTCCATGTTTCCTGGAAACATAATGTGTCATAGTTTGAAATAAAATCGTACCATGTTTGATTATTTGTCTTATTGTGTAACCCTGCAATGTTCCAAGAAATCACCTTACAAACAGAACACTCAAGGTTGGACAGGGATCTAGTTGGAGCTATAATAGGAGGGGTGGTTTGGGGATTTCCCATGCAGGTTGTTACTTGGGTTAAGGGCTCACACAATTCAGAGAATGGGGCTAAACTTCTAGTAATAGTCTCTCTCTCACAAGTTTCCCTCTCGATTCTGGCAGGGAGTGGTCTAAACACTAGTTCGTCTCGAACTGAGGTGCTACCATTTAACAAGGTTACATCACAACCCCTGGATAGGCCCTTGTCCTGGTTCAAGTACCAGCTTAATGGTACAAGTCAGTCAATATCCTCAAAGGTGTTGAAGATATCATAATGATTGCTGACTGGAACAGCATACCTAGGCTGTCTTATCCCGAACGATCTCTCTTCCTCTGGAATATAATGTGGGAGTCTATGTGGTTGGTAAAGGAAGCCCAGGGGTAAGATGTTTATCCCCGTATTTCTAACTGGCCAGTTGCCCCCCTTATCTAGTATAGTTCGAACCAAATCTGGCGACCTAAATGTTAAAAGTACACAATCTCCAGATAAAGCCTTATTGGAACTTCCTACTCAGCCAATCCGCCGCCCCATCTTGAACTCTACAAATAACAAGATTTGTGATACCTGTCCTTGCACTTAATAGGTGCAGTGACTTGTTTCTCAGTGTTGACCAGTGTTCCACACCCCCAGGTGAGAGGGGGGAATATTGGCCAGCACAATGGTGTAAGGAGTTACTTCAGGAGGAAGATGCAGTTTACTTGGGCTTGGCGATTTACCCCTTGGCAGGTTCGGGCATCGTGAGTCACTTAGGGTCTGAACTCCCTCTCTATGCGTATGGTTATCCCTAAAGGAGAGTGTCTCTTTCTGAGTATTTACCATCTGATCACGCCCACTGGTCATACCCTGTACGGACTCTGATTACTTGCGAGTGGGGGGGGCGCTTCTCTTAGATGCAATGTCCCAGACCAGGCCGGATTGTTAGTTTTATGTGAGGGATCATAAGGAGGTTGATGGGGCATAATCCCGTTCCCAAGATTGCCTTCAGGCTTGCTAGTTATTGAGTTTGTATATAACAATCCTAGGCAATCACAAGAACAGCATAGGACTCAAGGTTGCAAAAAAGGGACATGAAAAAATACACTCTATTATAAACCTATATTGTATTTTAATAAACATTCATATTACAATCATAAGTCATATACAAGATAATATATACTAGTAAATATACAGTGAATTTAAAACCATTATTATATAAAAAACAAATTAACAAAAATTCAATTAAAAACAATTAATACACAGAGTGGCAAATGATTTAATCATTCAATTAAAAAACACTTAATTAATACACAAAGTGGCAATAGATTTAGTCGACGCGCGTTTCGGTGTTAAAAAAACGCCTTCTTCAGGAGCCACAAACAATTCTGAAATACATAATGAAAAATAAAAAACAAATAAGACTTCATTATTTCAATTATACAAAATCCATTACAGAAAAAATACAATTCATAACATTCATATTATTCACATGTGTAATAACTAGAGTACACCTTAAAAGCAAACTTTTCCCTACACTGTTAAGATAATAATAAACATTTAGCTCGACATTAGAATAAAAAATCAGAGCTGTCGCATTCCAAAATAATTTAAATGAAAGAAAGAAGTTGATGAATGTACTGGTAGTCATAGACTTACTTAAAAATGTGAGATCCCAAAATAATGATGCACGATCTCACAATGTAGAGAACATCAGACCAAATAGAACTTATTTGAGGTAGATATAAGGAATTCTAAATATCCCTCGAGGAGTCACTTAACTGTGGACTAAAGATATATAAAAAAACCCATGTAAGATTGTACCTGCATTATGCAAAACTTATTATACAACTAGCAATCTACAGGTTAACGTTAGCAGAATAACTTAATCTGCTCACCTTTTTGGAGACTAGAGTATTCAAACAAGCAAATGTAAAATGACCATTCATATGTATCCCAATGGAACGTGCTTTAAGATGCTGCACACATAGTATCTATGAAAGGAATACAACACATGTCTTTGTGTTCATTTGCCATAGAAAAGCGAAGGGCATACTCTATCCTACTAACCTATGAATCAACAACGGAATAATGTCACTTACCAAAATAGGGCTAGAGACAATTTCCCACAAGGAAAAGAATGACTACTCGACGTGCTCGAGATAAAATGCAACGCCGCGCACATTGGAAGTGGCGCGGTCACGATTACTGCCGTAGTGTTCGGAAAGATCCCAAGGTAAAGGACTCAATATACACGGGTCTAGAAAAATAAATAAACATACCAGATACTATCGTCAAAAAATGGATACTAAAATAATGAAGTATTCATTTAATTATTTCTGAAAAACCGCTGCAAAGTCGGCTTCTTATCAAGCAACCGATCCTTTTCATCGGCAGCGCTTACCAAAATAAAGCTGTATAGGTAACGGAGCTTGCGCAGTAGAGATCTATATCGTATTTTTCTGTAAGCTTCCAAGATAACTGATTCAGGGTACACGGGTCTAAAAATATAATATAATCAAAGATTAATACTGTAGGAAGTAAGGCAAACATTTAATTATTTAAAACCTACATCGCGCCCTAAAGTCGGTTTCTGATAAACAACCCGTCCCTGCAACGGGGGACACTCACCTAGTTACGGACGCTTGTCCAATACATCAACGTCTAAACAGAAGATAACTGTTGGCGTCTAACGGCTTATTCAACGATATGTCAAACGATCTAAATGTAATAAATTCAAGAATTAAACATTAAAGGGATAAGGCAACCACTTAGTAAATACCGACAACTTGCTAAGAAGTCGGTTTCTGACAAACTGACCGCCCGTGCAGCGGAAAGCACTCACCTAGCTACGGCAGCTTGTAGAGAACAGAAGATGGCTGTTGGTGTCTCATGGCTTCTTTGAAGATTTGTCAAACGGGCTAACGCCCGGCGGGATTTTTAAATACACGGTGGACAAGAGTCCCGTGATTGCTAGTTATTGAGCCCACATTCCTGCTAGGCAATGCAGCCTTGGGACTATGTTGACAAGTCTCTGGAGGGGCTAGGGAGGTACTGCTGGTAAGATTTTCCAATTAACCTAGGCTCTCCTTCAGATGAGCCAGTTTAAGCACCAGTAGATTCAAAACAGCTGAGACAGTCGTTTCCAGATTTTTCCAGAACTCCACATTATTAATATCCTGGATTGGGGCTGAAGCTACTGGAACAGTGTCCTTCAGGGCGATACAATAGAGGATGATGGACGGAGCGTTTGAGCAAATCAAACACTCACCCCCAGTCAACTGATCTGGGTTTCATCCATCACCATTCTTTAGCTCACCATGCCACCCCAGTTCAGACATGGCCATATGCAAATCAGTCTACTCCCTTTGCTGATTTTAACTTTCTGGCCACTAGTTACTACATTCAGCCTAGTTAATCCATCATTTATCTTATTAACGTCAGTATTTTCCGAGTCAAATGCCGCTATATGGAATTCCTTAGATATAGGAGAGTTAGGTTTGGAGTTGATGTGATCTATGGGAACATTTATAACCGCGTGACTTAGGGGACAATGTGGCTTTAATGATAATCTACGCTCAGTGAGTGTAATTTCATGTCTTAGAGCCGACTCGACCCTTAGTAGGAAAGTGTCCAAAGTCCCTATGACTCCCTGCCATGTTAGCAATTTATGTTTACTCATGGTTTATTGCCCTTGTCACTCACTCAATACAATAAAATACAAACTCTGATTGTGAGTAGTGTGTTAAACCCCTGTACCTTCCTATCACAGTTCAACAAGTGTCCATAGGCATCCACTAGTCCTTAAACTGCCAATAACGGGGCCCAGCCCAGCCTCCTTTGGCCTCCAGCAGGCTCAGACGGGCCCGCCCTTTTCCCGGGCTTTGCCCGACATGCCTGCGCGCATCCCGCATAGTGGGGGCAGAGCTCACTTTATGGGCTGGCTGGCGCGGTTGCCGTGACGCGTGCGGCTCCTGCCACAACGCGCGCTGAGTCCTGGGCCCTGTAGTCCTCTGCAGGATATGGGTAACTGAAGAGGCGTCAGGAAGAAAGAACAGAGGTGCCTCCGGTTATGTAAAGTGCGGCGTGCAAAGTCCTCTCGTAAAGTGCAACGTAAAGTAAAGCAGGAGTTCCTGAACAGCAGTGGCCCTTTCCCGCTTTATGAACCGTCTGTCGCGGTTGCCGTGACGTGAGCGGCTCCTGCCGTAACACGCGCTGATTCCTGGGCCCTGTAGTCCTCTGTGGGATGCAGGTTACTGAAGAGGCGCCAGGAAGAAAGAACAGAGGTGCGTCCGGTTACATGAAGTGTGGCGTGGAAAGTCCTCTCGTAAAGTACAACATGCCTTGAGTAATGGGGGAGTCAGATTTCCTATTCTAACTTCAGTCTAACAAACATTGAGGAAAATGAAAAATTAATTTAGAAATCAAAAATTAGTTTGCAATTTTAAAATTCTATACATTTAGATTTTAATTAATTATAATTTAATAATCGCTTTTAGAAATCTCAACCCACCGCTTCCCCCATTATACCCCACAACCTATAATAAGTCATTTATATTGAAGTTAGTAAATGATCAAATACTTCAATAAGTTAAAAAGATCAAGTTTAATAAATGTTTCATTGAAACAAATAACAATTTAAAGCTAAATTAAATTATATACCTTAATAAATATTGTTGTTTAAAGATTACCTAGACTATCACCAATAAACACCAAATCCCCACAAATATAAATAAACAATTGTAAACTGATGTTATGCAAACAAAAATGTACAATATTAAACATTACAAATTTAAAATATTAAACAATTAGCTATAACTAGCATACATCTTGAAAATAATACTGTCCACCTAAACTGCAACACACCCCATAACCAGTAAATGAATAATAAAATATAATGTTTTACATTTTAATATTATTTAAACAAATAAACATTGTTTCTAATTAAGAAAATTGTAAATTAATACATCAAATAAATATTTTCAATGCATTAATACTTTATATAATACACTACCAAGCCATTCACCTCCAAAACCCATACATGTATTAATCAATCAATCAATCAATCAATCAATCAATCAATCAATCAATCAATCAGACAGAATTTGTAAAGCACAGCACTGTTGCCCCTAGGGGTTTCTGGGTGATGTGTGTCCATCCAAGAGCCAGGTCTTGAGGCTCTTTCTGAAGACTGCCAGCGAGGAGGCTGTAAGGAGCTAGAGGGGAAGGTTATTCCACGTCTTCATGGCCGCCGCGATTTATCTTTCAGCATTGTGGCTGTTTTGGGAGATGTTTTTACTGTTGATAGAATGATTTACATTCTTTTAAGCAAACTTGAGTATCGTGTTTATTTGGATTTCTCCAGCAGGCTCACTTGTTACAAAATGCTTCCAGTTTACTCGCCACTCTGACCCCACCTTACCCCTGCTAAACCCATGTGCAGTCTGCTTCCGGTTCGCCTGCGAAGTTAGAAGCCACATTCTATTCAACTATTTTGTGGCGACTAGTGCCTGTGCTTATACAGGGCAGGAAGGTGTGGTAGAGAGTTGAATTCTCACCTACCATCATTATTTCTTATCTTGACTATTGTGTTGGCAACAGCCGGGCCTGATCATGCTGAGACTGGATGCAGTTACCGCTCTGCTAGCAACCTACTCTGTTCCGCGACAAACCCAGCCATGCTGAAATGCGTCCATACGGGGAATCTTTGGCATACTCCACAGCCAATCACTACATCAGAATGCTGTGGTGCGTTAAGATTGACAGAGATGGTAGATTACAAAATACCAGTCCCCGGGGTCAGCTTTAGGGCATTGCAACTGGTGCAACCGCACTGGGCACTGACCTGTGGATGGGGCGCTGACCTCAGGGGGGGTCTGTGTTTAGCAATAACTTATTATTGGAGAGATGAGGGGCACTTTTGTCCTATGGTAGTGAGAGAATCTGGGGAGGCCGTCATGGGGCGTGGGGGCGCTAAAAATGATTGTCGCACTGGGCGCCACCAGTACTAAAACTGGCCCTGCCAGTCTCTTCCACTGCCAAGCAACTACCCATATACGTTCAGCTTTCAGACCGGTTGTTATGCGACTCGGGGAAGTATTGAACACATAACATCCATTATAATATCAGCAATGGGCCGGCCGTGCATGTTAGGCTGCAGTTCACTGACGCGCCTTGTAAGTATAGTATACAGGTTCACCTTAACATAGAGGCATGTCTAAATTGCATGTCTGCGTTAGGTCATGTTTAATAATACAGCTTTGCTGAAAAAGTGGTATTGAAAGGCAGGGCCCGAGGCTGTCCAGCAAGTGGTAATTGTCATTTCCTGAAATACCCCATACAGCTAGAGGTAATATATAATATCATAGTATTTTGTGTAGTTAATCTTTAGCATTAATGAGACCTCAAACAGAGTCTAGGGTGGACCTGTAAGCCACCACTCTCTTCTGTGTGGTTGGTAAAGTGTGTGTTTCGTTTTGTGGCCGTTGTGGGAAGAAATGTAATGTATTCAACTATTTTGTGGCAGACTTGCGGCTCTGCATATACATGGCAGGAAGGTGTGGTAGAGCGTCCAATTCTCACGTACCATCATTATTTCCTATCTTGTCAAGATTTCACCTGCAGTACATCAGCAATTCCCTTTATAGTGAAATGAATAAGTAGGATGCTAGATGGTGACTAGTCAGTGCCCTGTGCTTACTGCCACGCTAGGCTGGGGCCAGTCTGCGAGGGAACAGTAGTGCCGCCATTCTCTTTTTAGGTCTCGCATATGCAGTGCGCATGCGTTACTTAGGCGACCTTTAGCAATCGATTCCCTTTTTCTGCCAAGAACGTGCACGCATTGCATTGCTTTGAATGACAACGCATGCACGTTTCGCGATTCCCTTGTGGGAGCAAGCTTTGAAACCATCTCTTGGTAATTAACATATGGTGCCCCTTGCTCGCTCCCGCAAGAGAAAACAGTGCTGGCCCCCTCCTCTCACCCTGCTGCCTCTTTTCAGCGTGAGGCACGTACGCTTGTTTACATATCAGTTTGCTCCTGGCAGGTTTGGAGTATCCAACACCCTCCTGGTGCTCGACTAACCTGGACTCTGAGAGTTCAAGGCACATCCGTTGGTGCCCAGTGCCTCCGTGGCGGTCTCTGTCTCTGCAATGGTCTCGTTGTAAACAGGGAGTTAGGTCCTGGGACGTACGGGCAGCTGGACCATATGTAAATCTTAGAAAAAGCGTAGTGCTGGCCGTACAAATACTTTGTAACGTCTCCTTAATTGGAGTAACAAATCACCTATTGATTGAGGATTTGTATGGTATTTTTATTTATACCTTATGAATTATTCATTTTCAAACAACACATTATAGTTTGACGAAAAAGACATCCAATATATACACAATTATTCAAAAACTCAACAGTACAAAATTATGACACTACTACATAAAACATGAAGCAAAACATTTCATATGCACATTTCATATGTACATTTGCACAATATTCAAATTTGGTCAATATCATATATACATTACCAAAATGTTCATATTATTGATGCAATTCCAATCAAGGAATGGTGAACACAATTAAGAGAAAATCAAGAAGAAATCAAATGGAGAACAGATGAATCAGTAACATGCACAATCTTAATCAGTGAAAGAAAAGAAAACACTGAATCAATGTTTCAATCATTCAAAAGTGCTATTCTCCAATAGGCCGACGCGTTTCGAACTCGAGATATGAATTAACGGGTTCTCATCAGGGCTGGGTGATTTTCCTGTTTGATTTTGTGCAAAAAATAAAGAGAAAAATATATACATGAGTTCCTGAATTAAAAAAGCCTCTGTAAAAAGCTCCAATGTGAACTGTAATTATGATGGGGTTACCTTACAAAAGGCCGTCGCACTTTTTCTATAGGGTTTCAGTTGGGGGGTTCAGTTGCTTATTGTGGTCCCTGCCGGAATTTCTGAAAGAGGGACAGTTTGTGCCAGGATAAAGACTGAATGTGATTTTCAGTAAACGACAGGGTGTCTTTCTCAGACCCTGTCGTTTACTGAAAATCACATTCAGTCTTTAATAGCCTCTGCTCCATTCTCCAACATCGCCTTAAGCACCACCGCACAGCAACAAAATGAATCTGATAAATTAATCAGACTCAGCAAAAAACATATTCGAACCGAACTACACGGCCATTTTCTTTTGAGGCACCTGAAGGGTGGCACCATCCCTTGGGGACTTCAAGTAAAAAATGTGCCGGTGATCTTCACAGATGATGCGGAATACAAAAAGGGTTTCAGTTGTATAAATACTAAGTGTAGTAGGGACCTTATGGTCCACACGATTGAGACAGCTCAACGTTTGTGTCAGAAGGAATTAGAAGAAATTGAGGAAGTCACCAAAAGTATCCAGGATAATCAGTTAGTTACTGATGCCAAAGCACTGCTCGAAAAAATCGAAAAAGAGATTTTGGCTTTTAAAGACACTGCCATAAACAATAAAACAGCCCAATACGAAAGGGACTCCAAATCCTTTACTTTGGAGAAAGCCTATCCGTTCTTGAAGGACGATTACTATTCTCAGGCCGAAGCAAGGGGGGCCCTTTATAACTATCAGGGACGATCACGAAACAGGTTTAAAACTTTTTCAGAGACATCATCTTCATCTGACTCGTCCGGCCCTGAATCACGAGGTAATACCAACAAGAAACAGGTCTCTTTTTTAGAGAAAGGCCAGCAAAGCAAACCCAGACAAAAAATACCATGGGAAATGCGCACCCGGAAAAACTCCTACAAATCATAGAGGCGCCATCTACAGTAGTTAACTTGTCAACTAAAATTCTTACAGCGGACGAGCAATCTGTGCTCAACTTGGGACTGAAATTTGTGCCGAACACACGGCCAAATTTCACTAAAACTAAAATGGAAATGATCGCATTTTGCCGTAAGATCCGGCTCAAGGCTTTCTTTCACAACCAGCCACTCACAAACAACTATGAAACAACTGGGCTGAGGAACAAGTCCACATTTATTCCCAACCAGAATATTCCTAAACAGATTCGTGCTTTTGAGGAAGTGGTTCTTTCCTCAATTAACAATCTTGAGAAAAAGCACATGTTTGTCAAACCCAATTTGAGTAAAAAGCAACGGATAGCACTGAGGGGCCTCAGCGAAGACGGCACAATCATAGTAAAGCCCGCCGACAAGGGCGGAGCAACGGTTCTGTGGCCGAGGGATAAATACTTGAAGGAAGGTGAACTCCAGGTAAACAACCAAACCTGGTACAGAAAAGTAACTGTGGACCCAACAAAAGAAATCCAAGGAATAATTGTGGACCTTATCCAAAAGGGATATGACGGTGGGTATGTGGGTGGGAAAGAAAAAGACTTTCTAGTGAAAAAATTCCCCCGCACACCCGTGTTATATCTTCTTCCCAAGATACATAAGAACCCAGCAGAGCCCCCTGGAAGACCGATCGTCTCAGGGTGTGACTCGTGCCTGGAACCGCTGTCCAAATACGTTGACTATTTTTTGAAACCGTTTTTGACCACTGTTAAATCATACTTACAGGACACCACGGATTTCCTGGTAAAAATTGAAAACATGGAGTTTAACGCCTCCACCGAAATCATGGTCACAATGGACGTGACATCATTGTATACGCATATCCCTCAAAGTGAAGCACTAGAGGTGATGGAGCTATACCTAGATAGGAGAATACGACCACACAGGGTTCCCACGTCTTTCATTTTAGAACTTGCTGAGCTCACGCTGAAGAAAAATTACTTTCGCTTTAACGATGAGTTCTTCGTTCAAATCAAGGGGACAGCCATGGGTTGTCCCTATGCGCCGGAGATGGCCGTATTGTTTATGGCTGAGTACGAGAACAAATTCGTGGAGAACAATAATCCATACAAGAAACACATTAAACAGTGGCTCAGATATATTGACGACGTGTGGCTCCTGTGGCAGGGGAACCACACCGAATTGACTGAATTCCATCAGTGGCTCAATAATAAGCATCCGGACATTAAGTTTTCAATGGAACAGAGCAATGCTACGATGACGTTCCTAGATGTTGGAATAAAATGTAAGGAAGGACGTCTCAAATCATCTCTTTTTAAGAAAGAGACTGACAGAAATACTATCCTCCACCATCAGAGTGCACACCCAAGGAATTTGAGGACTAATTTGCCCTATGGACAGCTGCTCCGCATAAGGAGGAACTGCTCAGAGATTACAGATTTTGATTCACATGCCAAGAATTTTTGCGAAGAGATGGTGACGAGGGGTTACCCCAGAAAACTGCTCAAACACGCAGGCAAGAGGGCACGTTACACTCCACGAGAGTGCCTACTCGAACGCAAAACCAAACCGGAACTAGACAAAATGGTTTGTGTGACAACGTTTGGCGCCCATGCCCACCAAATTAGACAGACTATACTTAAGAACTGGCATTTGCTTGAAGAGCTGGAATGCCCATTTCCGAAGCCCATCTTTGCTTTTAAAAAAAAATAAAAGCATCGGACAACAGATTATTCGTGCTGATATAAGGGTGGATAAACCTAAACATGACTTGCTATCAGCATGGGGCTTGAAACAGATCACGGGCCACCACAGATGTGGCACCTGCGTGTCGTGTGACACAACGATCGAGGGCAGTGAATTCACCCACAGACATACAAAATGGAAAAATGAAAACTTCAGCAATTGCAAAACCAAAAATGTGGTTTACGCAATTATTTGCGTGTGCAACAAACTGTACATAGGCAAAACGAACCAGCAAATTAATGCCCGAGTCACCCAACATAGATCGCGCATTAAGAATAAAGTCACATCTGCTCCCATGGTACAACATTTTGTGGATCATGGGCACACAGAGATGGACTTTAAATGGACAGTCCTGCACACAATTGGGCACAATAGAAGAGTCCTTGATGTTGATGATGCCCTACTTAAAAAGGAAGCTTACCTGATATTACGATTTAATAGCCACCAGACTGGGCTAAACTCTATGTCTGAAATTTCAAGACTATAAATGTAAATCTCCACTGCAGAAACATAATGACATATCCCCGGACTACATGTCCCACAATTCCTGAAGTCAGGTGACTTAATATAGTACCCACCCCCCTTCCAACATGGCGCATTGATGTTTGGTCGCCAGCACTTGGAAGGAGAGCCTTTAACACAAAGCCAAAAGGTAAGTGAACCCCAGCAATCGCTACCGCTTTGAATCAGGGATATTTTATAAATAAACCAGTCAGTGACTGAGCGCCCGTTTTTTCCTGCAGATTTAATCACGATCTGACTTGGTCTTCAGGGATGCAGCCCTAAACTCGCAACAAGCAGTTCAAAATACATGACCTGAATTCAAGGTACAAGCGTCTGCCTGTTGTGAATAATTGTTGCCTTGCATTATGATAATGTGAGTTTAGAAGTCAGCGCTTTTTGGTAATGATGGTACAAACGACCTATGTTGCCACTTGCAGGTCCTGCACTGCACTAAACCACGCTGATCTGCCCGAAAATCATCTGTGATACACCAGTATAACCGACGGAGGTTTTGAAAAAACTTAAAGCCAAGCGCAGGTACATGCGTTGCTCAGTTAAAACTTTGCATACCTGGTTCAGCAAAAAACGAGTATCTTTTACATCCCACCCCATTTTAACCCTTTAGGCTCGCAACCGGTCCCGGTGGGCACGTCACAAGTCCCCTGTGTAATCACCAGAGATGCCCCATGCAAACAGCTTCAGGTAATAAATGTCACAAATGTCCATAAAATGGTGCACGCTGTTGGCATCAAAAACTGACTTTATCCTGGCACAAATTGTCCCTCTTTCAGAAATTCCGGCAGGGACCACAATAAGCAACTGAACCCCCCAACTGAAACCCTATAGAAAAAGTGCGACGGCCTTTTGTAAGGTAACCCCATCATAATTACAGTTCACATTGGAGCTTTTTACAGAGGCTTTTTTAATTCAGGAACTCATGTATATATTTTTCTCTTTATTTTTTGCACAAAATCAAACAGGAAAATCACCCAGCCCTGATGAGAACCCGTTAATTCATATCTCGAGTTCGAAACGCGTCGGCCTATTGGAGAATAGCACTTTTGAATGATTGAAACATTGATTCAGTGTTTTCTTTTCTTTCACTGATTAAGATTGTGCATGTTACTGATTCATCTGTTCTCCATTTGATTTCTTCTTGATTTTCTCTTAATTGTGTTCACCATTCCTTGATTGGAATTGCATCAATAATATGAACATTTTGGTAATGTATATATGATATTGACCAAATTTGAATATTGTGCAAATGTACATATGAAATGTGCATATGAAATGTTTTGCTTCATGTTTTATGTAGTAGTGTCATAATTTTGTACTGTTGAGTTTTTGAATAATTGTGTATATATTGGATGTCTTTTTCGTCAAACTATAATGTGTTGTTTGAAAATGAATAATTCATAAGGTATAAATAAAAATACCATACAAATCCTCAATCAATAGGTGATTTGTTACTCCAATTAAGGAGACGTTACAAAGTATTTGTACGGCCAGCACTACGCTTTTTCTAAGATCTGCAATGGTCTCAGCACCCATCTTGCCTCCCAGAACTCCACACACTGCCTGCATCCCCCACCTCGCCTCCATAAGTAAATTTGGTCCTGGCCCTGTTTTCCCCTGATTGCAACTAATTGGACACACCAGGGTCTGATTGCCACATCGTGGGTTCTCAAGGCCTTGTTGACAGGAGGCTATGGGGCACTTCTTTGTTGCAAGGGACCACTGTCCTAGTAAATATTATCCGGGTTGGGTCTTTGGCGATAGCCAACATTATTGTCTTGGGCCATTTGTAAGTTTCCTTCGGTTTTTAGAGACTTTCCCAACCATTGCTGGGCCTAATTGGTGGTATCCATCCAGAGGCCTCGTCAATTTTCCACCAATCCCGAGACCAAAGAGAGTGGCAGGAAATAGGCCCTCTTACACGTGGGCTGGCCCCCACTCACTGAGGCATAATGGGCCCGGCAAATCTGTGAGTTAACTTCTCATTTGTGGACCAAAAGGAAATACCTGCTTTTCCAGACCCTCTGGTAGGCAACTTTACAGATCCCCTCCCTTCTGTCTTTTTGTGCTGATAGCTGGTGGTGGGGGCTGACCCCTAACTCCAGTGAATGCCAGGGGTTCAGATCCACGTTAAGACTGGAGTCTAAAGTTGAGGTGCCCGAGACCATGCTTTGTAAGGTTTGTGGAGTTGAGAGGTTGCAGGTAAATGGGCATCTTAGGTGGGTTCTAGCAGGCATAATCTATTTGGGTTAGAGGGCATGGATATCAAAGTGTACTTAAACCCTCGTTTTATAGATGGATCCACGAGATCCTTCCCTGGGCTTTCAGTCTACAAACTAGTGTATTCTGGGAACTGTAGTTCTCGCTTAATTCGACTTCGACTGGTCTAATATTCCTGAAATCTGTAAATTGTTGAAGGGAAGTTCGGATCTCTACACTGCAGGACTGCAGTAGTTATATCCGGGTGTCATGGCGTCATCTGTAACTTTAGTTATGGACCATGAGGTTAAAGCCCATGGAGAGCAAATAAGAAAAACCTCTACACGGCCCTATATTCTTTTACATTTAGGCGTAAATGCTCATTTACAGTTGACATAGGATGCAAGCATACCTCTGAAATCATTCAATTAGATTCAGTATTTTGAAACTTCATTTTATTTTGTATCATTCTTATTTCTTTTTCTCATATTTTTATAACAAGCTTTTGATTGAGTGATTTGTGTACAGTCGGGTGTAACTGTTGTATCTGCCTATCCCAAGCTTTTTTGCCACCACCTTCCAAACATTATATGCCACTCGTAAAGTCTTGAACCTGGTATGTTTAAAATAGCTATAATCAACCGTATTTAGTAAGCCGTTCTCAGCCTCCCCCCCCACTTGTGCTCTATATACATTCGTGAAACCAGGTCTACCAGCCTGTTGCACCGATCCCCCTCCACCTAGGAGCCCTTGAGAACACTGCAGGGCCGCTGCCCAGTAATAAAGTCTGAAATCTGGGCCCCCCCCAGCCCCCCTTTTCCCTAGGAAGTACCATGAACCAATAAGCTCTTCTGGTCTTCCCTTGTGCCCAGATAAGCCTAATTGGCATTACTTCCAATTTACCAAACCATGCCTGATCAAAAAAGAGTGGTATCGCTCTAAAAATATACAAGAATTTCGGAAACGTGATCATTTTGATCACGTTTATACAACCCATTAGAGTCAGATGTAGGTTATGGATCCTTTCTGTATTTCTTTTTACTTTGTCTAACAGTGGTTCCATATTTATCCCCACAAGGCTGTCTAAGTCGGTAGTCACTTTTATCCCGAGATATGTTGCTTCAGGCACCACTCTAACATCCTGGTATGTTGTGTACCTATTCTGCACTATCTGAGTCTTCCCTTTGTTAATCAGATATCCAGCTATTGCTCCGAAGTTCATTGCCTCTTGCTCTATTTGGACTATCGCTCTCCCTGGCTTCGATGTTATAATAGCCACGTCGTCCGCATATGCGAAAAGTTTATACTCATTTCCTTGCAGCCTAACCGGGGAGATGTTGTTGTTGCTTGCTAGTCTCCTTAGCATGGGATCCAGATATAAAGCGAACAGCAGAGGCGAGGCTGGGCATCCCTGCCTAGTCCCACGTTTTATCTGGACTGCCTTTGTATAGCTTCTGTTAATTCTGTTCATATAAGGCCTGAATTGCTTTAATGTAGCCCCCACCTATTGAGGGAAATCAAAAATCCCATCTCAGGGGTTTGCACTAACACCTGATCCTTTAAAGCAGCATGAAAAAGTTGGCACAGAATCTGTAATCAAGAGAAACATATTTATTAAATTACAACAAGTGAGGCCATGTCACACAGAAGCTGCAGCACTCTGTATGAGATGGTCTGAGGACTGAAGGCCACAGTATCTCTTATATACCCTCACAGGGGCTAAAAAAGGGCAGTACAAGTGCACATAAGAAGAGTTACACACATAGATGGTCATACAGAAAATGCACAGTCGACAAGTAGGAGGAGCTAACAGTTTTGCCAATGCTAGCAAGCACATCCTGACAGTTACAGAATATTAGCAGCTGCAAGCACAACTGAGCATGTGCAAAGTAGGAGGAAGAGGCTAAATATACCGAGCAGAGAACAGCAAGATAGGACTGAGTACATGGTGAGCACATGGCCATCTAAAATGGCTGCCAAATACAAAATGGATTCCATAAAAAGACAAGATAGTCTCTAAATACAGGATGTCTTCTGCTAATGCTTAATCTAATCGCTGCTAAATTACGACAGACGACCCTTTCAGCATTAGCTGAAGACATTCCCATGATCCAGTAAGAACATAGAAAATATTTGTACATTCATTTTCACAATTTTCAATATCTTAATTCATTGCTAGAGGAGCATTTTCCAGTCTAAACATTTCACTAAGGGTATCAGCAGGAATCCAAGAAAAACGGGCATTGGATCATAATAAACATACAGACAGTAGGGGAAAGCAATGGCCACTATTATAAACAGAATTATCATTTTTCTTGGCCTAAGCTAAAGCAAATCCTAAAATCATCTAGTAGACATTTTCAGGGCTCCTATGCATTTCAGTGACTATTCATTTTAAATTTCAGAATAGCTAACAGCTCATATCTAATAAAAACATTTTCCAATTGACTGTTACATTTTCCTTTTATGAGGGCTAGAACATCAAGCATATCTGGGACCAGGAGGACCACACAGGGCCATAGGAATTAGGACCAAGAGCTGCAAAGGGCTGCTCTTCAAAAATGGGACAACTAAATTATACATTATTAACAAAAAGAGGAAGTCCTTGGGGAAATTGAATCTGCTGTACAACCAACCAGAGGGGGGGTCTTCTCCCTGTGTCCGTTTGAGCCTCACAGGCAGGCTCTTGTTGTTTCCACGGTGGAGCTGCACAACTCGCAACTCAAGAATCACAGTCCAGTTTCAAGGAAAAAACGTCTCTTCTTTCAGGATAGGGCAGTCACCCAACAGGCAAATGCTCTTAGCGATCCTGTCCAGTGTCTTAAACAGTGCACCACTTTTCTTCACTTCAATCTAACAGGCACCAGCGACACAGAACTTGAACCCTAATCTCAAGTCCTTCCCTATCTCCTATATTGCTCTGCTGGCGCACCGCTCATTCTTTGGGGCTACACATTTGCATCCAGTGTACCCAGGTATCTCTTGACCAACAAACAAAGGTGCAAACTTGTATTCACTTTAGGACCAGAAATCAGAGGCCTCATTCTAGGATCTCTGAAGCAACCCTTGTTTCAGAAGGGGTCACCTCAAGCAAAGCCTCCTTGCCATTCTGGTCGGTCTGTGACTCTCAGCTGGGCATGATCCACGATTTCTCCTTTCTGATCTGTGACCCCGTCTTTCGCTCAAAACAGTGGCAGGGGTACACACTTAATCACAGGGCTTCCGCCTTCACTGAGGTCCTAGTTGCCAGCAATGCTTGTGCTGGTTACCTTCACTTTGGTTTCAAGCTGCACTGGTGCTGACGCTGACTCCCCAGGCTGAATCTGATGTCCGGGCCCCTCTGGTAGTGGTTTGTACAGCAGCAAATATCTATTGGTGGACAGAACAAATTGTCTTTAGACAAGGCACAGAAACAGTCTATCAACAGAGTGTTAGAAAAAAAAAAATACTTCCTAGTCTTGGGATGCCCCATATATTAGCAAGGCACCCAAGAACCACTTCCATCTATCTATCTATGTGAGAGTAAAGAAAAACACAGGCTGGACCTATTGGCAAGTATACAAAAAACAATTCATTGCAGGGGATTTGCAAGCAGGTGGCCTGCAATCTTCAAAGGAGTGGCCATACACCATGGGACTATAGTGATCTAAAACAAAATACTGTCATTGTCATAGAGTACAAAGACAAAAGGTAGTAGGTAAAACAGCACCTCTAGCCTCTTCAATTGGGTTTCCATGTGAGAGCATACCCTCTACCATCTAAAGGTAGACAACTACATAATGGATGTCTTCACACATAGTGGCATTGTCTAAGGGGGTAAGCACACTTTCCTCAATTATTAAGTGCAGGTGTTCCTAAATTCCTTATCTAGAACACCTCAAAAAGAGAAATCACATAATACAGATTATCAGGGACATGTAGACTAATTGTGCGTCAGGTGGACTATACAATACAAAAGCTAATAGCAATGTAGAAACAACAGACAAGAACTAGAGTCCTGGTATTTCTATGATTAGGACACATCTGATCCCACCAACGCATATATCACATAATCCATATCATAAATATGATCGATCATCCATACATATCCATATCCATATCCATATCCATATCCATAAGCCACAGCAAGCGTATCCTAAAACTGCCTTGCGAGTCACTGGCTACCATAAGCTCACAGTAATTACCATACAATGGTTCTTACCAAGCACGAGCGTCCAGATTCTATCTGCCAAGTTTTGAATGACCTAACAGTCTTTTCTTTTAAAATATTCACGCCAAAAATGTTCTCAGTCAGGGGTGCCATCATGTGGAGGATCAAAAATCAGTAAGATCAGAAGTAGACTGGGCTACAGAGACTAAGAACCCCCAGAATTGGTACCTCCTTTAGTAGAATCCTGCCTTGTCTTCCTCAGTAAATGTCTGTCTCCTGACCAAAAATCGCTCCTGCAGATAGTCACCGCTCTGATGAGCCCCAAGTTGGCGCGCCAAATGAGGGAAATCAAAAATCCCATCTCAGGGGTTTGCACTAACACCTGATCCTTTAAAGCAGCATGAAAAAGTTGGCACAGAATCTGTAATCAAGAGAAACATATTTATTAAATTACAACAAGTGAGGCCATGTCACACAGAAGCCGCAGCACTCTGTATGAGATGGTCTGAGGACTGAAGGCCACAGTATCTCTTATATACCCTCACAGGGGCTAAAAAAGGGCAGTACAAGTGCACATAAGAAGAGTTACACACATAGATGGTCATACAGAAAATGCACAGTCGACAAGTAGGAGGAGCTAACAGTTTTGCCAATGCTAGCAAGCACATCCTGACAGTTACAGAATATTAGCAGCTGCAAGCACAACTGAGCATGTGCAAAGTAGGAGGAAGAGGCTAAATATACCGAGCAGAGAACAGCAAGATAGGACTGAGTACATGGTGAGCACATGGCCATCTAAAATGGCTGCCAAATACAAAATGGATTCCATAAAAAGACAAGATAGTCTCTAAATACAGGATGTCTTCTGCTAATGCTTAATCTAATCGCTGCTAAATTACGACACTATCCCAAACCACTCCATGACCTTCCACAGATAGTCCCAGGAGACCCTGTCGAAGGCCTTCTCCGCATCGAGAAATATAGCCGTGACAGGGTCTCCTGCAACCTCCATGGCATCCAAGATGGTAATCATTTGTCTGGTATGGTGGGTTGTCCCTTCCCCCAAAATGAATCCGTGTTGTGAGGTGATGACTAACCCCTCAATAACCCTGCTCAATCTTTGTGCAAGTGATTTGGAGAAAAGTTTTGCATCCGCATTTAAAAGAGTGATTGGCCTATAAGACCCTGGTTCTAGTGACGGTTTGTCCTTCTTTAATATCACTATAATATCTGCTCCTGCCCAAGAGTGTGGTACTGCTCTGCCTAGCTGTGCCTGCCTAAAAGTTTCCAGCATATCCTCCCCCACTGTGTCCCAAAAGGTCTTATAAAATTCTGCCGGTATTTGGTCCGGCCCTGTGACTTTCCCCGATGGTAAATTAGTCACAGCCTCACTTACTTACCTCCTAATTTCTCTTTCCCCTCTGTACTATACATTGCATGCGGTATCTCTGCCAGATACTCCGTGATCTCCAAATCTGTATTACTTAAGCTCCGATCGTAAAGATTTTCGTAGAATTTCCTAAAAACCTCCTGCACCTCTTCCACCTTATTAACTACATTCCCTATGCCATCTCTGATTTCCTTAATTTCGCCTGCTGCTAAGTTTTGCCTAGTCCGAATTGCTAATAGGTGACCTACTCTTTCATTATATTCGTAGCATTTTTCTTTTTTGGCCAAAAAGTTTCCCGCCGCCTTCTGCGCCAAACTTTCCCCTGCCTCTGCTTTATTCAGTTCTATTTCCAACAATATCCCCTCTATTGATTCTTGCTTGGTTATGGCCATAATTAGACGCTCTTCTAGCCTCTCCAGGTCCCTCAACCTTTTATCCATCCTGATCTTCTCCTTCTTGCTCCTCTGCAATGTGTAGCTCAAAGTTTCCCCCCTAACTCCAGCCTTGACCGCGTCCCAGATCATGTCAGCTGAAGCTGAATTCCTATTGATCTCCCAAAACTGTGGAATCCATTCCTGCATGTGGCTAATATATCCTGGCTCCCTCAGCAATCCTCTCTCAAAAGTCCATGTGTTGCTTTTGCTCCCACCCCTGTTATCCAGCGGAAGGCTTAACACCAGCGGATTATGGTCCGAAACTATCCTTGGCAGCCGTTCTAACTGTGATTCGCTTATTATTGAACTTGAGATGAAAAAATAGTCTAGCCTGGTAACCATTCTATGGGGTGCTGAATAATAAGTACTCCCTGTCCCTATTGGATTGTTCTTCGCCCACACATCCACCAAAGCATTATGTTGCGCCAAGTTGTGTGTAGCCTTACATGTTTTCCTCTTCCGACCAGCATATCCTCCCCCACCCATCGAGCCCAACCCATCCAGGCTGTTAACATTAAAGTCTCCGCAACATATTACAGGCTCTGGCCACAATGAAAGTTCTAAGTCTAAGTATTCAAAAACCTCAGGTTCATCGTCATTAGAGCCATATACAGAAACAATTGTAAAGCATCCAGCATGTGTTTCCACTTCCACCATAACCCATCTCCCCCCTTGATCCTCCTTTTTCCTTTTAAGTTTAACAGTCCCTTTCTTAGACAGTATGGCAACCCCTCTTGTCCTAGTTTCTTGTTTTGTGTGAGCAAGGACATCGAACCCCATCTGCTCCAACATGAATTTTTCCTTCCCTACAATATGTGTCTCCTGAAGGCACATTATTTCCAGCCTAAGCATTCTTAACATGGCAGCAACCTTCTGTCTTTTCACTCCATTATTAAGACCACAGATGTTCAAGGAGGCAATCCTTAATGCCATTTATACTTACTGGAACTTTCCTTCCCAATCACCATCTTGGTATTCCCATCTTTAAATGTGGTTAGCCAAGCATCCTCCTCTCTGTGTTTTTTGTCATTTTGTGCTGTTTTTTCCGAACACCCATCACCCCCACTGTTTCCCCCTCTCCTCACCCTCCCTCCCCTCGACTCCCCCCACCCCCTGGACTCCCACCCCCCCTTCCACAGGCAAATAGGTCAGACAGGACCAATGTGTGACTGCTATGTGTTGTAGTGTCGCCTCCCTCTCCTCCCCATTGCTTAACCTTTTTATTTCCCCGCTGTCCTGAGTCTGAGTTGTGCCCCCAGCCTACTGACAGTATCTTAACCTTTTCATTTTACCTTATTATTTCTTTCCTCCCCCCTGTGCAGCTCAGTGAGTTCTGTTAAGAATTCCCCTGCCTTGACTTCTGAGAAAAACATCCTAGTGCGTCCTCCTATGATGACCTTTAGTTTTGCCGGAAACATTAAACAGGCCTCTGCATCTTATCGCTGAAAAGGAGCAATTAGTTGCCTAAGCCGCCACCGCCTCGCCACAGTTACGTGGCAGAAATCCGGCCTTGCGAAGAACGTAACCCCCTGAAAAGTTTTTTTAGAGTCTGGTCTGGCTTTCTCAATGATTTCCTGTCTTGCCAAGACATTTCCAAAAAACACTAGCATAGCTCTAGGCAGGTTACCCTGTCCCCCATCTCGTTTCTTTTTAATTGACAGTGGAAACCTGTGTGCCCTTTGGACCTCTAGCTCCCATTGCCACTGAGCTTCCGGGAAGGCACCTTTCAACAGCTTGATAACATAACCTCTTGCATCCTGCCCCTCCACCCCTTCCTCTAGTCCAAGAAGTCTCACGTTATTGCAGCTCTGTCGATTTTAAAAATCCTCAATTTTCCACTGAAGATCCTCCACCGCTTTAGACTGCTCCATCTTAAATGCCAGTCCGTTACCTCATCCTCGAGCCTGCCCGTCCGTTCCTCTACCTGCACCACTCACTCCTCAACCTCCTCATACTTTTTATTCATTTTCCTAATTGATGCCTGTATTTTCTTGGTGTCATGCCTGGCTCTCCGACTCTCTGCCCTGGCTTCAACCTGCATTTGTTTTAGCGTGTTAAACATCAAATCCAATGTGGCGTGCTGTGGAGCTCCACTTTCAACCCCTCCTGATGCTCCTTCTCCTTGCATGCCCTCCTGATACACACTAGAGGTTGCAGAATAATCCCATAGGAGTTTTTTGTTTGTATTGGCTGGGGATCCTCCACCTCCCTCTCCTCGTCTTGCTGTCGATATCCTCCTTTTCTGTGTGTTTTTGTCTTTAGATCCGCTACTCCCCTCTGAGTCCAAGCTAATCTCTGTAGAATCTTTACCTTCTCCCTCGCTCGAGGTGGAGTCCGAACCCTCATTAACCGAGAAGAATTTATCGCCTTCGCGCTCCTTTTGCGAATCCAAACTTGTCAGGCTCCCCCATTTCGCGCACTGATTCTGTCTTATATCGTTGCTCATCTCTGCCTCCACTTGTAGCAGTGCTTCCATCATCTGGGCGTTGTTCGTACTTCCTCCCCCCCCCCAGTAGCACCGCTTATGGCTAGCAAAGACCCCCTGCTCACCAGCTGCTTGCTGCTCATATCCTCCATCTCCCCCACCTCCGGTGTACCCGCAGGAAGCGTGCAATCTGTGTCTGTTCTTTCTGGTTGCTCGGCAACCAAGACACTTGCGTCCTCGAGGACGGCTCTCTCTGCTCTCGCGTCTATGTCGGCGTCTACAGTAGCGTTTTCCACTGAAGAATGCCTCGCCGGGGTCCTGATTGCTGTTCCTGCCGCTGACTTCGTGATTAATGACTCCGTCAAGGTAGGCTGTCTAAGGTTGTAATCCTTAGCGTCTTTGGCTATCATCAGTCAATTATTTCGTCCGGAAGTGGAGATATCTTTGTTTAACCCCTGTGTTGTGAGCGGCGTTTCATTTTGGACCACCATGGTTTGTGTCGGTTTCATTTCCAATTTTCTTTCCCTCTCGGCTTTCCTTTGCTGTGCCTTCTGAACCGCACTTGCTGCCGGGGTTGTTCGTTTGCTTGGTGGCGGGATCTTGGGGATAGTCCCGGTTCCTGGCGCCTTAATCGCGCTGATTGCTGCCGGTACCAGTTTTTCTTTATCCTTGTCCTTTTCGTTTCTCACTCGTTGGGACATTGTGCACAGGCTGCTGTACAGAATTTTCCAGCGCTCTCTCACAGTTTTAAATGCTGTCAAAACCCGATGTTGAAAGCGGAATTCTGCGGCGCTGGTTGCCTTTTGATGCCTCCTTGCAATCCACAAGATCAACCGCATATCCGCCTCATAATCGTCTCAGGGCTGCTTCTTCATTCTCCTAGTCGGGAGAGGGAGTAGAGTGCGACTGTGCTCTACAACCCACTAGCGGCCATCTTGCCTCCGTATTTCGATGGGGAAAAACCGACATTATTTTTCATTGTCGTTTTTAATATGTATTCCGTGTGTGACGCAGTTCGCTCGTAAAGCGATAATTCTTAAATCCCAACTGAAAATTCGTACCTGCATAATCGGTATTACTGTTGAATGAAAAACTAATTCTTTAAGGAGATCCATGGCCCCATGTGGACTTGCTGGACCAGGGCTAAATCTCTTCAGAAATGTTTCAATGTCTTATGCTAGGTGCAAGTCACACATTTATTGCGAGGATTGCATTCCGGCACTTGGAGATTTGTTTTTCTCTTCACAAGACTACAAGTACCACAATGCAAAGGGCAGGACTGGTCTACTAGAGCTACTTTCAGCTGGTATTGTTCGCCAAGAAATCTCTGACCTAGCTAGGGTGAATGCTAGTTTAGCGTGGTCGATCTTCTATGAATTTTAAATTGTGAATATGCATTTTTTAGTTCCAAACATGCACAGTTTGTGTACACACTTTCGCTAGACAAATGTCCTTACAGTGTGAGATTATATTAGCTGTGATGTTAATCTGTTGGAACAAAAATTGCCAGTAAGTAATAGGGGCAGTCATTCCCCAGCTCCTTTAAGTTGGCAGCTTTGGCCGTTAGCCACATCCTTTCCCACAATGCACTGTTATGTTATGTTATGTTAATGTAAACTTTTATAGCGCACGGCTACTCCATTGGAGTGTCCCGGCGCTTTTATTAGGAAAACAAAACAGTGAAAACACAACACAGTAAAATAAAACAGGCCCAGGGGGAAGAAGGAAGAACCTAAAGGGCGAACAGCCAAGTTTTAAGGCCCTTCCTAAAATTCAGCAGATTGGAGGTACTGCGTAATGCTAGGGGCAGAGTGTTCCAAAGCTGTGGCGCCAAAAGCCTGAAAGAGCGACCTCCAATACGGGCCCTTTTTACTCGTGGGACCACAGCAAGGAACAGTGATTCAGACCTCAGAGATCTGGCCGGATGGTAAAAGGCAAGCCTCTTCTGGAGATATTTGGCTCCCGAGGCATGAAGAGCCTTATGGGCCAGGGTCAAGGCCTTAAAAACTATCCGCTTGCGGATAGGCAGCCAATGGAGCGACTGCAAAAGACCGGAAACTCTAGCTCGCCTGTGCAGACCAAAGATGGCCCTTGCGGCTGAATTCTGGACCACCTGCAGCCGTTGCAAAAGATATTCCGGCAGGCCAAGATATAAAACATTAGAGTAGTCCAGTCTAGAGCCTATTAATGCCTGCACCATCGTCTTCCTATGCTCCTCTGAGAGCAAGGGAAGAAACTTACGAAGCATCCTGAGGAGGCCAAAACATGTTCCCGCGAGACCAAGGATCTGAGATCTTAACACCAGACCATTATCAATCTTGATCCCCAAGTTCTTTGCCAGCTAGACGAACCCGCTGGAGGGAACATGTTAACCGGCCACCATTCCTGCCAATCTGGCTCGGATGGACAGCCGAAGAAGAGTACCTCAGATTTATCTGAGTTGCACTTGAGGCTGTTTAGCTGGAACCATTTAAAAACAGCCCCAAGGCACTCACGGATACTCTCTCCATCGAAATCTTCTCCTTTCCTGCACATAAAGAGGAGCTGGGTATCATCGGCATAGGAAACGATCTGGGCCCCAAAAGACTCGGCCAGTGCCGCCAAAGGGGTCATAAAGATGTTAAAAAGAGTCGGGCTCAACACAGAACCCTGCGGAACTCCGACTCCCAAAGGCGGCATCACGGCAGAGCTGGGTGGGACCTAGACCATTTGTCGACGGCCAGCCAAAAAAGATTTAAACCAGCTGAACACCGTCCCCCTCAGACCGATCTCATAAAGTCTGGCGAGGAGACCCTCATGGGGGACAGTGTCAAAAGCCGTCGACAGATCTAACATTACGAGCATAGCCTTGCCCCCCGAGTCCAGAACCTCTTTAATGGCCTCAGACACCTCCAAGAGCGCCGTCTCGGTGCTTAAATTGGGGCGGAAGCCAGATTGAGTAGGGTGCAGCAGATTGTATGATTCCAAGAAATTGGAGAGCGTGGTGTGCACATGCTTCTCCAGAATCTTAACCAACGCAGGGAGAAGAGAGATGGGCCTGTAATTGGCCAAGACCTCAGGATTCAAGCCAGGTTTCTTAAGGAGGGGAATCACATTCGCCTGTTTCCAGGCCTGTGGTACCACCCCCTGGCTCAAGGAGAGGGTTAGAAGTGGGTTTACTAGCGGGTTCACCACTTCTGCCATTTTAGCCAAAAATTTGGCCGGACAAGGGTCCAGAGGCGACCCAGATTTAAGACTGGCCATAAGTGCTAATGAGGATACAGCTGAAATTGGCGGGAAGTCGACCAAGACTGGACCTGCCGAAGCCACCAGGACAAAACTGTCCTCAGGACTAAGGGGTCCTTCGACCACCTTCAAGGGAAAAGAATCCTGAATCAATTTGATCTTGGTGGTAAAGAAATCAGCAAGGGCGGAGACCCACAGCTCAGAGGGAGCGGCCTGAGTCGAATTGGCACGTGGGGCGATGAACTCCCTGACGATCGTAGAGATCTCTTTACAAAAGGTCATAGATGTCCTGTGCATGTCTACGCACAGACCTAGTATTTAGTAGCAGACAGAGATGTTTCACACTAACCTCCTCCCTATTAGGTATAGTAATCGGGATAATGCCTGGGTACCAACCGCAACCAGGACAACGTTTCTTGCCCTTGTAGCGGCCAGGAAAGACTTTATAGCAGGCACAAGAAACCTCCTGCAAAGCCCGTAATTCAAGCGACGTATAACCTACCATAGTGGCAGAAAAGATAAACACACGCGATGTTACAGCCCAGTCCGCCACTCCAGCCGCCTCCGGGACGCTGACGGGCGCAGACGGGCTGGACTCTGGCGTGACTCCGGCGTGACTACGGCGAAACGCTGCGCGCAAACGCTGCGCGTAAAGGGATCGCTTTAAATGCAGGCCAGCGTGTCCTTGTGACAGCTGGTCTGCTCACACACTCTGGCGGCGCCCGGCAACCAGCACCACTACCCCCAATATGGCGGCCGAGAAACCGGAGGATCTGGGGAATCAAAGGACCCGCCAAAGAGCGGTGGAATACCGATTATAGTGCAGGTGAGTAGACTAAAATCAGGGTAGAATAACCAAATATTAAATTAAATAAAAAACGGGTCGAGTTAAAAAACACTGCTGTGTCTCACGCTGCTGTGCGCTGAAATGCGCTGTTCGAATCCCGGTATCCCAGGTCCGAGATGTTTGTCACTGAGTTTGAATCCGCAGCCCCCGAGGTGGATGGCAGTTTGGCATTTCCCTGTTCATTATTATTGCAGGGGCTATGGGTGTGGGAGCTGGAGAAATTTGGCTGATGCCCACATGCCACCAGGACATCTTGTCTACCGTCCTGGCGTTTAACTGAATAAATCAGAGCATTCTGGGAGTTGTAGTGTTGGCTAGGTTTAATGCGACAAATAATCTTGAATCCCGTAAACTATGTTTCGTAAAGGTAGACCACAGGGCTTGAACTTTGTGTCCTGGTGATACAGAAGACTTTTGCAATGCTATTCCCCGATTAAATAAACGTGAGAGGCAGCCAAGAAGCTCGGGGAGGGCAGTTTCTACCTTTTCAGCAAAAAACTGTGGTACAGGTAGGCCATAGAAGCTCTCTCTCTCTCTCTCTCTCTCTCTTTGTCTCCTCTTTCTCCCTCTCTCTCTCCCTCATTGTCTCCTCTTTCTCCCTCTCTCTTCCTTCCTCTGCCCACTCTTTCTCCTAAAGCCTCTGGGTGCTGCCTGCTTTCATTAACCTAGGAGAGCTGGTTAAGAGACAGAGGCACCAAGTGTGGACCTGCATGGGCGTTCAAACACCGGCCTCTGAGGGTTCCAGCCCGCCGGGGGAAATGCCTATCCAGCCTTGTTCATTCCCCTACCTACCTCTATTATCAAGTCAGTTAAACCAAGTTACGAATAACTCGATTCTAAACAGAGGATGTCAAAAAATGAGTTCTTTGAAAATACTTTTATTTGCTCTGTTAGTAATTACTTTGTACTTTCCTTATAATCTTTTTTCATCTCATCTGTGATTTTAAATAAAGTTGCTGTCTTCCTGTAGCGCGACAGAAATTTAAAACAAGCATTGGCATAGCCAATAGGTCTCGCCTTTGGGACCTTCTAAGTGTTTAGCCATGCAACACTTGGGGGTCAATTCCGATTCGGGAAACGAATCCGTACGACGATTCGTATTCGTACCTGTTTCCGTATGAATCATAGTAATCCGTCCGAATCGCGTAGTACGATCCGTTGGCTCGAAATAAGTATGAATCGTCGTAAACCGTACAAAAATCAAGGGTAAATCCGTACAACATAGACCCGCACAGTAAACCGTACGAATCGTAAACATGCCGTACGACCCGCCAAGTACGATCCGGACCGGGGAATGGTACGCGATTCGTACGGATACGTCGGGTACCCCTAAATTCAAGGGGTGTACGCAGGGGGTGTACACACTGTACACATACGACCTTGGGGAGGTGCGGACCGTACCCCTACGCACCTTACACCTACAGTCATGGGGGTACGCACGGGGACATAAGCACCGTACCCCTGTAATCCAGGGGTGTACGCACCGTACCCCGATGCACCCTACCCCTGCAATGATGGGGTATACGCACCGTTCACGGGAGGGTCCGTTCCGTATGCATTTCGACTCGAAATCTGGTTTTCCGGATGTTTTAAACTCCCGTAGCAAAAGCGTCGTACGGAGTGCTGTCGACACAAATCTTACTTGCTGGGTCGGAAAAAGCTGCTTCGATCCGTATGGACGTCGCGTACAGTGTGTTCCGAACTCGATTCGTTCGGATTATTGAGTCGTACGGTCTTTGGTACGAATCGTACGGAGAACTGCTTTGGGTATGCATCGTACTACATCGTACGTACAGGTACGGTTCTCCGTACGATTCGTACGGGAAAAAGGCTCCATACGACGATTCAGACGGGATTTTACCGAATTGGAATCGGCCCCTTGATGTTGTTGCACCTAGGATATTGTGCTGGATAACTAAACACTTATATGTTCCCAAAGGCGAGACCTATTGGCTATGCCAATCTTGTTCTGCTTGCCAGGGCCCATACATGTCATTTAGAGGTCCCCAAGGGTCACAGCCACAACCCCAGCCTTTGCGTTTCCAGGTCTTAGAGGTGACAAACGCAGCGAGTGATAAGTACGGAATGTAAACAGTGCCCTGATGAGCAGCACTGTGTACTTTCTGCAGCTTCCCTGGGGCATTACTCTTCTGTTGGCTAAAATAAATGCATTCAGCATTGCAGCACTGTTTAGAGTACATCATAACATGAAACAAACAAAAAAATATGCATTTATAAAACTTGCTGCCATGCCTCATTATTGTGATTATTTTTAGAAACGGGAAAAGCTAATAGATCTGGCCTTGGCAAGCTTGTGATATGTTTAATTTGTATTATTGCAAGTATATGCTAAAAAAAAAAATACCACCTAAATAAAGTGCTATATGCTTGCAACAACAATTTTAAATAAAAAAAAAATAAGAATGATTTACAATTTTAATAGAACACTATGGATCTTTCCTAGAAAGCAAGTTTACTTACAATAGGTATAGAACTTTTTTAGCAGTTTATAATTATATATGTTTGTGTCTTTGGGCCAGATGTATCAACATACCCTTTTGCGATTTCTAATAATAATAATAATAATAATAATAAAAACATTTGTTAAGCGCCTGGTTACACAGGAAGACAGTACGTCTCCGCGCTGTGGGTGCATACCGACAGAACTCCGAACGAAAGCCCAGCAACCCGGGGGGAGAAGAGCAGAAAGCAACAGAACAACTAGACCGTGAGGAACAAGTACGTTTTCAGTTTCAACCTGAAGCGTGATTCCGAAGGCTCCATCCGGAGCTCGAGTGGGAGTTTATTCCAGTATTTGCTGGCAAGGAACCTAAAGGATCTCCCTCCCATCCGAGCACAGCGGATGCGGGGGACCGTCATCTGCATGCTCCCCATAGATCTCAGCGACCGTCTAGGGCGATATATGGTCATCATCTTCTGGAGGTATGTGGGGCCACGGCCGTGAGCGATGCGGTGGGTAATGCACAAGGTTTTAAACCGAATGCGTTCCTGCATGGGAAGCTAGTGCAAGATATGAAGTGCCCGCTTACCAGATGACCTCCTAGGCAGTTTTAAAACTAGCCTAGCCGCCGCATTCTGGACACATTGGAGTTGGCTCAGGCCCTTTCTACTAAGCCCACAGAGCAGTGAGTTCCCATAATCGAGGTGTGGGGTGACTAAGGCGTGCACCAGGGTTTTCCTAGCTTTAAAAGGAAGAAGATCTAAGATCTTACGGAGGACCTTGAGTGTGCCGTAACATTTCCCGGCTACAATCCTCACATGTTGGGAGTAAGAGAGGTTAGAATCTAAGATAACACCCAGATTTTTCACCGAGGCGGATGGGGAGGGCATAGTACCCAAGTCAGCTGGCCACCAGGCTGAGGTCCAGACGGAGGGAGACGGACCGATAATCAGGAGTTCCGTCTTATTGCCATTGAGGCACAGACAATGACCCTTCATCCAGCCAGCAAGAGCCACGAGACAGGAGGAGAAGTTCTCTGCAGCCCCAACTGGGTTATGAGATAACGTAATCACCAGTTGGGTATCATCTGCATACGAGACAATATCCACCCCATAAGACGCCACCAGTCTTGCAAGGGGTTCCATATATAGATTGAACAACGTGGGGCTCAATATAGAACCCTGCGGAACCCCTTGTCTAAGAGATCTCAGACTGGATTTATATGGGGGGCAATGAACTTGAAATTTCCTGTCCGCCAGAAAAGAGCTAAACCAATCATAGGCTTGGCCGGCTATTCCAATCTCACTCAGGCGTACAAGAAGAACCGAGCGCGACACAGTGTCAAAAGCCGCACTCAGGTCCAATAGTATCAGCGCCGCAGTGTGACCGTCATCCACTTTACGTCGGAGCAGTTCGGTGGAGAAGAGGAGGGCCGTCTCAGTAGAATACTTCGCCCTAAAACCCGATTGGGAGGAGTGAAGAAGAAGATTGTCCTCCACAAAGCTCACAAGTTGGTTGTTCACCAATTTCTCAACTACCTTCGCACAAAAAGGCAGAAGGGATATGGGACGAAGGTTATCTAGCTGAGACATACTCAGAGTGGCCTTCTTTTTAATAGGAATGACCTGGGCCAACTTCCATTCCTCAAGCACCCGACTTTCTCGGAATGACAAGGTGGCCAGATTGCCTATATGGTCACTCAGGAGCTTTAGATGGTTTCTAAGGATCTTGGCAGCAGCGACATCCATAGGGGATCCAGATTGGATATCCGAGATAGTATTTATCAATTCCTCCCGCGGAGGAACCCTGAATTCATCTAGAGTGCAGCTCTTCCTGGGTCCATCACCAGTGACCCTAGCCAAGGTGTCCGCTGTTGTACTCTGCTGAAAAGATTCATAGATCTTCTCCACTTTACACACAAAGTAATCCTCTATGTTTCCGCATGTCTCTTCGGAGGGGGGGTCTTCGGTCATAGTCGCCGAAAGGGACGTTAACTCCTTATATATTAGGAAGAGCTCTTTGGATGAGTTGTCCGAATTCTCAATCCTCTCTTTCATGTGGTCCCTTTTCGCCTTTCTGATCAAGTTATGGTACGCCCTAAGGCTATTCCTGTAAGCTTCTTTGTGAGTGATATCGTAATCTTTCCGCCATCGGCGTTCAAGAACCTTACATTTGGCCTTAGCTGCGCACAACTCCTCATTATACCACGGGGCTGATCTGGATCCACGTGCATGGGCTTTTTGGGTCCATGGGGCAACCCTATCCAGGGCCTTAGCTATCCAATCCTCAAACTCCTTCCAGGCTCCCCTTAGAGTCTGATGCAGCGGAGGGATTTCCTGATTAAGGGCAGCGTCAAATATCTCATGGTTGAATTTCCTCCAGTTCCTGCGTCTAGGAAAAGGTAGACGCTTAGGTTTATCCGCTCTACTCAAGCCCTGCACCCTAAATGGGACGAGGTAATGGTCTGACCATAATATCCTAACTGGGGGAGATACTTTAATATCATCCCAGTTCGCAAAGATGGGATCAAGAAGATGCCCCGCTTGATGGGTTGGCCTTCCATCCGATAACCTAAACATTATGGCTGTTAGAGAGGTGATTACAGATTGTGCCTCAGTTCAGTCAGAATCTTCAAAATGTAGGTTGAGATCACCTACTATGAGGAATCTATTATACCTGAGGGCAGGCTGAGTTACCGTTTCAAGGAGACTATCCACAAATTGCGAAGACCCCCCAGGAGGATGATAAATAAGGTAGCCCATAATAGTACACTCCGAGGAGACTTTGATGGAAAAAAGGCCCGCCTCACAGTTGCTAATCGATACTTTAAGGAGCACTCAAGATCGATTTTGTGAACAATCGCTATTCCCCTCCCTTTTTGGATACCTCTGTCAATTCTGATAAGACCATATGAAGGTGGAAGGGCCTCCCGAATGTCAGGGGCAGCGGTCTCATCAAGTCAGGTTTCCGTAAGAAATAACAGGTCGGGTAGGCAATCAATGAGAAGATCATAAATATTCAGGCAATGTTTTTTAAATGAGCGACAGTTCAGTAAATACATAGAGAGTTGGTCTACTCCCTTCATCCTCGCCAAATCTGTGGTGGGGAGAAAGTGACAGCTGCTACACCTGGGGGGCATACAATCAGGCAGCATACCCTGTGTGCAGTCTGCTTTAAGCGTGGGACGAAGTAGAGTTAGTTCTTCCCTCGAATATCGCATAGCTCTTACCCATTCCATGGGGGCAGATACAGGGGGCCTGGCCCCTGGCCGCGGCAGGTCGCGGACGGGCGCAGACGGGCTTGCCTTGTGCATGCCTTTGGCGCGCACTCGGCGTGCCCGCTGCGTGCGTCCCCTGCTCGGGCGCTGACCCATCTTCCTGAAATAGGGGTGGGTTAGCAAGAACTAGAGCGCTCACCCGAGCGCTGGAGACGCCGGAAGTGGGAGATTCCTCACCCTCCGCTCAAACGCCCACAATGGACGCAGCGGACCGGGGCGGGATCAAGGAGCAGGTAGGGTTTTAGTTAAAAGGCTGATAGTGAAAATAAAGATCAGATCAGTGCAAACAGTTCACAGTCAATTTTAAAGAGACAATTTAATCACGCATAAAAAATGTTAAAATACACGGGCTAAGTCGCACCGCGCTTCACCCATAGGCACCCTCGTACTGAGGCTATCCCCAGAGTTCGCTCACGGAGGTAACTGTCTCTGCCACCGATAGCCAACAACCAATTTTTAAGGAATCGCTATTTAGAAATCGCAAAATGGTATATATGTAGAAATTCGCTATTTTTTTGCGATTTCTTAAAATTCCTTAATTGCCAGGAGGCCCATAGGAATGAATCGGAAATTATTCTCAATTTGCGGTTCACAATTTGCTAATTGCAAATTGAGAATAATTTCAAAGGTGCAGGGGTGTCCTAAGGGCATGTATGAGCGTCACATGGCACCTTTACAAATTGCATAAAGTGCATTTGTAAAAGAAATCGCAAATTACCACCAACTACAAGTTGGTGGTAATTTGCGATTTCTTAGCCTAAATTCGCAATTCTTCAATGGTTGATACATTGCATTTAAGAAATCACAATTTGCGATTTCTTAAATGCTTACGCAATATTAAGGAATCGCAAAATTTGCGATTCATTAATATTGCGAGGATTTTTGCATGATACATATCATTTCCCGTTTTTTTTGTCGCAAACGCTGCTATTTTGCTATTCGCAGCGTTTGCGACAAAAAAAACGCTTGATACATCTGCCCTTTTATGAATTTGTTCACTACCTGAGGGTGACAAAACAGCTAAAGTTGTCTAGAGGTCACACCCAATGATATATTTGAACAGACCAGTCACCGGTATACTTTGCACATGTGATAGTTCTTACACGTGATGATAAGTCACACTTATTTACAACGAGAAGGAGTAAATCAAGTCAAGAACATGGTTTCTATTCAATATTTGGTACTTATGGATTAATACAGTTGTTAACACTGACCGCTGCTGTATTTTTAATCTCTTTTTTGGTAACTCTTCCTGTAATTTATAAATACATTTAGTTGCAAGGCTATAATTACTTCAATTATTGTGATGTAATCAGGACCAAAGTGTAGTGACATAAATTCCTGGGATTCAGTGACAAAGGTCATATGATTTCAGTTCCAGTTTGGTTTTTGAGGTTAAGGAATTTGGGCTCTTCCACTGCCACTAGCATTTTGGTGACTCGACATCCATGCATGGGTCCCTCACCTGCAACAGTGGCGCAGAGTGGAGCTTGCCCCACAGTGGCAACAATTGGATCTGGAAGTTTGGAGCCACAAGTCAGTAATGGGTTCTGGTAGTTAGAAAACTGTCTTTTATTTCTGCACCCAGAACACTTTAGTTTGCAGGCTGCACTCTCAGGGGCATATTCTCAAGAACGTGTGATAACCATTGCAAAAGTAACTTAACGCAACTTCTAACATCGCAGTCTATTGCGTGAAAATTATGGCATTTTAAGCAAGCATTCTCAACACGGTGGTACCATGCGATAGTCTCCAGATAACGCGTCAACTAACAGTGTTAAAAATCAATCCCACGCCGCAAAAATGTGAAACACAAATGCAAAAAAAGCTGCGATAAGCCCAATCGCTATACTAAAATCAGCAAAAACCAGCAACAGGCCTGCAATTCACATGCGTCAGGTGGGAAAAATCACCATAAAAGTAGAAAAAAAACCAAATGCCAAACAACAGCAAAGCACAATAGATGTTGCCGGAGCAAGTACGGAGGAGAACCAGAACCCCACAAGCCCCCCGGAGGACCTGCCTGGGACCTCGGGGTCAGGGAAGGCCAAGGAGAAGAAGAGTAGGAAGAAGCGCTTCAGCCCACAGGAAAACAGGATCCTGATAACGGAGGTGGTAGAACACCATCAACAACTGTACGTCACCTCCACTTTGTCATTGGCAACCTAAAATGGACCATGGCAGTCAAATGTGGACAAGGTGAATGCAGTGGGAGTGCTAAAGAGGACAATGGAAGAGGTCAAGAGGCGCTGGAATGACGTCAAGTGCAAAACCAAGCTGAAACTCACCAACAACCAGAAGGCAGCAATGCAGACTGGAGGTGGGAGTCCTGCGCCACAGGAGGAGCTAGACAACATGGAGGAAATGGTGTCCACAGTCATCAGTGGGGAGACGGTGACTAGAGTCAGGGTCCTGACACTGCTCAACATGACCGGACACAACAGCAACAGGGTGAGTAACGACCAGGGACTGGGGGATCGGGGAGATGGCCACAATGGTACACATGCACAATTAAGCTGAGCACAGCTGGGGACAAACCATGCCCCAGACCCCAACTCCCGCCAAGAGACCAATGTACTCAAGTATGCAACATCTCAGCGCTGTATAAGCACAGAAGGCAAAGGCACATCGCAGAAAAGGGATAAAGGACAGCAAAACAGAGCAGAAGGGGCCACACTCATGAAAGGCAGCACACACACATAACATGCAGAGCACAGAAACACTGACAACAATGTGGCACAAGCCACAACACATCCACAACAGAACACAGGGCACAACTGGTGCCGACTGGATGTAAACACTGGTCAATCACAAATGGCATTGCAGGGAAATGTGAGATGACCATGTACAAGTACAAACACACACGTCTGTTGAAATGTCCACTGTTCCCCATCAAATAGGCAGCTCCTCCCAAACAACCACGATGTACACAGTCATGCAGTCTGTATGTAAACATGTACAATGCGACAACACACATGTGAACCCATTGTTAAATTGCATCTCCCCTTCACATTGCAGAGGGACAATCAACACCTCCTGCAGAGCAGCCCGACTCTCTCTTCTCTGATGATGAAGAGGACCACCACAGGTTCGACTCCGACGTCCTCCAAGAGTTCATTGACAGCCTCTGCAGCCCTCCTCCAGAATCAGGGCAGTCCAGCTGCAACAAGGAGACCCCACCCCCTGCACAGACCACAGCAGGCAGCACCCACCACCACGGCTGCCTCCCAGGACCCCCACGAAGAACACAAGGCCTTCCAATGCCATGTGTTCGGTTGCCAGGAGCAGCGGGCTGAACTGGTGCAGGTAGGCTTTGACAGCGTGGCAGACAAACTAGATGCCATACGTGGGTGTCTAAGTCACATCAGGGGCCACTCACAGTCCCTAACGGACACCCACAGTCCGCTCCATGCTCTCCAACTAACCATGGCTGACATTGCCAGAGTCCTGACTCAGAGACAAGAACGACTTACTTGTCAGAGTGGCTCCATCGAGCTCGCCCGGGAGGTGGGAAACATGCAGAGGCTCATGGAGACCATGGAGACCATGGAGCGGGCCAATGCGGAAAGAGCGGCTGCCAAGGCTGCACACCAGTGAGTTGTAGCTGGGTTCCTCAATGACCTCAAAACCATCCTCATGGCATTGCTGCCACAAGGCCTGGCGCTGATGCGTGCTGCTGCTACCACTACATCCACATCTCCGCCCCCTGAAGTGTCAGTGCCACACAGTGCAACAGACATTCCACCTCTGGCCCCTGAGGTGTCACTGCCACACAGTGCTGGAGAAAGGCCAGCATCACCCACACATGAGACACATGGAACAGCAGAGGACGAAGAGGAGGATGAAAGCGCCATTGTGGTAAGAGGACGCAGAAGCATTCATCTCTGCCAGAGGGCCTGTTTCAGCTTGGTTCTGCCCTCTGCATCATCACTTTCCACTGTCCCCCGATACACTCTGCGACACTCACCTTGGACCTAGACATGGACTGCCATATTCTGTTGGATCGCCAATTTATTTATTTATTTAAAGGCTTATATAGCGCTAGAACTCGACTCCCGTAGGAGTATCTCTGCGCTTAGTTCGCCCGACGGCTACAGGACAATGCTCTGAAGGATTTACAGAGATTTAAATTATCTGAAACAGGAATGTCTTCAGTAGCTTCCTAAAATTTAGGTAGTTGTTGCATTGCCTCAGGTTGAGAGGTAATTTATTCCACAGACTGGGGCCCAGGAACAAAAGTGCTCGACCTCCCAGTCGTGCTTTTTTGATTGGTGGAACCTGAAGCAAGAATTGTTTACTGGAGCAGAGAGTGCGTCCTGGTTCATAAGGGAAAGCCTTTTCAGCCAGATACAAAGGACCTGAACCGTAAATGCTTTTATGGATGGTACAGCAAGTTTTGAACTTAATCCGCTGCCGGATAGGAAGCCAGTGAAGTTTATCCAAAAGGGGGCGGGATGGGGTTCTAGGCGGGGCATTAAGAACCAGCCTAGCTGCGGTGTTTTGGGCCACTTGCAGCCTACTTAGCAAGTTGCCATTTACAGATAGAAGAAGACCATTACAGTAATCCAAACGGCTAATTACAAGGGCTTGGACAAGGGTCTTTCTGAAAGTGTCTGGTAGGAAGGGAAACACGCGTCTCAAACGTACGATTACCCGAAAGCAGGACCCAGTCGTTTGATTCACGTGTTCCTTTAAAGACAGACCCTGGTCCAGTCGCACACCAAGGTTTTTCACTGTCTGTTTGAGTCTGGGGACAGGCCCCAAGTCTAGAGGCCACCAATCAGGTGACCACAAAAGTGGGGCCTCCCCGAATAGCATGACCTCGGTTTTCCCTACATTACATTGCAGGAAATTGGAGGCCGCTTTCATCCCCTCCGCAAAAGAATGTTTAATTGCAGGAGTAAGAGTCTGGAATGGGAATAGAAGCTGGGTGTCATCGGCGTACCAGCACCGGAATGAAACCATATGCTCTCACCAGGTCAGTCAGGGGGGCCACATACACGTTGAAAAGTGTAGGGCTCAGGCACGAGCCTTGTGGGACCCCTTTGTAAGATCCGTAGGTGAAGAACGAAAGGAGCCCAAGTTGACACTTTGTGAGCGACCTGATAGAAAGCTCTCAAACCATTGCAGAGCCAAACCTCCTACCCCAACCTCCCGCAGACGACTGAGCAGTATTCCATGCGATATGGTGTCGAAGGCTGCGGACAGATCCAGCCGCATTAGAATCATAGAGCCCCCTTTATCTTGCGACATCCTGATGGAATCTGTCACAGAAAGGAGCGCAGATTCTGTGCTGTAATTGGGTCTGAATCCTGATTGGGAGTGATCCAGACCTCCCGACACCTCGATGAAATTTGACAAATGGGTGTTAACATGCCTCTCGGTCATCTTGCTTAGATGAGGCAAAAGGGAGATGGGGCGGAGGTTGGATAAGTCTGTCCATGGGAGAGCAGGGTTCTTACGAATGGGATTTACAATGGTCCTCTTCAATTCTTGAGGTACTCGACCCTCCTCGAGGGAAAGGTTCATCAACGTCTGAATCATGGGGCAGAGCAAGTGGCTCTGTGAAATAGCTATCTTAGCAGGCAGGAGATCTAATGGGGATCCTGTTTTGATTTTGCCCATCAAAGAATAGACCTCACTCTGGCTGACTGCTGGGAAAGCGGTAAGAGTGCCAGTATCGTAGGTGGTGGAATGCGAGGGGGAGATAAAAGAGCTACCCTCATGGTTGGTGGCCTTAACAATTTTGTCATAGATCTGCTCTATTTTGTTTTTAAAAAAGAACGAGATGTCATCGCACAGTGATTGTGAGAAAGCATCTGAGCTTTCACAGGCCGGGGGTTTGATAAAATCCTATAGAATCCGAAAAAGTACCTTGGAGGAATTCCCAGCTTCAGCCTGTTGAGAAGTAAGATGGTTCTTCCTGGCTAACCTAATGTTTTTGTGATATAAGGACAAGGCATCAGAGTGACTTTTTTTGCTTTCCTTAGTGCGTGTTTTTCTCCAACGTTTTTCCAATCTCCTACAGCCCTGTTTTTCTAGTCTGAGTTGCTCAGTGTACCATGCCTCCTGACGAGATTCAGGGCGCTGTTTGTACAGCTTCATGGGGGCAAGTGCGTCGACCGCAGCTATAAAAGCCAAGTTAAACTTGGCCAAGGCGGACTCAACATTATCCGAGGGAGTAATGGAGGGTTCCACTAAGACCTTCTGGAGTTCGTCCAATGTCACTTTGTGCCTTTGTCTGCGCCGGAAGGAGGGAAAGGGTAGTCGCTTATTGGGTTTATCCAGACCTTTAAAAGAGAATTCAATTATACAATGGTCTGTCCAATTTACTTTAATCGGAGGTCGACAGACTATCTTAGAGCAGTTAGTGAAAATCATGTTTAGGGTATGGCCAAATGGGTAGGGCCATTGTTTTGTTTGTTAAGCCCTAGCATGGAGAGGTCTGAGAGGAGAGACGAGGTCTCGGGGAGGTTAGACATGTCGCCATGTATGTTAAAATCTCCTAGGAGAAGAAAATCCTCCCCAGCTTTAAAGTGGGGGGGCCAGTAGTTCAATAAGGGAGAGTGTGAAACCAACACTTGGCCCTGGAGGACGGTAAACCAGGGCCCCCTTCCAGTAGACCTCGGATGAGGAGCTGATTCTAAAAAACATAATTTCCAACAGGGGTCTGCTCTTTTGTTCTAATATAGAGACATTCAGCCCTTCTCTATAAACAATAGCAATACCCCCTCCGGTTTTAACCGGTCGATCTAGCCTTAATATTTTAAATCCTACGGGGATGCCCAGAGTAATTGCAGGGGCGGTATGCGATTTTAACCAAGTTTCGGTCAGAAAGCAGATCTCGGGCTGTGCAGTGGAGATCAGATCCCAGATTTCAGTGTGATGTTTGGGTAAAGAACGTATGTTACATAGGAAACTCTTCCACCCACTCGGCAGAGGTATTTCCCCCTTATGGCACCCAATGGAGATAGCTGTATGGGAAGCCTGAAAACGACAGTAAATACATGAAAAAGGGCCTTCCACGCATGGCCAAGAGTCACGGACACAGTCCACTCGATGCACTGAACAAAGATTCAGTAGGGCATGGGCTGAATAACTGATACGCTTTGCTGTGGTAGTATTTATACTAACCTGGGCAGAGTCCATGGCCCCTAGCCGCGTCCTGTCGCGGACGGTCGCAGACGGGCTACTCTTTGGCTACTCTTAGGCGTATCTTTGGCTCTCCCTGCGCATGAACTCTGCATGCTCGAGATCAGGCGAAGGCTAAATAGCCGTGGGAATGCTACGACTAGAGCGCGATTCGCTCCAGTGGTAGGGCGGAAGTGCCTGGCTCTCCCTGACCCGCCCTCCACACAAGGGTACTAGCTACCGCATCGGACCGGGGCGGGCAGGAGTGGTGATCGAGCCCAGGCTTCCGAGTTTAAATAGTAAGTGTCAAGCCCCCCTTGTAATTCCCCAAGTAAAGTGGCACAGGTAGCGTGTCCGATTTGCAGGCAACACAAATGATTTTCCAAATTTCCAATAAAAATAAACGGGCGCTTTTAAAAAAACAGCATAAACAATTCAGAGCACTGAAATTCACCTGAGGCGAACTAGCGGGTCGGGGAAGACTCTGCCACCGTCTTCCCTACCGCAGCTCGCCCTCAATCAGACTCCGCCTAAATAGCCGCGGGATGCTACGACTAGAGCGCTAACCGCTCCAGTGGTAGGGCGGAAGTGCCTCTCCCTGACCCGCCCTCCGCGCAACGGTACTAGGTACCACGTCGGACCAGGGAGGGCAGGAGTGGTGATCGAGCCCAGGCTTCCGAGTTTAAACAGTAAGTGTCAAGCCCCCCTTGTAATTCCCCAAGTAAAGTGGCACAGGTAGCTTGTCCGATTTGCAGGCAACACAAATGATTTTCCAAATTTCCAATAAAAATAAACGGGCGCTTTTGAAAATGCAGCATAAACAATTCAGAGCACTGAAATTCACCTGAGGCGAACAAGCGGGTCGGGGAAGACTATGCCACCGTCTGCCCTACCACCAATGACACAGCAAACAGACTGTGGACTGAACTCTTCCTCTTCCTATGCACTTGTCATTCCCTGAAGGACTCTGGCTGGCCCTCCATGGGCCAACATTGTAAAGTGGGGTTTGCATGGCCCTGTACTGCTACAGATGCAACACTCCACTGAATGTGCATTAAACATTCCAAATCACAGAGATGTGTCGTGTCTATGGTCTCTCATGTGTGGTAGTATTGATGAATGTAGGGTCAGAGAATTCCCCCTACATCCATGTAGCTCATGTCGTTGGACTTGGGTCACGGGGTGACACATTGCCGAATGTTGTCCGGGTGGTGCTGATGCAACAACAGCGACACACGCATTAGTTACTTCCTTGTTAAGCCCCGTATGGAACCACGCCCAGAGCCCCGGGGTCATTGTTCAAACCCTTACGCTGGATTGGCATACGCCAGGCCAGCTCACTACGCTTACGCTCCGGGGGGGACAACAATGCTACATGTGCCAGACCTTCTTTGTATTGTTCTGCCGATCACAGTTCTAGTTGTCAGCATGCCACGGCCACTTCCTCATGGCTGGTTTACACCCACACCACACACATCCAGCACACGTTTCACAACACATGTGACCCTGCCAATAAGAAGGACCGGGTGCACGTGCACAACACCATTTCCAACCTCTCTCGGGATGTATCCGTGTGGTGTGCATGTAGGCATGGGGGCCCAGGGGCCTGCGACATCACATTCTGCAGCCCCAGTGGTGATATGATGGCATCCACACCACAATACCCAATCATAGAGGATCCATGACTTTTGGGGCACAGACTTGGTGGCACCGGATACACTGCAACCGGCACAGGCACACCGCCACGGGACGGTGACTTTCGGTGCACTGAGGTAGGGGCACCTTAAGTGTTGAGCGGGGGTGCAGCTTGCGATGATGCCCCATCCCGGAGGTTCAGATGGCTCACGTTTTGTGTGCCCTGCTGGAACGCAGTGTAGGACTGAGCCAGAGGGCAGCACGGGCCTACTGTCATGTGGCGTTGCCGCCTGTATCACAGAGTTAGTGGCACCTATGAGGCTGAGCGGGTGTGCAGCCTGTGATGATGACGGTTGCACTGGTATGTCCTCTGCCAAGGAGAAATCAAGATCCAGCACCAAATGTGAGACCTGGTGGCCTGCGGAGTGGGACTGCATGATGTGGAGGGTGCCATGTCTGTGGGCCCAGTGCTTGTGGCTTGCAGTGGCACATGGTAGGCCCTCTTTTCCACACGCCGGTGGTGGAAGGTGAGCAGTGAGGCCTGGGTGCACAGGGGTGGGCATGCACTCCTGGGCGGCGGGAGGGGCTGGGGTGCAGCTGCCTGGGTGCACAGGGGTGGACAGGTGATGATGTCGCGTGCAATTGTATGCACTTTGTATCTGGACTCTGTTTCAGACGACGGGTCTGTCTCAGATGGTGGACCTGGCGAACTGCACTACATACCGGCACGTGGTTGGAGACACACCGGTGGCAGCAGGTGAGAAGCGTGGCCTGGGTGCGCAGTGTCAGCACTCTCTCTCCCTCTCTTCTTTTCTCTATTTCTCTTTCCCCCACTCCGTCCGTCTATCTCTTTCTGTCCTTCTATCTCTCTCCCCCACTCTGTCTATTTCTCTCTCCCCCTCTCTGTCCTTCTATCTCTCTCTCCCTATCTCCTTCGCTCTCTCTCTGCCCCTTGATGTGTGCAGGACACTCCTTCTCATCATGATTTTTGTCTTGCAGGCTGTGATCTACAGAGTGTCCCGATGAGTGCTGCCATGCGTCTTCATTTCTGTTCTGTGTTTGTTTTAATAAACTTTCATTTGTTGCTTCGAAGGTGAAGGTGTGATACTCATTTTTGTGTCAACACATGCATGTAACCGTATGTGATTGTGCGACATCAGGTGGGATATTTGGTATATGATTCCGTGTAGTTGATGTGGCATGTCTTTGTCTGGGGAGGGGATCCTGGGGGTGGTGGCGGTGGGTGTTGTGGCCCTCTTGGGTGTCCAGGCAGCATGATCAGTGGCTCCATTGCATCTGTTGTTCTTCAGGTGTGGCTCAGGGCTGGGCTCCCATTTGTGGTGCAAGCTGTGGTCCGACTTTACACCAGGTCAGAGCAGGTGTTAGTTTCCTGCTGCTAACGCGCCTTATCGCATGTTTTGTGATTGTATCGCCGATCTGGTTGGTTGTTGAGAATGTTGCGGAGTGGTGTTGTTGTGGCTTTTTGCTCGGGAACGCCTACTCTGCATCTCATTAGTGATAGTTTTGGGGGTCATCTGTGGCGAGGTTTTTTGCTGCTGCTATCGCAGGTAAACTGGTGCTATGGGCTGTTAGCACCAGCATGTGAATGGGGCGATAAATTTAGCGCGACTTTGGCTGCGAAAAAGTGTAGTTAACTCGCCGATAGCTCCTTGAGAATATATCCCACAGTGTTTATTTTAGCTGGCATTGGACTGAGGTACTCTTTCCGCCTTGCAGAGCTTCATTTACTGCGGTGCAGGATTTTACTTTAGACATTAGCTTAGACCTTTAAATTCTACTAAAGTTATATGTATTATATACTTACTAATAGGGGCTTGCATCTAGCCCTCTGAATCCAGTGGTCCTTGATTGTGTCATTCACATTTTTCTTCTTGGTAAGGGCCCAGCATCTTCCCTAACAATAATGTTTAGAAAAAGGCATGACAAAACATAACGAGAATCGACAAAGCCAAACTTCTGGCAGCCAATGCCAGACCCACTGTCTTTGCCAACGCTTGTTATGAAATATGTTGTAACATATACAATTCAGTGAGTTTGTCAGGACACCTGAGATTCTGGCTTTCCTTCAAACCAGCCCAATGCAGTCAAGTATCTGCCCATCTTTCACTGGTTCTATTGAGCTTGAGTGGGCCATCACTGAATCCCACCTCCAAGGGCCGGCGTCCTTGCATCTTGCATTTATATCCTCTGCCTGTTGCAGCCGGCTAAGACTAAGAGCTCTTGGCTCATGCGATCCAGACTTGAAAGTCATTCAATGATCACACTAGAGGTGTCACTTGTCCTAGCCCACCTCTGCTTATATATTGCAAATAAATATATATTCTGCGAGAGGACCAATAGTAGATGCAGACAGTGTCCTGGCCTAACGTCAGTGAAACAGTGAATACCTAAGTGGAAATACTGGCACATACAGCGAGCAGGGGGGGTGTTGGAAGGCTGGGAGACTGCTGGGGGGTCTGCGCATGTGCAGGTAGGCACAGTGGAACCAGTCCCTAGGAAGAGATGGGAGTGGTGGAGTCAGTGTTTTAAATGGGGAGGGACTGTCCAGTACTGAGTGCCTGCACTTCTTTAATTTGAAAGGGAGAACACCTGGTCTTCTGATCACTGCTGTAATAAATGTAATACTGAGTACCAGGACTTCTCAGGAGCAAACAGTCACATTACCTTTGAGTCTTCTCTCGATGCTCCTGTCTTCTTCCCCAAGCCTCATCAGAGGTTGAGTATGAAGTTTGTAACTGTGCAGAAGGACTCATTGGCCGATAATGAGGGCAACTTTTCAATAATATGGAGAGGTATACGAGACACTGCACTGCGTCTGTACGTTCTTTATTGAATCACCTAACGCCTCACTTGGCGTCAGGATGTAGGTGATGTCACTAAGTGTGTCACATGACACACTACATTCCTCCCCATGGTTTTCAATTGCACAAAACACTCAGCCTCAATCAGAGGCTACCTAACATTAAACATGACAAACTATCTCAACACTCAGTTTTGTAGTGCTCAACAGGCATAGTATGTTTGTCCCCATGGTTGTTAAATGTGTGGTCTCTGCTTTTACTGATGACCTCTCGGATTGTGTATACCTTATATCACCTCTTTTGACCTTCTGAAGAGATCAGGGCTCTGTCTGTTCTAGGTGTCAGTGGTTCTAACAGTCCAGGAGTCCTAGTGCTTTTGGACTCTTTTGCCCTCCGACACTCACATCATCAACAACCAAGTCTGGCGTCCACTGTCTCTCTGAGGAACATCCCTCCATTTTTTAAATTATTACACATTCCAGATAACCTCCTCACCACTTCTCATCACAGTTATTATGGACTCTTGTCTTCTCATCATCACCCAAGGACATCTCTCAAATGTTTTTCGGAACATGTGTGGGTAGGAGGCAAAGCTCTTTGAAGTGTAAGTGAGGCTGGGTTCAGCCCCTTCCAGTTAGCCTGCAAGGATGGCCTATCTTGTTCACAACTAAACACCTTCTGTGTAATTGTCTGGAATCAATACACAAAACCTAACAGCAGAGCTATTCACAGTCATACGACCAAGGACACCTGCAAAAGGCACAAATGGTAGACACAAGAAAATGCTAACTTTCCAAAAGTGGGTAAGAACAGCTAAGTATGCACTCAATTAAACCAAAAGTACTTCAAATGTTAAACTTGTGCTCAAATTTGAATAAGTGTGGTGTGCATCTGAAGGGGAGAAACAGCCCGCCTCCTATTCAACAATGTGAAACAACTAGGTCAAAAGAAATAGCCACCAAATGCACTACGCTAAGCACTCAAAAAGAGTGTAACACTTTTACAAAATAGTTGAAGTCTGTCTTATGAACACACGAGCAATAATACCATAGAAACCAAATGTGATCAAAACAAACATTATATGAAAAACATATCCACAGATGTTGTGCTAAAAAAAAATCTTCTTTTATTGAGCGATGTCTTGTAAATCTCCCTTGGAGAAGTTCAATGTTTAGTGCATAAAGTATTTCAAGTGCAAGCTTCTCATGGTTATAACAGGATCCCAATGCATTTCTGGCGCATTACTCCGCCCTTCATCAGGGGAAATCTACAATGTGAATAAACAATATGTATAAATGTTGATCAAAAGTCATTTACCAGCTTGCACTAGAGGCAGTGTCACAGGAAGGACAAGCGAGAGAAGAAAGCAGTATTGGACTGGCCTGTCAGGCTCTTTGACACTGCCAGATGTGCCAGCTTGAAAGGACCAGCGTATGAGCTGTTTCTTGGTTCCTTCACGGCTGGTGGAACCAAAAATGAACTGCCACACACACTGGCCCTTCTAAGCTGGCAGTGTCAGAGTGCCCAACAAACCTGACCAACATTGAAAAAGAGAGGGAAGAAGGGACAGAAGATGCAATGATAGAGGAAAGAGTAGGAGATGGAAAAATGGAAAAGTGCATCAACTGAGGGGTTAGAGGCAAAGAGTGGGCATAGAAAATAAATACGTGACAGGACAGGGGAGGGAGGAGAAAGGAGGATGATGAGATAGTAGTAGGTGACGTAAGTCAAGGTAAGTGGAGGAGAATGGAAAAAAGGCAAGATGAGAGAGATGCAAAGGTCAAACAAAGGAGATAAATCCTTGAAGGTTGAAATTAAATGATTAGAAAAGAGAGGGAGTCAAGTCAAGCCAGGGACATTTGTATAGCACACATATCACTACCAAGAGTCTCATGGCACTTGCAGACGGCTCTGAAAAAGAGATGGGGCTTAGTTCTCAAATAGCCATGTCTTCAACTTCTTGCGGAAACAGCTATGACTGGGGATGGTACGCAAGTATAAAAGCATTTTATTCCAGGATGCCGGTGCAAGAAAGGAGAAAGATCGACCCCCTTTCCGAACAGTACGAACTCTCAGAGGAATAAGCAGTGCATCATTGCTGGATCTGAGAGTCTGCGTGGCTGATACCAGCATCGTTTTTGAGACCAGTAACTTGGACCATCTCCATACATATGCTTGTGTGTCAGACATAAAGTTTTAAAGGAGAGATGGGAAGCCACACCAGTGGATGAAAAGGGTAAGAGAACATAGAAGGAGGAAGGGCATGAAATCAGTAAAGGATAACAGAATCAAGAAGAGGGAGTTCGAGAGAGGTGGAACAAAAGGCGAAGAGAGCAGATGTTTGGGAAGGAGATAGAAGGTAGGGAGAGGATAACATTGAAGAAACATCAAAAATAGCATGTGCAGAGAAAGAAGGCAAATCTGAAATGGAGAGAGGACCCAAACCAGGGATGACAAACAAAAGAGAGACAAGGAGTGGAGTAAGGATACACACCAGCGTGAAGCAGTGGGGTTAGAGGGCAGGGTAGAGGATAGAGAGTGGTGAAAGTGCTCCACACACATGTGGGCGAAGTGGGCTGCTCTAGTTGTGCAAGTGATTGGTCCCCTACTGAAAATAATTTTGGGGACCACCAGGACAGGAAAAGCCTTTTAGTTCATTGGGCATTTCACTGGTGAGCTGGAGCCTTTGGAAGCCGGTTTTGAAAGCCCAGGGCTGCACCTAGTGCATCTGTCACTTTCTCCAGCTACCCTAGGTGAATTTAAGGAGACAGCGAGAGAGAGAGAGAGTGCAGGGGGGAGATAGAGAGATAGAAAGAGTGGGAGAGAGAGAGAGAAGGGGGAGAGAGAGACAAAGAGAGAGAGTATGGAGAGAGAAGTGAAGGAGGAAGAGAATGTGCTATGACAGCTAGATTGCCGACTTTGCTGCTGGAAACCAGGGTTCGAGCCTCGGGGTCGCGTCCACATCCTGTGATTCTGGGCAAATCTCTTAATCTCCCTGTGTCTGAATGTGTCCTTGTGTAACGTAACCCGTGCTCATGTAAAGCGCTCCAATACCTTCGGGTCGAGCTCACGCTATATAAATCTGCATTGAAAGAGCGATTAAGTGAGAAGGCGAAGGAGGTGGGGTTTGTTTAGCATATTTTGTCAGGGCTGCCTTTGGTTGCCCAGTCCAGGCCTGGGCACCACACTTATATTTATGAAAACTAAGCACTGATTTCAGCACTTCTTACACCAGATGCACCTGGCTGTAGGTTGGGAATTTTAATGGGTGTGGGAAATGCAGGATTATATGTGAATTCTCAAAACGTTCTCATTCTCCTGGTGGAATTTAATTTGCATGGCATTTCAGGAGTCCTTCCTCAGGCGCTTTCCTAGGCGCACTCATTTTTGCAAATCCAGTATGCTACAGATGGGCACGTGTTGCACTCATCATCCATATGTTTCAATTACACATCTAGATTTACTTGTCTATTCACACTACTGATCTTTATACATGGGTACATTAGAAGTTTTTTCCAGCAGGACTGCTGCCTCGTAACACCCTGTCATACCTTTGATCCATTAATAAACCCATATGTGCGACAAGATCTCAAATAAGACATCTGTTGTTGTTAAAGACCATGTAAACGATCACTGGAAATAAATCAGTTTACCATCTCAATTACCACAAGGTCTTTGAAATTACCTTACAGGTGTGAAGACTTCTCAATTTGCGGAATATGGAGTGCTGCATTTTGTATGCACATACGCACAGCCTATGACACGTAATTAGTAATTATTGCAGTTCAAACATATTAACTGGCTCGCCAATAGCCTCACTCCAGTCTGGTTTCCAGCTGGACCAACAAATATCAATGTGTGTTCGTTGTATGTAAATTCGCCTCATAACATCCATTATGGGATTTTGAAAAGCTGACTGCATTTTACCGTTCGACGGCTCGACAAGCCCGGGTATGATAGATGCACTAACGGGGCAGAGACTGCCTTGTTTTCTCTACTTCAGCAACGAAAATTCATCTAGTATTAAGCACGAGGACTCCTAATATTCTTTGGCGGTTCCTCTTCAGGCTTTGATTTATTGGAGATACATAAGCACTTTATTATTCATTATTCCAGGTTATTCCAGGAAAAGGAATCTGAAATTGGTGAATTATCTTGTCACTGCGGTGTTGGAAAATGGAACTGGCGCTTTCCTGGAACAGTTTCCTGTTTCCTTGAACAGTGTTCTAGATGAAGAAAACATTTCCCGCCGTTTAGAAAATCCAAGCTGAGTGAAGTCGGTGTTGGCACAAGGAGTGACGAATACAAAAAATATTATGTTGTGCGTGGGTTTGCCCTCCAGAGAGTGGCCTTTAGTGGGTGGCCCTTACAGTCCCTGACATCACACATATTCTTATTCTTTAATTCACATAATTCAAAAACATGGCTTTCAATTATATGCATTTTCCTTCTTTTATCTAATAGCAACGCTATGTTCTATTATACGTTCTGTAGTGGTCATACCAATGAAGATTTTATCACATGGACAGAAAACTGCATAATTACTCATTCTGTTCTACAGTTAGTGAATTTATGTAGTCTTTCCAATACTCCTTCATACCTGAAAATATCTGTCTCAATAGCATAGTCACAAATGCTATAACTTCCACATCTATGATTTCCTGTAATTCTAGACAATCCCCAAATTTCTGTTGTTTGATTAGAATATTTTGCTGCAGTTTAACTATGAATCCTATGATCTCTAATTGATTTGCCTTTTTATAGGCAGACAAATGTCTAGATATAAATCTTGAATTACCCACATTAACTCAATCCAAGTTTTTACTTTTCAATCTCTATATAATTATATTGAAACACAGCTACAATTCTAGCCTTATTATCAGCATTCTTTTTTACTTACCTCTAAGAGATTCTCTCTTGTTTGATATTTAGCTCTTGTATATACTTTTTTTACAATTCGATGCCAGTAACCCCTGATCTTCAATTTGACCATTAAAGTTGCAGCATGCTTTTCATATTCTTCTTTCATACTACAATTCCTCTGATACGTAGAAATTGACTATATGCCAAATTATTTTTAAGGTCATTTTATGATCTCTTGTAAAATGCAATAATGTATTGCTGTCAGAAGATTTTGTAAACAATGTTGTTTTAAGGGTACAATTTTTTATGATATATACATAAATCCCAAAACTCTATCCTTTCTCTATTGCTCCTTAAAGTAAATTTCAAATTCTCATCACTATTTTATAGCCAGATCCTAAAATCTTCCAACTCATCAATAGTATCCTTCTAGATAAATTGAATGTCATCTATGAATCGGATCTAGAGATAGATACAGTTATAGAACGGATTACTTAGGTAAAAAAATAAATGTTTCTTCAAAATTAGCCTACTAGCCTTCAGCTAAGGCTCGTTTAATTGCGCTTACCCAAGAAAATGAAGGTCAGCTAAGACTACAAAAGCAGAAGGGACCTAGTTTGTCCATAAAGGGTTGATTTAAGTTTTTCCTTAGTTGGAAACAGAAGACAAACAACTTCAATAACTAATATTAAGTTGATAATGTCAAACATTACAGAAGAAAAGCAACATAGATGCATAAAGGGTCCTGTTTGTACTGTGGAAAAGCAGGACATCTTGTCAAATTCTGCCATTATTTGGCAGGAAACAAGTCTATTCGATCATATTCAGCAAATCCAGGTTGAACATTAAAGAAAATCAGGAGTTTGCTAATAACAAGATGCATTTCAATCTTGTTGTTGAATTGGCCAAATCAGAAGAACTCTTACGGGTGTTGGTTGTATTAGATTTGTGGAGTCTCAGGCTGTTTAATGGACCCGGCTGTTATATAGTCGAACAGAGTGTCCCTAACTTTGGAAACAAGAAGAAGAAGAGATTTGAGGTCTTGATGGCACCTAGATAACCTCCTGAAATGTGATTTGAGAAACTTAGCAAATAGTAACAGACTGCAGAGTGCCACTACAAATCTCTTTGTTTGGCCTCATAAATGCTCCACCTTTTGCCATAATCTTGGGTAGACCTTGGCTCAGAAGGCATATTCCCGCAATTGATTGGCATCTACGGCACTACTCCTGAGGCGGAAGCCGGGAGGGGCGAGCTGCTTGAACTGAGTTTTAAAATTGACACTGTGTTTTTACTTTTGTTCCTGTGATTTTACTTGCACTGTTTTTTGCCCTTACTTCGCTCTTTAACTGGCATCGCTCTCTGCTATTTTCTTTTCTCTCTCCTGAGGCGGAAAGCCGGGAGATGTTTATCTGCGCCAGATTTTTAAATTGCTAACTGTAAATTTGCACGTTTGGTACTCTCACCTTGGACTGCCACGCCGCTCTGATTTCGCCACCCTTGGCCGCATTTGTGCCTCGTTGCCCCTTCTCAGTCGATTAGGAGCTGAGGGGCATTGTGGGACTAGGAGGCTGCGCACAAGTTTAGCGGCCATCTTAGGTGAGGCAGGCCTGCTAGTCGGCTGACTAGGCTTGCTGCTTCACGGGCAGGCACTATAAATCTAGACGGGGATGGCTCCGCGCAGCGGACGCAAGGAGCGGACGCGAGGAGCGGACACGCCTCTCCCGCGCCGAAGGAGCGCCTAAGGAAAGCCCGTCTGCGCCCGTCAGCGTCCCGGAGGCGGCGGGTGGCGGACGGGGGGGGGGCTTCCTCGATGTATTCTCCGGGTAACATCCTTAGGTATTCCTCAGCTTACCGTAGAAGTTTAAGAGGAAATTGCTATGGCTGCTGCTCCGGCAGGCGCCACTGCTTTAAGAGCAATTTTCGCTGCCCGAATTGTGGGTGGACATTGAATAAGGGCTTAATTAAGAGAGCCCCCTTGGAATTGGAGAACCATAGTGCTTTGAGGCCTGTCAGGGGAGCCTCTGAAAGTAAGGCTACATGTGCTCTTTTGAACACTAGGTCCATGAGCAAACATGCTCTGGATATTTTTAATTTTCTATCAGAGTCCAAACCCACATGCCTTTTTCTGACGGAGACTTGGCTGGGTGAGTCCTCCGGCCCGGACTTTGCCAATGCCCTTCCCCCTAGAACCTGTATGATCAGGAAAGATGGGGGAATTGGCAAGGGTGGCGGGGTTGCATTGGTGATAGATAAACGATTTGAATGCTCCATTGTTCCGACGGAAGATATTTATGGGGCAGAGGTGTTGGGCTTCTGTCTGACTCTCTCACCTTACCAATCCTGTGCTGGATTGTTGGTCTATAGACCCCCAGGCCCTATTGGATCCTTTCATGAGGAGCTGCATACAGTGATATCTTTTCTGAGTGTGAAGTTTAAACATTGCCTACTTTTAGGCGACTTCAACATCCATATGGATCAGGCAGATGCGGTTGACACCGTTAAGCTATTTGATACCACTAAGCCATTGGGCCTGTTGCCTTATCTGGGGTCCCCCACCCATATTAAAGGCCACACACTAGATCAAATATTTTCAACTATTCCTATTGTAGTAGCCGTACCTAAACCAGTGTTGTGGTCCGACCATATGTTGGTGAATTTTGACATCTTGTGTAAATCTAGGTTCACCACCAGGGGGCCTGGTCGTCAATCCCAGGCCTCGCGGGTTTTCCATCGGGTGTCGGCGGATATGGTGACACAGTACCTGACGGCACACCCTTGCGGGCGCACTGGCAATTTAGAGGATGATTTAGAGCTTTTTCAAACATGGCTTGTGCAGTGCCTGGATGAGTTAACACCTCTCCAATCGGCTCTGAAGAATTCTTCTCGAGCCTCGGCACCTTGGTTTACGCCGGCACTTAACATCAGCCGTAGGCATTGTAAGAAGGCCGAAAGAGCATGGCGTTTGAACTACGATGAACCGCTAAAGGAAGCCTATAGGCAGTGTATGAAGGCTTATCATAAAGAAATCTACCTGGAAAAAAAATCCTACTTTGCCAGGAGGATTGATGAGGCCACTAACACCAGTAAGGAAATCTTCATGATTGTGAAGGAATTCACCTCGCCTGCCGCTATTACATCTAAGTGCTCCTTCTCTGATCCATGGGTCACGGAATTGGCGAATTTTTTTGCTAATAAAATCCAAAGCATTCAGGCGACTTTTTCACCCGCTGCACCAGTGGTAGTGCTCAATCCTGCACCCCTCTCTCTTTTGCCCGTTTTCGGGAGGCCCACATTGTCTAATTTTCCGCCTCTTGGGCCAGAAACTTCGCTGAAAGTTCTTTCCAAAATGAAATCAGGCTCCCCGTTAGAACCCTGTCCCGCTAAGTTTTTAGCTAAAATTGTACATGTCATTAACCCTATCATCAATCCTATCTTAAACCACTCCCTTGAGACGGGGGTGGGGACGCAGGCCTGGAAACAGGCTCTTGTTCTCCCTCGTTTGAAAAAGCAGACCCTGGACCCGAGTATTCACGCCAACTATTGGCCTATCTCTCTGCTTCCGGTCCTGGCTAAAGTCGTGGAAAAACATGTGCAGTCCGTTCTCTCGGACTTTGTTGAGACACATGGTGCCCTCCACTATACTCAGTCTGGATTTAGGGCGAATATGAGTACCGAAACAGCACTGCTGGAGGTATCGGAGGTTATCAAAGAGGTCTTGGACGGCAAAGGTAAAGCATTGCTGGTGATGTTAGATCTCTCGGCGGCGTTTGACACCGTCCCCCACAACCGCCTCCTTGCAAGACTCTTGGAGATCGGGGTAGAGGGGACGGTGTTCAGATGGTTTGAATCTTTTCTTTCCGACCGCCAACAGACGGTTTGGGCCCCTCCACACTCAGCCGTAGTTCTGCCATTGGAGGTGGGAGTTCCTCAGGGTTCTATTCTGAGCCCCACTCTCTTTAATATCTATATGTCCCCTCTGGCGGAGCTGGCTGAGTCTTGCGGTGCCCAGATTGTCTCTTACGTCGATGACACACAGCTCCTCTTTACGTGCGGAAGGAACATGGACCTCAATGGAGAGCAGATTAAGAGTTGCCTGGGTGCCGTCTTTGCTTGGTTCCAACGGAACCAACTGAAATGCAACTCTGACAAATCAGAGGTTCTCTTTTTTGGTGGCCCCCCGGACCCCTGTTGGAAGTCCTGGCGGCCGGCTGCTATGTTTCCACCCTCCGCTGATACTATAGTCACTAAGAATCTTGGAGTGAAGATGGACAATGGTCTCACTTTCAAACTTTCAAACCTGGGCCTCTTTGGGCAATGCTTTGGTCTGTTAAAAATGTTGAGAAAATTCCTCCCACTCCTTTCCATTGCTCATAGGAGGACTACGGTACAAGCCCTGGTTGGATCGAGGCTGGATTATGCGAATGTGCTATATATAGGCCTCTCTGATTACCTCCTGTCGCGCCTGCAGGTGGTTCAGAATTCTGCGGCGCGGGCAATTTTTGGCCTTAGCCGGAGATCCCATGCCACGGGACTTCTGAAATCTCTCCACTGGCTTCCCATTCGGAAGCGCATTGTCTTCAAGACTCTTACAATCACGTTCAAGGCCCTTCATGGCAATGGTGCCCGTTATCTTAGGAACAGGATTGGCTTTCACTATCCGGCTAGAGCCTTACGTTCAGCTTCATTGTCGCTTGCCACGATCCCGGCAATTAGGCGTGCTCGTTTAGGGGGTCGCTCCTTTAAACATCTGGCGCCCCGGGCTTGGAATGCACTGCCATTGTCATTAAGGAAGATTGACAACCTGCTGTCTTTTAGAAAAGAGCTTAAAACATGGCTGTTCTGCCAATAATTCCATCTGCTTCCTTGTTTTGTGCTTTGCCGGGTCTGACAGCGCCGGGACACTCTGATTGAGTAGCTGAGCGCTCTACAAAACCCCGGATAACATAACATAACATAACATAACATAACATTGGCAATCCTCCATCATAACGTTGAAGACACCTGGGAGAAGAGATGCTACCCGATGAAATACTTGGAAACTACTCATTCCTTTACCTGTCTTTCGACTACCAACATGAAACAATGTAAGCTACCACAACAATAAAATGTTTTTAGTCTTAAGGAGGCCATAAAACTCTTTCCTCACCCGAGTAATGACTATGGCATTGAGGTGATTCTTGGTGCGGAAAGTCCACCTGGCAAGATCTCCCATTAATGATGAAGGAAGACAAAGTCCTCATGGACTATATTGAAGACAATTTGAATAGAAAATTCATCCGCCTTTGAACTTCTCCAGCCATGGGACCGGCTTCCTTTCTCCTGAAGTTTGACAGCAGTTTTTGACTTTGCAATAGACTACAGAAATGTAATTAAATCCCTATTAAGAGCAGATGAACTCTCCATTTGATCTCTGTTTTTCGTGATTAAGTGAAAAATGCTAAAATATTCTTAAAGCTGTGTTGGAAATGGGATCCCCGGCTGGCCAGGGCTTTCGCCAAAGTCAGTCAGAGACCACCACACCCAAGTCAGGGCAAGGGAGTTACACGCCAAGATAACCCCTACTCACCCTCTAGGTAACGTGGCGCGAGCAGCAAGGCTAAACTTGGAGGCGATGTAGGCTAAGTATTCGCGCACGCACCCCAGCAACAACAACCAAAGGCCCACCACAAAGGAAACTCCACACAAGGTTATATAAAAATAGCCTTTGTATTACACCAAAACACATTAGATAAAACACACACTTTACAATGTGCCAGAGGCACGGGCAGAATTTACAAGGGGATATTTACAAGACAGGGCCACCTGGACCACTGTCAGGAATCAGAAATAGCACTTTCAGAAATAGCACTTAGTACATAGAATATAGCACAAAATAGCACACAACCAGTAATCACTGGTAACCAGGACCTCACTAGCACCACCTGTACTAGGGAGAACACAACCACCTATGTATCACAATACCTGTAGGGGTGTAAGAGGAAAACACATGATGCAATGCATAACATTCATTCAGAGGTGTAAAGAGGAAAACACATGATGCATCACAATACATTCAGAGGTGTAAGGCACATGACGCATAATCAATACATTCAGAGGTGCAGAACAAATACCAACTTCCCCAAACTCACCAGTCACCACCTGTGACTGTCCCGGTGTCCCAATGTCAGGGCCTAAACGTGGCAGTTGCCCACAAAGTGCTGGGCAACTGGAGCAGGGAAAGTTAGCGCAAAGTTGGAGCCTCTCTGGGCTCAAAGAACCACCACTGTGGCACTGGTGAGCCTCTCTTAGGCTTTCTCACCAGCAAGGGGGGCTGCTGAGCCTCTCAGGGCTCCAGCAACAGAAAGATACAGCCTCGCTGGGCTGGGGGGTCCCTCGCTCTGGGGACCCAAAGCAATAATGCTGGCCAAGAGCCCCGCAGGCTCTAAACACTGGGGCGCCTTGAGCCTCTCAGGGCTCGTGAAATAATGGCCCCCTGAGCCTCTCTGGGCTCGTGACAGATATGCCCAGGTCGCCGGAGTCCCACTCGGGGGACTCGAGCTCTCCGAAATGCTCCCGGAGCCCCTCAGGGCTTTAGACCATAACTGGCTGCCAAGAGCCTCACAGGCTCTCAATAATCACAGGCGCGAGGTCGCGCTATGGAGAGGGGGCGGGGCGGACACCGGCAAAGTGTCCCGACGCCCCCCTCTCCTCTTTCCCAGCACTCACCGGGACGTGACACGGGGGCCTCCTCTGCCCGGCGGCTCTTCACGGGAGCTCCCGCTCCTCGGGGGCTCCTTTACCACACTTCTCCTCTTGTGGGCGGCGGGGCTCTCCCGCTGGTCCCGGGGCTCTCCTCTTCACACGGGAGCCTCGGGGACCCGGCCGGCAGCTTCTCTCTCCCCGGCTCGTCGGAGGAGGCGGGACTTCCGGTCGGCCTTTCCTGGGCCGCGCTGCGATTGGCCGGTCGGCCCTTCACTTCCGGGTCACCGCGGGCAGCGCGGCGGCCCGATTTAGGCAGGCAGGCGGCTTCCCAGATGATCCGAGGAGTGGGCTCCCTCGTAGATCGATAACCACGCAAATATGCGGCGTGGGCAGCCGCTAGAGCAGGCAAAATGCAGGGTGGGCACCTGCCTTACAAAAGCGCTCCCAAGCGCCTCGTGGTCTATATAAAGCGCTCTCAAGCGCTAGGGGGCACAAACCACAGCGCTCCCAGCGCTAGGACGAAACAAAGCGCTTCCAAGCGCTAGGAGGAAAAGCCAAGCGCTCCTAGCGCTATAAATCAGGAAAAGACCCAGCAAAGTCCTTGTAGGCAGGCAAAGGGGCAAAGCTGGGCCCAGAGCCAGCACACTGGGTCTCCAGGCAGGGAGACAGCCCAAGTGGCGGTCCTCTGGCCCAGCAGCAGCAACAGCCCCCTCAGGATCCTGGAAGAGAACAACTTCTGTGGGGACACAGCCCCATTTTTATACAGTGCATTCCTTTGTTCAAGGGTGTAGAGTGGGGGCGGAACCAGTCGCAGCTGGTTCTTGAGTACTCTGTTTACCTCAACCACCCTCTCTATTCACTGGCAGGGCTTGGGTCATTAGACACACCACAGGGGGGCGGAGCCAGCATTGTGTGGGGAAAACCCAGCCCATCCAGGACACAGGTACACTCCTCCCACACATCACTCATGCTAATCTCCCACTCACCACCGGGCAGACCCATCCAGACTTCCTGGAGCCTGGCATGCCAGCCAGCTCCAGCCAATCACACGCCAGCACCCTCACAGCACACGTACAGCCATGTCTAGAAATGGCGCTTCGCTACTAGACACATACATGCTGCATACACCATCTCGCAGCATTCACTCTCACGAGTTCACACATACCAGACTCAAGCCTGTACACCCCACGCATCAGGAACTACCAGGGACACATACATTCCCCATGCATTCCTATGGGCGGGCAGGCCTAGCTCAGCACATGCACTCAGAGTGCGCACGCACTTTCCACTGGGACACAGTGAAAGTGCGCAGAATCCAAAAATCACCATCTCCAGGTCACCATTTCAAGCAAAAAGTCTAGGGGTGAACCTGCCCTAAGGGCCAAAGTCCAACATAACCCCCTTCCAGCCAAAACGCAGGGGAGACCAATCACCACCGTGATGGACTTCCCTGCTTGGGGCGATAGAACACGGACGCAGGCCCGCAACTGCAGGGACACCCTCCTGTTCTACGCCACGGTGAACCCATGGGATTCCTTCTAAACACACTGTCTGGACCAACTGGGCTACCCCACTGGTACTCCCAAGTTGGCCGCGGCCAGGACCAGGCCCTGGGCCACCCAGGTGCCACTGGTCCATGCCAATTCGCAGAGCGGGGGGTAGTAACCCCTGGCACATAGGAGCCATTTTCCACTCTTCCTGTCCGCAAGACAGGACTAGACTGCCACTGGTACTCCAGCCTAGGGCCTACAACCTCAGGCGGACCAGGAGTCTCGGGGAAGGCTCTCCTCCCCCTACCTCTTCTCCTAGGGTTCCTCCTCCCTCTGCGAGGGGTACCCCTAGAACGCCATTCCAACCCAGGACTTATCCACTCAGGTTGCACCGGGGTCAGAGGTGGGCTCTCCCACCCTCTGCACCCCCTTCCAGAGGTCTGCCCTCTCCCACCTGGAGAAGTTCCTCTGGACGAAGAACCGGTCAGGACACTGGTTACAGTCGTCCTACCCTTCAGGTCAGGCTGATCCTGAACCTGGCCTCCCAACCTCTGGTCTAGAACCTTCGGTGGAACAATTGCCTGGCACTCCAGGACTTCTGGGGATTCACACGCAATCCCCCTGAGGCTAACAAATGTCACATCTGTTGCGTGACTGTCTGTCTGGCGCAGATCTCCCGCCCTCTGTCCACCTGACAGTGCGTGACGATCCCCCAGACCAGAAGTGGTGTTACCATGGTCACTACACGGGAACCTAGCCCAACTGGGTAGTCCCTGACCCACTGGTCCTTCCACTGGGGAACTCCCCCAATCACTCCTCACTCTGGACTCCTGTACCCTCCCTACCGGAGCGGTACTGCCAGACTCTAGAACCAAAGGAGCTCTGGTTACAGACGCTCCAGGTCCTCTACTCACTAGGAGATCCTCCTCAACTGGGTTAACAGGACAGCCTAGGTCCCCAACCTGGTGTTCCCTCAAGAAACCACCCAGGTTCTGAGACAGGGCTTCGGGCCTCTGGGGGCTCTCAGCCACCCACTGACTCCTGCTCCACTGAGCCAGGCAGTCAGCCCCTACACCCTTCTCACTAACCAGGGACCTAGCTGGGCTACACTGAGCCTCTTCCACCACGCTGGGCTGGAAGATCCCTGACCCACTACTTTTGGAGTCACTCACCAATGACTCTACAGAACCTCTGGTCCCTTCCCAGCGGTCTGCTTCCTCTGCCAGCTCACATGGTTCAGACAATCCACACCCTAACAGGTGTTGGCGCAACCCTGGTGAACAACAACTGAGGAACTGCTCTCTGAGAAACATATCGAACAATAGGTCCCAATCACATTTCGTGGGCTCCCGTACCCAATCACACAGGGCTTCACAACAGTCATCCTCAAAGTCTTCCCAAGACTGATGAGACGGTTTCCTAAGGTTCCTAAACCTCAACCTATTCTCCTCCTCTGGGGAAACAGGAACCATACTCTGGGAACTGGGACTTTCTAGACTGAGATTTAAATAGCTGCCACCACTGGACCCAACCCTCCCTGGGGGATCCAGACACTCAACACTGTGCGCAGGGGATAGTCTACCCTCCAGAGCTACTTTGCCTCTGGTGGCGGCCCTCTCAGCCTCCTCTATCCTGTCCTGCGCTAAGACCCTCTCGGTCTCCAGCTGTTGCTTCTTAACCTCCAGCTGTTGCTTTCTAATGCCCAGCTGTGCCATAGCCTGGGCATGCTCCAACCTGAGCTTCTCTAAAGCCAGCTGGTGCTCCCTTTCTCTCCTCCTATCTTCCAGCTCCTCTGGGGACAGGGAAAGGGATGAGGCGCTGCCTCCTAAACTGGACCCAGCAAGGGACTCCCTATCTATGGGGTTCTCACTATCTGCTGGCGTCCCTGTGCTATCATCTTCTTCCTCCTCCTCAGACTCTTCAGGGCTCCCCTCTGACCCACCACCCTCATGGTGTGAGACCCGGGCCCTCTCCGCACTGTGCTCACGCTCCCAGTCCTCCTTCTGCCATTGGATTAGGTTACCCCTAAGTTGGGACTGGGTGTCTGACTCATTTACTGCAATGTCTCTCTCTTCGCAAAACTCTCTCAGTTCATGCAAAAACAGACCCCAGACATTAAAAGCAGACTCCATCTTGGCAAGATGATCACAGACACGTGCAACACAGGGGACTGAACAATCTGAAGTAAGAGGACACAATTCCAAAACTTCAACAATCTCCTTATCAAAGAGAACTCATACTCATGCGTCCAGGAAAACACACCATTCATCCACACACACCCTCCCCTCGGATCGGTAAGGCAGTTTCTACCACCCCTGACTTCTCAACCGGACCAAAACCGACACAGGTACCAAACTCTGGAAGCAGGGCGGGGGACAAATGTACTGAACACAATCAAATGACACTCTTCAGGAGAAGAAACAATGGAATTTCAAAAACAATCCCCTAAAATGTGGTCATCTAAAATGCAGAGTTTTGTGGTGCGGCCAGCCGCTACTGTGGTACAACGCAAACACAAATCCTTATCCCGCCGCTTGCCGCCAATGTTGGAAATGGGATCCCCGGCTGGCCAGGGCTTTCGCCAAAGTCAGTCAGAGACCACCACACCCAAGTCAGGGCAAGGGAGTTACACGCCAAGATAACCCCTACTCACCCTCTAGGTAACGTGGCGCGAGCAGCAAGGCTAAACTTGGAGGCGATGTAGGCTAAGTATTCGCGCACGCACCCCAGCAACAACAACCAAAGGCCCACCACAAAGGAAACTCCACACAAGGTTATATAAAAATAGCCTTTGTATTACACCAAAACACATTAGATAAAACACACACTTTACAATGTGCCAGAGGCACGGGCAGAATTTACAAGGGGATATTTACAAGACAGGGCCACCTGGACCACTGTCAGGAATCAGAAATAGCACTTTCAGAAATAGCACTTAGTACATAGAATATAGCACAAAATAGCACACAACCAGTAATCACTGGTAACCAGGACCTCACTAGCACCACCTGTACTAGGGAGAACACAACCACCTATGTATCACAATACCTGTAGGGGTGTAAGAGGAAAACACATGATGCAATGCATAACATTCATTCAGAGGTGTAAAGAGGAAAACACATGATGCATCACAATACATTCAGAGGTGTAAGGCACATGACGCATAATCAATACATTCAGAGGTGCAGAACAAATACCAACTTCCCCAAACTCACCAGTCACCACCTGTGACTGTCCCGGTGTCCCAATGTCAGGGCCTAAACGTGGCAGTTGCCCACAAAGTGCTGGGCAACTGGAGCAGGGAAAGTTAGCGCAAAGTTGGAGCCTCTCTGGGCTCAAAGAACCACCACTGTGGCACTGGTGAGCCTCTCTTAGGCTTTCTCACCAGCAAGGGGGGCTGCTGAGCCTCTCAGGGCTCCAGCAACAGAAAGATACAGCCTCGCTGGGCTGGGGGGTCCCTCGCTCTGGGGACCCAAAGCAATAATGCTGGCCAAGAGCCTCGCAGGCTCTAAACACTGGGGCGCCTTGAGCCTCTCAGGGCTCGTGAAATAATGGCCCCCTGAGCCTCTCTGGGCTCGTGACAGATATGCCCAGGTCGCCGGAGTCCCACTCGGGGGACTCGAGCTCTCCGAAATGCTCCCGGAGCCCCTCAGGGCTTTAGACCATAACTGGCTGCCAAGAGCCTCACAGGCTCTCAATAATCACAGGCGCGAGGTCGCGCTATGGAGAGGGGGCGGGGCGGACACCGGCAAAGTGTCCCGACGCCCCCCTCTCCTCTTTCCCAGCACTCACCGGGACGTGACACGGGGGCCTCCTCTGCCCGGCGGCTCTTCACGGGAGCTCCCGCTCCTCGGGGGCTCCTTTACCACACTTCTCCTCTTGTGGGCGGCGGGGCTCTCCCGCTGGTCCCGGGGCTCTCCTCTTCACACGGGAGCCTCGGGGACCCGGCCGGCAGCTTCTCTCTCCCCGGCTCGTCGGAGGAGGCGGGACTTCCGGTCGGCCTTTCCTGGGCCGCGCTGCGATTGGCCGGTCGGCCCTTCACTTCCGGGTCACCGCGGGCAGCGCGGCGGCCCGATTTAGGCAGGCAGGCGGCTTCCCAGATGATCCGAGGAGTGGGCTCCCTCGTAGATCGATAACCACGCACATATGCGGCGTGGGCAGCCGCTAGAGCAGGCAAAATGCAGGGTGGGCACCTGCCTTACAAAAGCGCTCCCAAGCGCCTCGTGGTCTATATAAAGCGCTCTCAAGCGCTAGGGGGCACAAACCACAGCGCTCCCAGCGCTAGGACGAAACAAAGCGCTTCCAAGCGCTAGGAGGAAAAGCCAAGCGCTCCTAGCGCTATAAATCAGGAAAAGACCCAGCAAAGTCCTTGTAGGCAGGCAAAGGGGCAAAGCTGGGCCCAGAGCCAGCACACTGGGTCTCCAGGCAGGGAGACAGCCCAAGTGGCGGTCCTCTGGCCCAGCAGCAGCAACAGCCCCCTCAGGATCCTGGAAGAGAACAACTTCTGTGGGGACACAGCCCCATTTTTATACAGTGCATTCCTTTGTTCAAGGGTGTAGAGTGGGGGCGGAACCAGTCGCAGCTGGTTCTTGAGTACTCTGTTTACCTCAACCACCCTCTCTATTCACTGGCAGGGCTTGGGTCATTAGACACACCACAGGGGGGCGGAGCCAGCATTGTGTGGGGAAAACCCAGCCCATCCAGGACACAGGTACACTCCTCCCACACATCACTCATGCTAATCTCCCACTCACCACCGGGCAGACCCATCCAGACTTCCTGGAGCCTGGCATGCCAGCCAGCTCCAGCCAATCACACGCCAGCACCCTCACAGCACACGTACAGCCATGTCTAGAAATGGCGCTTCGCTACTAGACACATACATGCTGCATACACCATCTCGCAGCATTCACTCTCACGAGTTCACACATACCAGACTCAAGCCTGTACACCCCACGCATCAGGAACTACCAGGGACACATACATTCCCCATGCATTCCTATGGGCGGGCAGGCCTAGCTCAGCACATGCACTCAGAGTGCGCACGCACTTTCCACTGGGACACAGTGAAAGTGCGCAGAATCCAAAAATCACCATCTCCAGGTCACCATTTCAAGCAAAAAGTCTAGGGGTGAACCTGCCCTAAGGGCCAAAGTCCAACAAGCTGGATTTTAGGGGAATAGAAGGTGGCCTTTAATGCAAGGTATAGACATTTTCAATAGCTTGTGATGTCATTTCGCCTGTGCAATGCACCTGCAGCCTTTCGTCATTTTATCAATTGCAACATCCGGGATATTCTTGATACATATGTAATCACTATGTAATCACCTATCTAGATGATATTTCTGTGTTTTCAGAGACTCTAATTTAACTGAGACAGCACACAAAAGAAGGTTTGAGCAGGCTTTGTTATCACACCTCATATGCAAAGCTTTAAAAATGTGGTTTGGAAACATCCCGCATCACCTTTGCGTGATTCCAGGTTTCTCCTTCAGGAGTGCACATGGATCCAAGAAAGGTATCATCTGTCCTCCATTAGCCACAACCTTATACAATGCAAGACATCCAGAAGCGTCTTGGCTTCACAAACGTTTAGAAACATTTCAGCCAGGATTTTGTTAGCAGTGTGCTCGCTATCATCCATCTTAGAAAGCCATTCCTTTTGTTTGTGTTTCTGAGCAAGAAGAAGCATCCAAGGTACTTAAGGCGCTCACTCCGGTCGCAATCCTTAAACATCTGTAAGATCCTCTTGCAGCTGGAAGGATGACGCTGGACACCACATCATTGGTGTCATGGTTACACCAAAGCATCATGACATAATACACTGGCAAGTCTCAGATGCCACAGAATCCATACTTTATTTTGGAGACAGATAAATCAGCATGTGGTTTTGGACCCATTGCTGAAGAACCTATCTTAAGAGTCTGAGACCCTTAACCTCAGCGCACTTTTTCTAGGCGCGGTTGTCTCAACGACACTCCGCTTATTTTTAACACATTCAAAAACAGACTTTAAATTCTCAACATTCGAATTTTATCATGGTTATGAACAGAAAATGATTCAAAACATTGTACAAATTAACTCTGACAAAGAATTATTCATTCAATACATGATTTTTCTAACATTTATAAATTCAAAACAAACATATTTCTTTGCGTTGATGACTTTTTCTTTTTCGCCCAATGCATTTCAAGCTCTTAAAGCTCTTCCTCAGGGGCCTGTAAACTGAATGGTAATTTAATGTTACTACCTGCATAATACAGAAAACCCAAAACGTCATTATGTACAGGGAAGTGTTTCCAAAAGACTCTCAAGAGGACATGCTAGAGTATTTAAAACCAAAGATCACCCACACCACTGTGAAATAAAGTTTCAATCTCCCGAAGTTTCAAAAAAACCAACTCACTGTTATCACTGTCACCAAATAAATCTAGACCGGAAATAAACACAAAGCATAAGGTTTGTACCTCGCAACTACATTTTACTCGGTGTCTCTGAGTGGGACTAAACTTTCACTGTGTTCACCCTTCGCTTACCGCAAAAAAACTCTTAGAGGCTGAAAGCTCGATATTCGACTCTGTGGAGGCTCTTCTGGGTTCTGGAAAATAACGGTAAACCAATGTCTCACTGCCGGGTTCACAACTCTCCTCACCAAGACTTATCTCATGCGCACTCTGTCTGTCAATATCTTACCTCAACTCGGTGTGCCCAAGTTTCTAAGTGCTGCTCTCTATACCGTCTCTGTGAACTATCGGCCGCTCGAAAACTCCGACCAGCTACACTGAACCACCATGGCTCACGCTTCCTGTATAGCGTGACGGCTGTGGGTGAACACTGAAAAAGGACTCTAACTACATCCAGTGCTCACAAAGACTAGGGGCGCCATATTAAAGGAGAAAAACGGCTTGTGCACCAACACTAACAGAACCTGAAGGTCTGCTTTCCCAACGAAAATCTAATTAAGGAATAATAAGAAGAGAGTAGTGTAATAGGAAACAAGACAGATCAAAGAATAAAGAATAAAGAAATTGTACCATAGTACGAGTCTTTGCCTACTCATGCATGTTTCTGATATCATCACCATATGCAGTGCTCGCATCTTACTGATGCAGGTTCAGCGGGCAAGAAGATTCAAATAAAACACGATAGATCTACTTTTTCATTTAACCCTTTGGGTTCTTGTGATGACAAAAATCTAATCCAGTGTATCTCTCTTTGGAGAAGGGACCTTGTGAGATCAACCCCCTCATATATCTTAACAATTTCCAGTATGGAGTACCTGATTTGAGCAATGCTGTGGTTGTTATCATTCCAGTGTTTTGACAAATTGCTTTTTACATTTTTGTTCCTTATTGTACTCTTGTGTTCCGTTATTCGTTTTTTCAATTTTCTCTCAGTTTTCCCTACGTAAATTTTCCCGCAGGGACATTTAATGTAGTAGACTAGGTTATTTGAATTGCAATCCCCGTTGTAATGAAGTGTAATTTCTTTTCCAGTTTGTGGATGATGTAACTTATTACCAACAATCACATTAGAACAATGTACACAATTCTGGCATTTCTTCATTCCTCTGTAGGTTCCTTCAGTCTCTCTTGTCGGAGTCATCAATAGTTCTTTGAGGTTCTTTGACCTTGTGTATGCGAAAATTGGTTTTTTGTCAAAAATGCCATTGAAATCATCTTCATTCTTTAAAAGATCCCAATGTTTATTGATGATTGATTTTACTCTTTGGGAAGAAGTAGAAAATTTTGACACAAACACGTGCCTATCCATAGTTTTTTTAGGTTTCTGAATTAACAAGTTGTCTCTACTGTATGAATCGATCCTATTTTTAGCTGTGGATAAAATGTCGTCTGGGTAACCACGTTCTTTATATCGTTGGTGTTGTACTGTTAGATTTTCTTTTAAATCTTCCTCTTGGGAACAAATTCTTTTGATTCGCATATATTGTGACACCGGTAAATTGTTTTTCAGGTTCTGGGGATGAAAACTTTGAAATAACAAAGAGTTGTTCACATCTGTGTCCTTTCTGAAAACTTTCGTGATGATCTGGGTATCTTCAATCTTAATCTGAACGTCTAGAAATGGCAATTCCTTGTCACTTATGACGTGAGTGAACTCGATGTTCTCTTCACAATGATTAAGTCTGTCAATTTCATATTCTAGGCTTTATTGTGTTCCAGACCATAATACAAATATATCGTCTATGAATCTACGATATAAGATTGCATGTTCATTCCAAACATCATTCGTGTATATATGATCCGCCTCAAATTTTGCCATATAGGTATTCGCATATGCCGGTGCCCCAGCAAATCCCATGGACGTTCCGTTCTGTTGGAAATAAAATTTGGATGCCCATTCAAAATAACTGTGGTATAAACAAAAATGTAACAATTCCAAAATGAAAACTCTTTCTGCTTTTACTGATGGTTGTTGTAGCAGAGCCCACTCCACTGCCTCCATACCAGATTGATGAGGAATAGAGGTGTACAGCGACTTGACGTCGATGGTACACACTAAAGTAGAGCCTGGTAATTGAATCTCCTTCAATGTTAGTAAAAAATCATTGGTGTCCTTAATGTAAGACGGCCATTTCTGGACGAATTGTTGAAGAAATTTGTCAATGTATTGACCTAGTGGTTCAAACACTGTCCCACATCCGGTCACAATAGGACGCATAGGTGGATCGTATAGATTTTTGTGCACCTTGGGGAGCATATAGAGACGTGGCCTTCTCGGAAATTGCACGGTCAAATATTGTTTGGTCTTATAGATAAATATAAATTTATAGAATGCTACCTCAATTTCAAGCTTGAAATTGAGGTAGCATTCTATAAATTTATGCGTGTCCTAAAATTAAGACATTTTTTCACCAACATTATGCCACCTTTGACAGACAAAGAAGAGCCTGAATTTCTGGAATTTAAACCCAAATCAAAATTCCAAGCACCAACAACCCACAAAATCTTGGAAGCTTTTGAAAAATCAGTAATAAACGATCTGGAAAGTGTGAATTTGAGGAAAACCAAAAGAAAGAATCTTTCTGTATACGATAAAACCATTCTAAAAGGACTTCAGGAAAACAAGAGCATTCTTATCCAGAAAGCAGACAAAGGAGGTGCCATCATAGTGATGGACAGAACAATGTACAATCACAAGGTGGAAGAACATGTGGCCGACACTTCTACTTATTTTGAGTTGGACAAAGATCCCATTGAAGATTTACAAGTTACCCTCAATGACATTTTGACGAATGCCCTTGAATTAGGGCACATTACTGCTAAGACCAAACAATATTTGACCGTGCAATTTCCGAGAAGGCCACGTCTCTATATGCTCCCCAAGGTGCACAAAAATCTATACGATCCACCTATGCGTCCTATTGTGACCGGATGTGGGACAGTGTTTGAACCACTAGGTCAATACATTGACAAATTTCTTCAACAATTCGTCCAGAAATGGCCGTCTTACATTAAGGACACCAATGATTTTTTACTAACATTGAAGGAGATTCAATTACCAGGCTCTACTTTAGTGTGTACCATCGACGTCAAGTCGCTGTACACCTCTATTCCTCATCAATCTGGTATGGAGGCAGTGGAGTGGGCTCTGCTACAACAACCATCAGTAAAAGCAGAAAGAGTTTTCATTTTGGAATTGTTACATTTTTGTTTATACCACAGTTATTTTGAATGGGCATCCAAATTTTATTTCCAACAGAACGGAACGTCCATGGGATTTGCTGGGGCACCGGCATATGCGAATACCTATATGGCAAAATTTGAGGCGGATCATATATACACGAATGATGTTTGGAATGAACATGCAATCTTATATCGTAGATTCATAGACGATATATTTGTATTATGGTCTGGAACACAAGAAAGCCTAGAATATGAAATTGACAGACTTAATCATTGTGAAGAGAACATCGAGTTCACTCACGTCATAAGTGACAAGGAATTGCCATTTCTAGACGTTCTGATTAAGATTGAAGATACCCAGATCATCACGAAAGTTTTCAGAAAGGACACAGATGTGAACAACTCTTTGTTATTTCAAAGTTTTCATCCCCAGAACCTGAAAAACAATTTACCGGTGTCACAATATATGCGAATCAAAAGAATTTGTTCCCAAGAGGAAGATTTAAAAGAAAATCTAACAGTACAACACCAACGATATAAAGAACGTGGTTACCCAGACGACATTTTATCCACAGCTAAAAATAGGATCGATTCATACAGTAGAGACAACTTGTTAATTCAGAAACCTAAAAAAACTATGGATAGGCACGTGTTTGTGTCAAAATTTTCTACTTCTTCCCAAAGAGTAAAATCAATCATCAATAAACATTGGGATCTTTTAAAGAATGAAGATGATTTCAATGGCATTTTTGACAAAAAACCAATTTTCGCATACACAAGGTCAAAGAACCTCAAAGAACTATTGATGACTCCGACAAGAGAGACTGAAGGAACCTACAGAGGAATGAAGAAATGCCAGAATTGTGTACATTGTTCTAATGTGATTGTTGGTAATAAGTTACATCATCCACAAACTGGAAAAGAAATTACACTTCATTACAACGGGGATTGCAATTCAAATAACCTAGTCTACTACATTAAATGTCCCTGCGGGAAAATTTACGTAGGGAAAACTGAGAGAAAATTGAAAAAACGAATAACGGAACACAAGAGTACAATAAGGAACAAAAATGTAAAAAGCAATTTGTCAAAACACTGGAATGATAACAACCACAGCATTGCTCAAATCAGGTACTCCATACTGGAAATTGTTAAGATATATGAGGGGGTTGATCTCACAAGGTCCCTTCTCCAAAGAGAGATACACTGGATTAGATTTTTGTCATCACAAGAACCCAAAGGGTTAAATGAAAAAGTAGATCTATCGTGTTTTATTTGAATCTTCTTGCCCGCTGAACCTGCATCAGTAAGATGCGAGCACTGCATATGGTGATGATATCAGAAACATGCATGAGTAGGCAAAGACTCGTACTATGGTACAATTTCTTTATTCTTTATTCTTTGATCTGTCTTGTTTCCTATTACACTACTCTCTTCTTATTATTCCTTAATTAGATTTTCGTTGGGAAAGCAGACCTTCAGGTTCTGTTAGTGTTGGTGCACAAGCCGTTTTTCTCCTTTAATATGGCGCCCCTAGTCTTTGTGAGCACTGGATGTAGTTAGAGTCCTTTTTCAGTGTTCACCCACAGCCGTCACGCTATACAGGAAGCGTGAGCCATGGTGGTTCAGTGTAGCTGGTCGGAGTTTTCGAGCGGCCGATAGTTCACAGAGACGGTATAGAGAGCAGCACTTAGAAACTTGGGCACACCGAGTTGAGGTAAGATATTGACAGACAGAGTGCGCATGAGATAAGTCTTGGTGAGGAGAGTTGTGAACCCGGCAGTGAGACATTGGTTTACCGTTATTTTCCAGAACCCAGAAGAGCCTCCACAGAGTCGAATATCGAGCTTTCAGCCTCTAAGAGTTTTTTTGCGGTAAGCGAAGGGTGAACACAGTGAAAGTTTAGTCCCACTCAGAGACACCGAGTAAAATGTAGTTGCGAGGTACAAACCTTATGCTTTGTGTTTATTTCCGGTCTAGATTTATTTGGTGACAGTGATAACAGTGAGTTGGTTTTTTTGAAACTTCGGGAGATTGAAACTTTATTTCACAGTGGTGTGGGTGATCTTTGGTTTTAAATACTCTAGCATGTCCTCTTGAGAGTCTTTTGGAAACACTTCCCTGTACATAATGACGTTTTGGGTTTTCTGTATTATGCAGGTAGTAACATTAAATTACCATTCAGTTTACAGGCCCCTGAGGAAGAGCTTTAAGAGCTTGAAATGCATTGGGCGAAAAAGAAAAAGTCATCAACGCAAAGAAATATGTTTGTTTTGAATTTGTAAATGTTAGAAAAATCATGTATTGAATGAATAATTCTTTGTCAGAGTTAATTTGTACAATGTTTTGAATCATTTTCTGTTCATAACCATGATAAAATTCGAATGTTGAGAATTTAAAGTCTGTTTTTGAATGTGTTAAAAATAAGCGGAGTGTCGTTGAGACAACCGCGCCTAGAAAAAGTGCGCTGAGGTTAAGGGTCTCAGACTCTTAAGATAGGTTCTTCAGTTCAGGCGCGTAACAGGACATACGTGCCACCACAGCAGCACGCTGATAGCCAAAAAATCATAATTTGTAAAATAGTTTACACTTATTATTAATCTTCGTGACAAATCTTGAGTGCTCCTCCCATCTACAATACATTTTGGACCCATTGCTGTCACAAGGACATCTTGAGAAAGACACCTTGCATCCTGTGACAGAGGCGCCGTGAACCCCCACCCCACCCTTGCTTTAGCAGCTACAGTGGGGGTGGAGTTCTTCTGTCTGCAACTCAACAGGCAATGGCTCATAAATAACGTGAAAGGGCGAGGGGATGGTTAAGTGAGTAAATGAAGAGATGGATGTATAGATGTGTGAGTGAAAGGGTGGCTCGATAGGTGAGTGAAGGGGTGGATGGTGAGACGGATTGGTGAATGAGTGAAAGCACGGATGTAAGGATGGATGAGTGAAAGAATGGGTGGATAGTGAAAGGTAGGATGGATGGATGAAAGGATGAATGGATGGATGGAGGGGTGAGTAAAAAGATGAATGGCTGAGTGAAAGGTTGGATGGATGGATGAGTGAAAGGAAGGATGGATAGACTGCGTTAAAGGGTGAGTGGATCAATGAACAAAAGGATAAATGATTTTTTAATTTTTTTTATTAAACATGCAAATTTTATAGCACACATAGCAGGTACATGAGTACAGTATGGTTGAAGTTATACATCTAGATGTTGCCTCAACACACTCTTGAGGAAAGGATGGATGAATGAGTGAAAGGATGGATGGATGGATGGGGATTGTGACACTTCCACTTTAGCATCTACAGCGTAGGTGGAGTTCTTAATTGGCCTCTTCTATCTGCAATTCGGCAGACAAAGGCTCATAATTAATGTGAAAATAAGTGAGTGAAAGGATAGATGGATTAATGCGGGCATGAACGGGTAAATGGATGGGTGAGTGAAAGGGTGGATGAATGGGTGAAATGATGGATGGCTGAAAGGATGAGGGAAAGGAAGGGTGGATGGATGGAGAAGTGAAAGAATGGATGGATCAGTGAAAAGGAGGGTAGATGGATGAGACGAAAGTTGGATGGATGGATGGATAAGTGAATGGAGGATGGATGATGAGCAAAAGGATGGATGAATGGATGAGTGAGTGAAAGAATGCATGGCTGAGTGAAAGGATGGATGGATGGATGATGGAGTGGAAGGGTAGTTGGATGGATGAGCAAAAGGATGGGTGAGAGAAAGGACAGATGGATGCATGAAAGAATAGATGTAAGGATAGATGAGCAAAAGAATGGATTGTTGAGTGAAAGGCAGGGTGGATGGATCAATGGACGATTAAAAGGGAAGATGGATGGATGAGGGGAATAGTGGATGGATGGATGATGAGAGAAAGAATAGATGAATGGATGGCTAAGTGAAAGGATGCATGGATTGGTGAAAGAAGATGGAGGATGGATGATGGAGTGAACGGGTGGAAGGATGGATAGACTGAAAGGGTGGATGAGGGAAAGGATAGATGAGTGAAAAGATTGATATAAGGATCGATGAGTGAAAGGTAGGGTGGATAGATGAGGTAAAGGAGGTGAATGGATGGACAGATGAGTGACATCATGGATGGATGAGTGAGTGAGTGAAAAGATTGATTGATGAGTGGATGGATGATCGGATAGAAGTGTGGATGAATGAGTGAAAGGATGGAAGGCTAACTGAAAGGATTGTGGATAGATGAATGGATGGATGGGTGGATGGATGTAGTAAAAGGGTGGATGGATGGAGTGAAAGGATGGGTGGATGGGTATACGGGTGAATGGATAGGTTTGGAGATAGATGAATACGTTTAGATACTGATGCGCTGATGGACGGAATGCTGAAAGGCTGACTGGATATAAGACTGAATGGATGACAGAATGTAAAGTTGAAATGGTGGATATCAGCCGGTGGATGGAAGAATGAAAGAATAATGGATAGAGGCAAGGGTGGAAGCGACAAGAGAGCTCTTCTGCAGAGGGTCACGATGACCTGCTTCACTTGCTTGGTGCCAATAGAGTTTTGCTTAGAAGTGGGGGCTATTTTTCTTTTTTGGCTACTCCCTTGCTTTGTCCTCCTGATCACTTTCACTTACCTAAAGAAATTCTGCTATTTTTGATTGGGAGCAACTAGTTAATAAAGGGCATGTTTGTCTATTGGAGCTATTTTAGGAGGGGCATATATAAGATTTCAGTATGGACAGGTCATTTAAACCTGCGTTTTCTCAAGTCGATGAAGTGTTCAAATGCGAGACACAGAAGATGGACTTTGTTCTTCTCTTCATTCACCTTTGAGATTACCTGTCGACCTTGTAAGAGAGATGGGAAGGCAGGTGCTCTTTCTTGGCAGGAAGAACCAGAACAAATAATCAAACAATCTCCGTTTATTCTAGCAGCATTACATCGCCCACAGAGGAGGCCACCCACATACATGGAAGATATACACTAGGGTGAATAACACATGGAAGGCAACTTTTGGATACAAGATTATCATTCGTGATAAAATGGTAGTCACACCTCCATAAGGGTATATCTGTGAATCGGACACCTTGATTTCCCATTGATGTGGTGTGTATTATCCACTATATACTATAAAGGTTTAACATTTTGTGTCAATGATTGGCACTAGACCAATTCCAACGCAACAATTAAACCACATTTCATTGCCTACATAATGCCTGCGTGCCCGCCTCCACCAGACGTATGTACGGCCCAGCTATTACTAGTACCAAAGGGGTGGTATTGTGGGGTAGTGATGGTAGCGTAAAAACAATTGTGAGACCTGGTACTTTTTATTTGCTTTTGCAAACACTTCTATATTGCACATGGTATAGTGACAGCACTGATGTAAGTACTTGGTCAAAGTAACTGTTGTGACTACCTTGCAGTGCTCGGCAACATTTTATAAAGGTGTAATAATAAATCCCCTTTCCAATGAGATTAGCATAGTTCACTACAAACAAATACAGGCCAGATTCCCGTAAATACTGCCGCAAATGTTGCAGTCCTATTTCCTATATCTCAGGTCGATTCAATACGACCTCCAGACTGGGGGCTTAGGCCATGGACCCCCCCTCATGGACACCTAGGACACTGCAGGAGTTTGCAACAAACCCATGTGTTTGTGAGATCCCATGAGACAGTCAATTGAGTATCTTTAGGGGGCCATATTGAGGATTGTGTTGTACAAATGTGTCATCCTGTTCTCCATCACCTTGCTAAGCCCGGAGGAAAAGGACCTCTTCTGATGAGCTCCCATCCCTCTCGAAAGCCAGAGCCTGGTCAGAACATACACCCAGCATGGATTACATTTAACCCTGTTCCAGCCAGCACTCTGGCTGTCTACTCCATTCTCTGGGAAAAGAAGACTAAAATAGACAGTTGTGTTTTTGTAATCCGTGATTTCCAAAGTGTATGGTCACTTAGCTTCTGAGCATTGAGTAGAAGAGACAACAAATTAAAGCTTAAAAAACAGAGTATGAATGAGGGATAACATAGGAATAGGGAAAATATCAATTTCTTGCAAAGCCACGTTTTCGGAAAATTCCTGAAGATATTCACATTTGATTCCACTCGACGTTTACAGGGCAAAGAACTTCACCCTTTACATGCACCTTGCACTCACAGCTCTAGTATCAGACCTTACAACACACACGGTGCCACTGTGTGTCGCATAACTTAACCTGCTTTACATCTCGTCGGACTCAGTCACAAGGGTGACGGACATCCCGTCCACAAAATATAAATTTCCTAGGATATAATGGGATTTATATTTTAGCAGATGGGCTATCCATCATCTTTGTGATGAATTAACCTGTCTGCCGAGATCTAAATCAGGCCGCCCTAAGGCTGTCTTCACATGATCTCCTGAAGAGCCAATGTCACATGGTAGAAGGTAGGGTGAAAAAGAAGAACCTGCACTGAGTGGTTTTCCTGCCTGTGTTTGGTGGCTTTGTACAGCTTACGCCCCTCTGGGGGTCTGAAAGATGGCCGGAAGTGTCAGCAGCCTTTGTTAGTGTTCTTGGGAAGAGTAGGAATCTCTGCTTAGGTAGTGGTGGACTCTATGGGGCCGATTAGGATGGCGGGCGGACAAAGTGGGGGGACTTCGTTTTGCGGGACTGCCGCACCTATGACGGGCGGTCCCTTTTGCACCACAAAAGTGGTGCAAAAGGGACTGCCTGCCATAGGTGCGGCAGTCCTGCAAAACGAATTAGGATGCGCCCGCCACACTGGCGGACACATCCTGTATGTTTAAATTGTGGCGGGTGGCAGCACCCGCCACAATGTAAAAATAAACATGTTTCACATTTGCATGTACAACGTGGCAGGCACCGTGCAGTGCCTACCACCTTGTACATTCAAATGTAGGGGGGTACCATAGGTACCCACCACGTGCAGCACCCCACCCCCACTCGACTGGGATCCGCAACGGTCCCCCAAAGGCATTTTCCACCTGTCTTTTTGCGGCAGAAACTCTACCACAAAAGACAGGCATCCTAATACCCACGGCGGGGCCTGCACAGCACGCCTCCATTGCCCCATTGTGCCTGGTCCCGCAGGGCGGGCGGAAAAGGCCCACCTTGCGGGACCACGGCGGACGGTCTTTCTGTCCACCGAGGTACCTTTCCCCTTCCCACCGCCATACTAATTTGGCGATCGGAATTTTAAGGGTGAGGGCGGTAAATCTGCGACCGCTGGTCCGGCGGTCCTCACCGCTGGCCCGGCGGTCGCGGATTTACCGCCATCTTAATCGGCCCCTTTGTCTTCCCCCTGTTCTTAGTCTTGCACCCCCTTTGGCCCCTTGAAGGTTAGTGAGGCAGTGAGGGATCACTACCCGCACCCCCTCCTAACCCCCACTTCACACAATGAAAGTATCTCAAAGATTGACAGGGCTGCAGTATGCTTTGGCTGCTAATGAGCCCCCTAAGGGATGATGTCAGTAAGTACGGTACTGGGAAATCAAAAACAGCCCTGGCCAAAATGCTCAAACCAGCCTCGCTCCCTTGGCCTCCACCCATTCTCTCTCTCTATCTCTCCTTCTCTTCTCTCTCTCTTCTCCCTCTCTGATTTATTTCTCTTTATCTTCCTCCTCCGATCCTTCCCTCTTTATCTCTTTCAGCCTCCCTGTGCCTGATGGGGAACATGATAGAGTCACTAGTGCAGTGATTTCCCTTTTGGCCCACTTTGGCTTGCCTTTGTTTTATGTTTTAGGCGGACTCTGCCAGACATAATATATTTGTTTTTGCTGTACATGGTGCTTGCTATTCATGGACTCTTCTTGGGATTCTGTCTGCACATCTTGTTTAAAGTTGTTTCAAAAACATAGCAACGTAGTGTACTGTTTTTCTCTGCTCGTTCAGTATAATCTTCTGATGTTCCACCCTTTTACTCCATCCATCCACCCATCCATCCATCCATTCATCTATCAGGTACTGACATTGTAGAGAGACTCAGCCCCTACATTCTAATGTCCTCTCGTCCTAATACACAGGTCTGCTTTACTAGCAGAATGCGTGCAACACCAGGAGCAATCGAGGGCTTTCAAAACTGGATTCTAAGGCTACTGCCCGGCGGGGAAATGCCTGGTGGATAAAAGGCCTGTCCGGCGCTGATGTCAAGAGGCTCCATCTCTTCACCGAAGCGTCAAAGGGCCTGTATAGGTAATTCAATGTCTGCTCCTAAACCATGGTAGAAATACAATGTTGTGCTGCACTGCTCCAGGTCTACATGAGCAGTGCAGAATACAGGCCTTCAGTGTTGGCAGGGGCATTTCTCTAGGTGCCTGAAGGCGTGGCGCAGTGGGGTGCGTGGCTGACAAATATTCTTTCACATTTCTTCGTGAATCAAGATCTCAACTGGTCTTACCTCTCTCGTCCATTCCACAGGAGTACATCCCGTGCTTGGGTCCTTTAGGGAAAAACTCCAAAATTGCGGCCACAACATTTTTCACCTGTGTCCATAGTGTGCTTTCACCCAGATGCAAAACGCCCCATTTCGTCATTTGCATCAGGTAAATTTACTGTGTGGATTTCCACGTCTATTTCTGGAGGAAAAATCTCCTTCCACAAGTGCACAGCGGCTGAAAGACAAGGCCCAGACAGCACTCCCCTGCCACCCCCCGTTGAGCACACAATTCGCTTTCTGAAGTTCTGCTATTTGCATTGTTCCGTCTTCATGCGGACACCCAGGGAGGGCAGCTGGTAGAACCCACATCTGAGACATAGTACCGCAGGCTGCTGCCAGGAAGCAGTTCTGTTACAGGCCACCAGGGACTCCAGTGAGACATGAGTCAGGCGGGGGCGGGGCAGCACAGGCCACGTGACACTGATGGAGAATACGTGGTACCCATGCCTATCACACCCTGGAGTGCTTACCTCAGTTCACTTCCCCTTTCTAGCACATTAGAATGCACATTATTCCAAGTAAAATCTTGTTAATATTATGAGTGATGGATTCATTATCTTGGTTTATACAAGTGAAGAGGTTTCAGTCTTGAATATTCAGCACACACAGCTGTGCATAAATGTGTTCATTTACTATAATTAAATGTTAAACTTTTCTGAATCTAATTATGCATAGTGAATTTCATAATCTATGCAGCTTGCCTTCTGGGTAGAGGCCTCACGGTACTCCTCGGTACAAGTGTAATTTTGTGTTTTTTAATTTTGCTCAAAGTGCTAAATAGGATTTCCACGGAGCAGTACAGTCATGGGCCAAGGTGAGACCTGTGTTACATACAGGAACCGGTGTCCAATGCCTACATGCACATTTATGAGATCAGCATACCAGCACACAGTATCCTTGCTGTTTTTGCTAGTACCAGATTCTTTAAGTCTTTCCTCTTACTCTTTTAGGTATGACTTACTCCTGAGTTTTTGTTAATTAATCAGGTTGAATCATGGGAAAGATGCCTGTAAATCAGCTCCCTTGACTCAGGTTTGATTAATGGTTGACGTGTAGTCATAGATACCCGCCGGAGCCATGGGGTACCAATGATAGATGCTTAATTTGAGCCGGTGGTTTCGGGTGCTCAGCACCTGCACTTAATCATCAACACCAACTCTTTTCATGCGCACCAGTTAACGACACGTTCATTTATGGGAGGCACAGAGAGATTAAGTGATTTTCCCAGAATCACAGAATGTTGAGCCGAGGTCGAGACTCAAACCTGGTTTCCTAGCTCTAAAGTTGGCAGCTCTGGCCATTACACAACATCCTCTCCCCACTTTCATGGTCAGTAGTTGGTTCTGTTTTAGGCGGCGCTAACATGAGAAATGGGCTGGTGCTAGCTGCCTCCTGACGAGAGCCCCGGCACTTATTATTTTACAAATTAACCATTGGATGACCCCCCGTCCTGGACTGTGCCACCACCCTATTACAAGGACCGCAATGCGGAGCCAGACCTCAGGGCAAACGAGATTTTGAAATTAAAAAGAGGGGATGGTTCCAAGCAGACTGGCGGGTACAGTGCGATCCATCCATTTGGCTTCTTCAAATACTGGTGCTGGATACTTACTAAGGGCTGGATATTCCAAAACATTTTGTGGTCACAAACCTTAGGATTCACAAACTCACAAGGTGTGCCAACGTACACTGGGATTTTGCTATCTACTAAACCCATTTTGCAAGTAAGTAAAACCATTCAAATTGGGTTTACAAACTTGTTCCCAATCACAATTAGGAGGGAAGTAAACTCTTACCTCCTATTTGCACATTCCAATGAGATGTACAATGGTTTGTAAACACACTCAGAGGAGAAGGCAACCTATTAGCAAAGTTGACTTAGTCCTTGTTGTACAACTTTCCGTTTAAGACCTGTGTCAGACAACTTTAAAGGAACACAAGCTTCCAGGCTGGGATGCAAAAGTAGAGATTGTAGTCTTCTGCCCCTTGCAGGCCACCATTCCTGTATTTGTCGATAATCACAGGGGTGTAAGCATGGCACTGCCTAATTAATAATATTCATTAGGTTGCTCCTTCTGTGGCATCCTGCAATTGGAGATTTTAGTACAAAGATTGCATTGCAAAATCAAAGACAGGTCACAAAAAGTCGGTGCTCAATTTGTGGCCACTATTTGAGACTTGTCTATTTGTTCATCAGTGCCTAAGTTCATACATAGAGGTAAGATATGAGTGAGGTATGTGCCTGGTTTCTGGGTAAGTTGCCCCAATAGTAAATCTTGAGTTCAAGAGTGCGCCTATGCTTTAAGCCTGGACGGTAGCATTGCACAAGACATTATGCAAGTTCAGGTTAACACCTCCCCTCCAGACATAATCATATTTCGCCTATGTTGAGGTTGTGACTATGGCACCCCATATACTGCGGAGTTTCCTTTGAACCATTATCTATTTAAGGCAGTATCCATTATACACAGAGCAGTAAATACCAGAAAAGCCCAGATTTTCTGGCTTCCAAGTTTACTATATACTGGTTAAACGGTTCCCTCTGCCCCTCAAATTTGTTTTCCCTTGTTTTACACAGGGCAAGACCAGTGGCCAGTTTTTCTCTATAGCCGCATGTAAAAGGTGAAGTTCTTTGCCCTGTAAACGTCGAATGGAATCAAATGTGAATATCTTCAGGAATTTTCTGAAAACGTGGCTTTGTAAGAAATTGATATTTTCCCTATTCCTAGGTCATCCCTCATTCATACTCTTTTTTTTAAGGTTTAATTTGTTGTCTCTTCTACTCAATGCTCAGAAGCTAAGTGACCATACACTTTGGAAATCACGGATTACAAAAACATAACTGTCTATTTTAGTCTTCTTTTCCCAGAGAATGGAGTAGACAGCCAGAGTGCTGGCTGGAACAGGGTTAAATGTAATCCATGCTGGGTGTATGTTCTGACCAGGCTCTGGCTTTCGAGAGGGATGGGAGCTCATCAGAAGAGGTCCTTTTCCTCCGGGCTTAGCAAGGTGATGGAGAACAGGAGGACACACTTGTACAACACAATCCTCAATATGGCCCCCAAAAGATACTCAATTGACTGTGTCATGGGATCTCACAAACACATGGGTTGTTGCAAACTTGCAGGTTTCTTTGTGTACGTTGCAATCTTGCAAGATCAATGAAACTGGCCTTAGTGAGAGGGCAGGTGTGGCAAGCTTTGACCACCTCCGTTCCAGTGTTATCGACAATATAGTATTCTCCCAACAATCTGTGTTCATTGGGAACTGAAATAAGGTTGACCCCACAACAATGACCTCAAAACCTTAATACAGTTGTCATACAGTGAACCTTCCTGCCCAACCACAGTCACCTACATGCAATAACTTTATAGTGGGACCAGCCTAGAAGGAGACAGTAATGAGTCGAAACCCCACCAAATTGTGGGCAGGAATCCACCGTATGTAAGCAATATGGTGCATTCCTATCCTTTCTGCCTGTGCTGGCGCCGTTTTGGCCATTTCAGCCAGGATTGTTTTTAAGCAGGGAGGGACACCTTCCTGCACAAAAAGAATCCTACGAGGCGTTTTCCTCTTTCTATGTGTGCTGCAAAATGCAGCACACATAGAAAGAGAAACAAACAAGGAGAAATAAACATATTTCTCCTCGTTACTCCTCACCTCAGGAGGGGTACAGATTTGGTTCCCCACCAGGTTTACATGTTTTTGTAAATCTGGGGCAGCGTCAAAATCCATGGGTGCTGCATGGGAAAACCCACCGAAACGGATCACTGACAGAATATCGAGGAGCAAAATATCGACCTACCTATAGAATACCAGAATATCGACTTCCTATCTACAAACAGGTAAGTACAAAAATATCGACTCCAAAATATCGATTGTAAAAGATATAGACAGTCAAAATATCGATTTTTTTTAAATGTCTTAAAAGTAATTTAAAATTAATATAATAATAAATATAATTAATTTAAACATACTTAAAATACTTAAATAAACTTATAATTAATAAATAATTAATGTAACTTAAAAAAAAGAAATAATAATTTTAATACATATATATTTATATATATATATACATATTATTAACAAAACATATACAATATTTTTACCGTAGGATAGCGAGAGGGTTAAATTTACTATTACCACTCCAGTGAGTGCAACAGTAGGGAAAGCGTTGGATAGCGTAGGGGTAAAAATTACTATTCCCACTCCAGAGAGTGCAACAGTAGGGAAAGCGTTGGATAGCGTAGGGGTTTAAATTACTATTCCAACTCCAATGGGTGCAACAGTAGGGAAAGCGTTGGATAGCGTAGGGGTAAAAATTACTATTCCCACTCCAGAGAGTGCAACAGTAGGGAAAGTAAATACTTTATATATAAATAAAAATAACATAAATATTAATACCAATTACAACTGAATTTAAATAATTAACATTTTTATATATTATATTAATTAATCAATTATAAATACAAATAAAAATTTATTTTTAGTAATAATTACCTACTAATACAAATCATTTACCAATTAACAATAAATTAATTAACAAAATAAAAAAAATTAAAAATGAGATCAAAAAATAAAATTTTTAAAAATGTCATTCATTACAATTAAATTACTTCCCACCCTATTCCCCTATAAACCCACAACCCACTACAGAAAATACATTAATTAAATTAACATAATTATCAATTAATCAATTATTTAAAAATTAATTAACAGTTATATTTTAATTAATTACCATTTAATAATTAATTAACAATTAATTCAAAATATATACCAATAAATAAATTAACATATTTACCTAATTAGAATTAAATTACTTCCCACCCTATTCCCCTCTAAACCCACAACCCGCTACAGAAAATACATTACTAACATTAACATATTTATGAATTAATCAATTAAAATTAATGACCAATTATATTTTAATTAATTAACAATTAATTAACAATTAATTCAAAATATATACCAATAAATAAATTAACATATTTAATTAATTATAATTAAATTACTTCCCACCCTATTCCCCTATAAACCCACAGCCCGCTACAGAAAATAAATTACTAACATTAACATATTTAACAATTAATCAATAAAAAATAATTACCAATTATATTTTAATTAATTACTAATTACTAATTAATTAACAATTAACTCAAAACAAATACCAATAAATAAAAGAACATATTTAATAAATTATTATTAAATTACTTCCCACCCTATTCCCCTATAAACCCACAACCCGCTACAGAATTATATTACACAAAAATTAAAAATAATATTAACTTACTTACCTAAAATTTGATATTTTTGTTGTCTATATTCTGTCCATTCGATATTTTGTCCATTCTATATTTTTGAATCGATATTAATGCTATTCTATTCGATATTAATACTATTCTATTCGATATTTTGGTAGTCTATATTCTGTCTAGTCGATATTATGTCTATTCTATATTTTTTACTCAATATTATTGCTACTCGATATTAAAAATTCGATATTTTGACTGTACACCCACCGAAACAGCCATGGAACGACTCCCGGGTGGAGAGTAAGGCAACGCAGTGATTTGCGCTGTGTCGCCTTGCCCATGATTTATGAGGCCACTCAAAGCCAAGCAGGATGACTTTGAGTGACCTAATAAATCTTTATGAAAGCACTGCATCACGCCAGTTTACATGGTGCAAAAGTGATGCAGGACTCTGTAAGTAAGCCCCTTGGATTCTAACTGCTTGTAATGTACGGTATTACTCACCTTGGCTCTAATAGCCCATTTCCACATCAACTATCAGTACAAGAAATGGTATGGGGTGATAGCACAGGGTGCAATGGTGCCACAGAGGGAGGGCAAGGAAGTAACAAGTTCAAGGTAGTCAGCAATCAGCCCCCCAAACGCTAGTAGGGCAGCGAAATCCAGCTTGCCGCACCTAACCTGTTTCCCCAAAACAATAATTGAAGACAGGTATTTTGATCACTTTGTGCACACAATATCAGCACCTGCTGCCAAGATGCAGCCCTAAAAAGGACATTTCAGATTGTAACATAGTAAAGGTGCACCACTACTAGTAAGAGTAAGAATAAATATCAGAGAGATTTCTAAATGATGTGCAATTCTTTTTTATTCTTGTTCTGTAAAAGGTATATATGTCACCAATTTTTACAGCAGAAACAGCCAACGCGTTTTGTCCATAACTATGGACTTCTTCAGGGCACGAAGTAATAATAGGATAATATCATCAGATGAAACAAAGGTGCACAACTGCCTCCTTCATATGGAACGTATGTAGATAAGGTTCAGTAGTTCGTCGACCTCCAAAAGGGCTTATAGGAATGACATATCGCAGTGTCTGTAGAACCAATCTAAGAGCATGAGGTAAGAGCTCCTGACATGCTACTTGTTTCTGTTATGTAGTCAACAGTCAGTCCCTGTTGGATGATTAAGACCAGATTAGCAAAAAGACAAAAAGAACAGAAGAGAGTGAAAGGAAGTTCACATCCTGAGCCCCTCCCCCCCAATAGACCCACATCACCCTCCCACCTCAGAAACCTGAACTGGCTCCCCATCCAGGAGAGATGCCAGTCCAAGATCTTCAGGCCCGCTTACTAAGCCTTACATGACCAAGAACCATCCTACATCAACCATAGACTGGATTTCTACCTGCCTGCAAGACACTTGCACTCCTCCTCACTCGCCCTTGGACTTACCCCCTGTATCCATCGCAGTGGGGGCTGCTCCTTCTCCTACATCCCCACCAACTCCTGGAACGGCTTGCCTCTCCACCTCCGAATGGGACCCTCCCTGGGGGACTTCAGGAAGAAGCTCAAGACCTGGCTTTTGGGTGGAGACACGCCACCCTCAGCACCTTGATAACCCTAAGGGTGATAGTGTTGCACTTTACAGATGCTCTTTGATTTACTGATAGGTGTCTCATGCTTACATAGTACCAGTGATTTACTACAATTCCGCTATCATGGGCAACTTTTCGATTCCATTGTTCAGTATCCACGGACTTATCGGGCAGCACTTAGAATTCTTTGTTTAACATGATGTATGGTAAAAGCATGCATGGGCCTGATTTTTCTTTGCAGATTTCTTCATATGAGGCTTACGAAATGTTGCTAGATTTCGAAGGTGTAAAATGTTGCATCACTATTACGTACGGGTGACTTTTTTTAGCATAAAATGTCTAGTGGGAGACATTTGCTCGTCAAAACCCGCCTCTTGCTGGTATCTCAAATGACTTGACTTCTAGGTTTAAATAAAATAGTGAATTTTGTTATACATTTAGTTTTTATGTAATACTGCCAATAAATTAAATACAATTTTGCGCTCTCCTAGTGGTAAAAGGAAAAGCAACAAAATGTGGCATTGTCCGGTGCGTAACCGAGGTCCCCTGCAGCCCCTGCGGTCCGGGGGGCGGCAGGCTTCCCCATACTGGAGGGGGCCCCTCAGCCTTCTATGGTGTAAGTGTGACTGCCACAAGGAGCGTCAGGCCTGACAATGCACAGCAAGTCCAGTTTAGCTTCAGTGTCTTTGGACTTGTGGCAGTGCGGTGTCAAAACTGAAATTATAAACTTTGGGGCAGATCTACGAGGGAGTGCCGCAGCGCGGCACCGCAAGCCCTTTGGCTGCGCCACGCTGCGGCACTTCGGAAGCACAGGGATTCGACATATTTTCAAGAATATGTCGCATCTCTGTGCTTCCCCCTGCCCTGGCGCACAAACTGCAGTCATGTACCAGCGCAGGCACCCTTGCACCATTGTGCAAGGATGCCTGCGTCGTGGGGAGATTGTTTTTGTGCAGGAAGGGGCAACTTCCTGCACAAAAACAATCACTACAGGCTTCTTCCTCCTTCCATGCGTGCTGTAGAATGCAGCACGCATTGAAAGAGGAAAAAACGAGGAGAAATGAAAGCATTTCTCCTCGTTGTGCCTCGCTACATCACCCCTGGGGTGGCGTAGCATTCACCTGCATCTCCAGAGTTACGATTTCTCGTAAATCTGGGAATGTGTCTTGTTCCATGGGTGTTGAGTGGGAACACCCACAGCGACACGCATGGAACGCCCCTTCAACGCAAAGTGCTGCATGTGAAGGGGCCCTATTTACAAGGAGAGTAAAAGCCACGAAGGGTGGCTTTTCCTCTCCTTGTAAATATGGAGGAGCCCCCTGTGCCACCAGTACGTCACGAAAAGTGACGTACTGGTGGAGCATGGAGCTTGTAAATCTGCCTCTTTGTTTCTTGCCGATGTAGCGAGGCCTGGAAGGAAAGGCCCTCCCCAGGGCACTGGGGTACCGAAACAATGAGACCAGAGAGCTGCGGCCAGAAGAAGGTTAAAAGGCAGGACAAAAGAAAAGGCATTATAGAGAGGATGGGTTCTCATGGCTAGATTGCTGACTTTGCAGCTGGGAAACCAAGGTTCGAGTCTCAGGGTCGATTCCAGAACCTGTGATTCTGGGCAAATCACTTTATCTCCCCGTGCCTACCAAAAAACTGAATGTGTCCTTGTGTAATGTAAGTGGTGCTAATGTAAAGCGCTCCAATACCATCGGGTCGAGTTCGCACCATATAAATCTGCAAAAAATCATAAATTAAAAAAATTATAGAGAGACTGCTGAAACTATGGGCCATATTTAACAAAAAGTTATGCAGCGCAGCGTCACCTTGCTGCGCTGTTGTACAGGAAATGTGCAAGAATGCACTGTATTAATCACAATAAGGCACATTTATGCGTTTTTCCTGCGCTGGCGCACAATGGGCTGGAAGCCTGTGTTGGGCACCTTGGGCACCTTCCTGCACAAAAACAATCCCCTGAGGCATTTTCCTCTTTCTATGTGTGCTTCAGATTGCAGTACACATAGCGGGGTATTCTCAAGAACGTGTGATAACCATTGCAAATTTAGCTTAATGTAACTTTGCACATCGCAGTCTATCGCAGGAAAATAACACCATGGTAATGTGGTATTCTCAAGCCGGCGGTACCATACAATAGGCACACGATAACGCGTCAAATGCTCGCGATAAAGTCAACGCGACACCGCAAAAATGCAAAACCCGAACGTAAAAAAAGCTCTGATGAGGCCAATCACGATACAAAAATCAGCGAAAACCAGCGACAGGCCTGCAATTCCCACTCATCATGCGGGAAAATGCACTATAAAAGCAACAACAACAAAAAAGGACATAAAAAGAAACTGCGTAGCACCATGGATGCAACCTGACTGAGTGCAGAGGCCAACGCGAACCCCACAAGCCCTACAGACGACCAGCAAGGAACCTGGGGGTCGGGTAAGGCCAAGGAGAAGAGGAAGAGGCAGACGGGGTGCAGTCCGCAGGAAAACCAGATCAGCGTCACGGAGGTGACAGAACACTACCATCCAGTCAACGTCAAAATTACAAACGTGAATTCAGTCGTAGTGCCGAGGATGTCTATGGAGGAGGACAAGAGGTGCTGGCATGATTTGAAAAGCCAAATCAAGCACAACCCCGCTGCCAACAGGAAGGCAGCAACAGCGACAGGAGGTGAAAGTCCTGCGCCACAGGAGGAGCCGGATGAAACGGACGCCATAGTCATCAGGGTGGAGACGGCGCAGGGAGTTGTGAGTCCGGACACAGCTCGATAGGACCTGATGCAACATCAACAAGGTGAGTAACGACCAGGGCCTGGGGAAATGGGGGAGATGGGCACAATGGCACACATGCACAACGATGTGTAGCACACTGCACACCCACAATGACTCAGGATCATGTCTCTGATCCCCGTGGCACACTGCGGCACACACACATAGCAATAACAGCACATCAGACGACAATAACACCGACACTGCAGAACAGAGGACACAACTGGGTCTGCACATGCGCAGAAACAGGCCAATCACATCTAACACAGCAGGAAACTGTGAGATGGAGATGCACGTGTACAACCACACATCCGTCACGTCCTAATGTTCACTGTTCCTCATCAAATATACAGCACCTCCCAGTCACAATGTACATTGTCATACAGTCTGCATGTAAACTACAACAATGCGCCATCATACATGTCAACACAATGTCAACATGCAGCTCCCCTTCACATTGCAGAGGGACAAACAACACCTCCAGCAGAGCAGATCAGACTACTCATCAGTGATGCTGGAGAGGACCATCACACCTTAAACACCATCGCCCTACAACAGTCCATGGGCATCCTAGGCAACCCAACCCCAGGAGCAGGGCAGCCAAGCTACACAGAGGAGTCCTCAGCCCCTGCACAGACCACACAGCAGGAACCACCCGCCACCATGGCTGGCTCCCAACACTTCACCTAGGCACACATCGCATTCCAATGCCAGGTGCCAGAATGCCAAAAGGAGGAGGACAAACAGGTGCGGGTGGGGTCAGAGCACATGGAAGCCGAAGCAGATCACATACGTGGGTGTTCACGTCCCATCAGGGGACCACCTACACCCGAAGGAGACTCACACCTCGACAGATGCACATGCATGTGTACATTTCCTGCAATTAACCATGCCCAGAACCCCGGAATCATCATTCACACCCCCACTCTGGACTTCTGTACGACGGTCCAGTCCACTCCTCTTACGCATTGAATGGGTGACGACAAAGCTACATGTCCAAGGTCTTACCCGCTGCCACCGGGGACATGGTTGCTTCCGCTCTACACAGTACAATGTAATGTTTTAGGCCCCGGGGCCCTCATGCATACATCATGACCACACGGACACATGCAGATAGTTTGTGTAACTGGCTACGGGCACGTGCGCCCGGCCCCTTTATTGGCAGGGTAACATGTTTAGTGACGCCTGTGCTGGATGGGTGTGGCGTGAGTGTAAGCCAGCCCGCATGGAGTGGTTGGTACTGGCAACAACTTGAACAGTGAACACCAGTAAAACAGAAACAGAAAAAAACAGCATTACAGAGACAACTGTGGAGCATCATGATGGTAGCCGGAGCAAGTACAGAGGTCACCAAATCTGCAAATAGAAGTGTCTGTTAGTTGAGGTGCACTGAGTTAGTGGCACCTGGAGTGCTGAGCAGGGTATCGGGCAGATGATGGCATCCACCGCAGGTGTGAGCAACTCCGTTGGTCTGCCAGTACGGCTGTTTCAACTCTGGCAGTTGGCGTTTGGAGGTGGTTCTGGCGAGTGCCTCCTGCGGTGATGCGACGTCCGGGCCGGTTATAACTCGATTTGATGTGTAAGCCCTGGTGGACCGCAGTTGAGGCCGGAGGCAGTAGACAGCGCAGGGCTACAGACACATGGCGTTGAGGACCTCAAGGCCATTCTCTCAGAGGCCATCCAATATCTCACTGGACAGGGTCCCTAACTTGAGCTGCACAGAGTTAGTGGCCCTGGATGCACTGCGGACGGCACAGGTAAACCCCCATAGGACAGTGACTTGCGGTGCGGTGAGATGGGCCACGCAAGCTGAGTGGGTCCTCATTGATGTCCGAGGTGAATGTGGCGGAGTGTTGCGGGTGACAGTGGAAGGTGTCCTCCAGGGCATGATGCAGGTGGTCGAAGCCATCCGTAAGGGGCAAATTAAGAAGAGGAATGCTACAGCCTCATTTACACCACAAAATCAGTATCACCCACATGATGCTGAAGACAACCCCCAGGCCATGGACTCAGTCACTACCAAAGTTCAACTAGAAAGTCTCCATGGCTGTCAGGGAACAGACTTAATGGCACCGGAGCTGAAAGGTTATGCAGTCTGCAATGAGGCCTGTACAATGAAATCAAATCTGCCATAAATAAATCAAGACTGAATTCCCAATGTGTGACCTACTTGACCGCAGTGTAGGCCTGAGGCAGCTGTCAGTAGGGGACACAGCCACGTGTTGTTGGCTCGCGATGCACAGAGTTAGAGACACCAGAGCAGTTGTTGGCAGTGTTCGATCACCTCCGTAATGAGGATCCTTTTTTCCTCCAGACAGCACCATGTCTTCCTCTCACTCCTGTCCATGCGTTCAATGATATGAACTCTGCCATACACAAATCAAGACTCAGTTCCAACTGTGTGACCTACTCGACCGCAGTGTAGGCAGAAGGCAGTAGTCAGCAAGGGACCACAGACAGGTGTCGTGTGGATGCTATGCACCACATCGTAGGGAGTACAGTGTTATGAACTCTGCCATAAAATGTGTACTCTGCCATTGCGTAATCAATCAAGACTCAGTTCCAAATGTGTGACCGACCTGGCAGCTGTGTAGGCCGGTGGAGTATGTCAACGAGAAAGGAGTACTGTGGGCCTGTGTTGCAGAGGCCGTGATGGTCTGAGGAGGCTGCTAAGCTCGCGGGCCTCGGGCCTGGGGCTTGCACCGGCACATGGTGGGCCCTCCTTCACACACGCCGTTGTCAGCAGGTGAGCAGTGAGGCCTGGCTGCGGAGGGGCGGGCATGATGGGTCGGGGACCAGTGGCCTTGGGTACAGCAGGCACACAGGATCGCAGGCAACACCGCTCACGGAGATGGCGTCGGCCTCATGGCGGGCTGGGAGGCTCCGCCCTGGCAGAGATGTTGGGCATTCCAGAAGAGAATCACACCCAGAGCAACGTGCTTTTAATTCACACCCCAACGCTGGCGTACGCAGGGCTGGCCCGCTCCGCTCACGCTTACAGGGGGGTTCATCACAAGCTACATTTCCGGGATCTTCCCCACTGGCTGAGGTGACATGGTTGCATCCACTGTCCACTACACTCCATACACCAGCAGTGCATGTGGACATGGATATGTCTGTGGTCTACATACTGCAGTCTGTCCAGCACATCTCCGCCACACTTAGCATTGTGTACCTTCTCATTCATGGGTCACTTGCCTTCGTCGCACATGCCTGGTTCCCGTCTCTCCCCACATTCCGCTATTGTGTGGCTGAGGTGCCATGCCGTTGATGGCTCATGTACCTGGCTAACCCAGGTTGCCACAGTAAGTTATGCTGTTGTGTCTGATGGGTGGGCATGTTTTTTGGCATGTTGAATGTGAGTCTGTGACGTGTACATTCCCAGAATTGTGATTTACATGATTGTGGAGTTGGGGGGTGTGGTGTGTTCATTTGGTACTTGCCAGCGAGCAGGGCATTTCCATGGGTGCCATCCTGTTAGCGCTGGTTGATGATAGACAGTCAGTAGAAGTAGGAATCATGCACACTGCCTAGGTAGTTGGCCACGACGTTGGTGGCGATTCCCAGGTGGTCCACTGTTTCCTGCACATTGATGGAATGTGTGTGGTTTCTGTTGAGGTAATTGTGTGCAGTGTCACCAGGGGGCACGAGTAAGACATGTGTGCAGTCAATTGCCCCCTAACACTTGTGGCAAGCCAGCTATGGTGTATGGTCATGGCTTGGTCTCCAGCTGTTCCTGCGCAGTGTGGTGGGAGTATAGGTACTGGGGTACCAAGCTGATGATGACACCCAAGACAGTTGTGCTGAACTTTAATAGGGCTGGCTGTGAGACTCCTCCAACTCTGGCTGTTGTTGGTTGGAAGGTCCCAGAGGCCAACATGTGCAGCACAGCCAGCAGCTTTGTCTGCGGAGGAATGTTGGTTGTCCACTGTGTTGGTACCATCAGCCTGTGGGCAATGAGGGTCAGGATGGGTAGGATTGTTGTCCTTTGGAGCCTCTAGTGGGCAATGACATTCTCTGGTGTTGGATCTGTGTGGTTGTGCATTTTCCGAAGGTCTGCTGTCTTGCTCTGCGCTGCCTCTGTGGTGGTCTGGGGCGAGGGGGTTGTGGTCCTGAGTGTGGTGGAGGTGGGCGTTGTGGCCCTGTTGGGGCTCCGAGCTGCATGATCAGTGGCTCCATGGCATCTGTTGGTCTTCAGGTGTGACTGTGGTCTGGGCTCCCTTTTCTGGTGCCGGTCTGTCGTCCGACTTTGCACGAGGTGAGAGCAGGTGTTAATTTCCTGCTGCTAACACGCTTTATTGCATGTTTTGTGATCTCATCGCCGATCTGGCTGGTCGTTGAGAATGTTGAGGTTTGGTTTTGTCGCTGCTTTTTCCTCAGGAACGCCTACTCTGCATCTCATTGGCGATAGTTGCTGGTGTCATCCGTGGTGATGTTTTTTGAGGATGCTATCGCCGGAAAACTGGTGATTTTGGCTGTTTGCACCAGCTTGTGAATGGGGCGATAACTTTATTGCCAATTTGGCTGCGATAACGTGCCAATAACTTGGCGATAAGTCCTTGAGAATATGCCCCATAGAAAGACGAACATTATTTCTCCTCATTATGCCTCACTTGGGAAGGCGTTGCATTTTGGCGCATACCCAGGTCTACCAGTAATGGTAAATCTGGGAATGTGTCAGAACACAAACATCCATGCAACTTCCACGGAATGCCAACCTGGGGCAGAGTAACGCAAGGCAGCGATTTACGCTGTGTTGCGTTACTCTGGATTTCTCAAGCCACTCAGCCACACAAAGTGGTCTTGCATGGCTTGATAAATTGCATTTTGGGGTTGTGTCACGCATGCATCATGTTGCGTTGTACAAAAGCCACATAATCCCTTGATAAATAGGGCTCTATATTTATATGTACGTTGTACAGCTGCAAACAACACGTTATTACAGACTTTTCTAAAGGCGGTACAGGGCAGAGCATGGCTTATGCGCCCCTTAATCATATCTTGCAAGGGGCCCCCTCACATTTTGTTGCTAATTTATAAGCAATGCACACCTTGTTTTAAATATTTGTGGTTCCTTTGGCTGGCTGCATTATCTCCAATGCAATGTATGGGGCCAATTCACAAATATTACATGGAATATGGTTGACTTACTCTCTGTGTAAATTACTTTTGTGCCTACGCAGAACTAGCCATTATCGCTAATTCAAACACTTGTCAGATTTATGCAATTCACAGAAACTATGCCATTTTGGCAACAGGGTTGGCTGAATTTAATTTGCATAATTTCACTGAAAATTGAAAACGTACTGAGTTATGACACAGTAAAACTGGAATATATCCTACTTTGGCCCCAAATCTATTGGCCTGAGGAAATTGGAAAAACAATTCACAAATTGCATACATTTGCTGTAAGAGAAATTACAAATTAAATCAATTTGCTGCAAAATAAATCACAACTATAAAAAAGAAAACAGAACGTGCCAGACACACAAATTGATTAACCCAAATGAAATGATTGGGCATTCGACATCCAAATACAGCAATTAACCTCCTCTAATTTGTGTTCTGTCGAATTAGGAAATGCTTCATTATTTATGAAAAGAAAATGAAATATTCACCCAACCCTTTTCTGGTTAGGGCACAGAATTTGCGGATAATCAAATGGATTGTATAACTCGCACTCTTGCAGGTATACAGAAACTTGGATAAAGTCCATTAATCGTGATAAGGGCAACTCTCTTCAAGGAGAAGGTACTTTCAAAATCGAATTTTTCATTAACCTTCAGGAAAGGTTAAAAGAACCTAAGAACAAACGTCTGCAGAACAGAGACTAGCTTACCTAAACTGCTACGAGGAAGCCAGGAAATGCCAGCAAGATTTTCAGATGTGGGGGTTTAAACGCCATCAAGCTAAACTGAGCTAGGAAATTAACAATTTATGGAACTGAATGCAAGTTTGTGCACTGTTGCAGCCCCCTCCCAAACTTGATAGCTCAAATGACTAATGACTTTCCTGAAGTAACGGAGGTAAGGCAGGTAAAGAAGGAGTGCATGTTAGGTGTTCTGCGTTTTCCAGTTCCTACAGTAAATGCACAATCAATCAATCAATCACTGCATTTATAAAGCGCGCTACATACCCGTGAGGGTCTCAAGGTGCTGGGGGGTGAGGGGGGCCGCTAATGATCGAAGAGCCAGGTTTTGAGGAGTCTTCTGAAGGCCAGCAGGTCCTGACTCTGTCGTAGGCTGGTGGGGAGAGCGTTCCAGGTCTTGGCGGCGAGGTAGGAGAAGGATCTTCTGCCGGCGGTGACCCTTCGGATATGGGGAACTGTGATGAGGGCGAGGTTGGCTGAACGGAGGCTTCGGGTGGGGGTGTGGAAGCTGAGTCGGTTGTTGAGGTATGCAGGTCCGGTGTTGTGAAGGGCTTTGTGTGCGTGGATGAGGAGCTTGAAGGTGATCCTCTTGTTGACGGGGAGCCAGTGGAGGCCTCTCAGGTGGGGTGTGATGTAGCTGCGTCGGGGGACGTCGAGGATCAGTCGTGCCGAGGCGTTCTGGATTCGTTGCAGTCGTCTCAGGAGCTTGGTTGTTGTTCCTGAGTAGAGGGTGTTCCCGTAGTCGAGTCTGCTGGTGACGAGGGCCTGGGTGACGGTTTTCCTCGTGTCGGGAGGGATCCATTTGAAGATCCTGCGGAGCATGCGGAGGGTGTTGAAGCAGCACGTGGAGACGGCGTTGACTTGCCTGGTCATGGAGAGGGTGGAGTCGAGGATGACCCCCAGGTTGCGTGCGTGGTCTGTGGGTTCCGGGGCTGTTCCTAGCGATGTGGGCCACCAGGCTGATGGTGTGGGTCAGAGAATGAGGACCTCCATCTTGTCAGTTCAGCTTCAGTCTGCTGTCCTTCATCCAGTCGGCTACGGCCTTCATTCCTCTGTGGAGGTTGGCTTTGGCGGTGTGGGGGTCTTCGGTGAGGGATATGATCAGCTGGGTGTCACGGCGTAGGAGATGATGTTGAGGTTATGTTGTCTTGCGACGTGGGCGAGCGGTGCCATGTAGTGCCATAAGCAGGGGCTGCTCCTCCATTTGATCAGAGTGGTGGGGCGTCACCCCACAAACCCCAGAGCTGAAAAAGAAAACGGTAATGACGTTTTATTAATACCATTTAATTTTTCAGCAAGCCATCACAAAATAAGGCCCTCATTATGATGTCTTGGTTTGAATTCCGACCGCCATATTAGGATTACGGCTTTCCGAATTCAAACTGAGAGGCTGTCAGCCAGTCGGAAACCCACCATAATCCCATGCGGATGGCGTTTCAGCCATCAGGATTATAATGTTGATTTCTGACAGGCTTTTCATGTTGGGCTTTCTGACATTAAAAGTCTGTTGGAAGGCACCCTTTGGGGCCCCTAGCAGGGCCCTTTCTCCCTGCGGCCTCTGGTTGTGGGGCGAGTAATCTGTGCACCTTGTGGCAGGCACCATGAGGTACCTGCCACAAGGTGCCAGGATTCACACAAACTCCCATAGAGAAATGGGAGTTTGCGACCGCACAATGTGGGTCGCATTGAAATACGGTTGGTAGGTTCCCACACCAAGACGGTGTTGTCTGAGGCATCTCTGACCGACATCGTAATAGAGGCCTAAGTGTCAGGAAGAAACGGGGCCAGTGCTGATGAGTGGCAGCAGCAGGGAGCTAAGCGCTTTAAAATGTGCATGTCTGTTTGGCTGACCTTCTTGGGATGGCCAGTCTGACATATACATGATAACGCCGGATTCTTATCTTATCTTTTATCTTATCTCACTATTACTAAGAATCCTCAGTCGACTGGATCTTTTTATCTTCTAGGAAGTGGAAAGAAGAGTCCTTATCACAAACAATATGTACCAATCAACTTAGACTAGGAAAAGACCACTGACTCCAACTTACAATTTAGAGATTTTATTACAAAGCCAAAATAACTGAACATACAAACACCTCCTAACGAGGATGAAACAATACATGGGCACTAATACAACAAGCATTGTATGTACCAGTCTGATTCGGTGTAGCATAAAAAGGATCAATATTTCTAGAAAAATCAGGCATGCATCAACAGCTCCAATGTCTAAGTCAGTCTTCATCAGCTACATCAAAAAGAGAAAGAATCAGTTAGTTCTATCCCTACTCTAGCACTAAGGGGACATCCCTGCTTAGCATTTCCCACCCCAAATCGAGAAAAGGTGTCAGCTCGTGAAGACTTTCTAAGAAGTACATTGCATAAGTCAATGGTCAAAGCTAAATCTCTCTTCTAAGTATCGATCCCTCTCTTCTCTTCCTAACCGCTCTCTGCTCCCATCTGCTCTTCTTTGCTGCTCCTCCCTCGGGGCACAGTCCTTAATACAAAACGAACAACTCATAAAACACGGCCCGAAACACCTCCTTTGGCTGATCACCTCTGGAAGGTAACTTTCCAGAAACTTGCACTCCGTCCAATAACGGTTGATACAACCTTGGGTCTCAGGCTTCTCCAGCGAGAATCCAATTATCATCATTCCAAGATACACTGTAGCAGGTCTCCTCCATATCTAACTCCTAAAACAAAGAGCATCAGTCTAACTAATGAAGACGAAAGCATCTGAATCGAAATAACTTTGCTCGTACATGAAATCTGCTTACTTCCTTCAACTGAGAGCTCTCCCAGGGAAACACATTTCGGGCCTACATAATTCAGCTAACATAAGAAATAATTAGGCTTTTTGCTGCAAAACGTGAACATCCATTTAGGCTGTACACATCAAGGATTACACATTTTAAACATTTCAGTTATATGCATTGCATTTCTTCACTTTAAGCACAATTTGTCACTTCTTCACGTGCAGATTCTATATTTCACGTTTAAATCTAATGCATTTACATTAAATGTGGATTAATTCACTAAGGGCCAGATGTAGGTCGCCATTTACTGGTCGGTAACGGCCGATTTCGGCCGTTACCGACCAGTATTTGGGATTTGGCATGTAGGGGGCATCTCATTTACAGAATCGGTATATTTACCGATTCGGTAAATATACAGAATCGGTAAAATACAGAATCGGTAAATTTACTGAATCTGTAAATCAAGATGTAGGTGGCACTTCAAAGAGTGCCACAGGCCCTTTAGGAGTCGGTATTTACCACCCAATCCTATTGGGTGGTAAAATACCGAATTCCAGTGTACATGCACATCTGTGCATGTACACCTATGCCATGTGACACACAGACATGCCCTTAGGGCATGTCTGTGTGCCACATGGCACACAAGCCTGCATTTGGGGTGCTACAGGGTGTCAAAGTGACACCCAGTTCCCCCTGCCAGGATTCGGTATACCGAATCGGTATTTTCCATTGATTCCTATGGGCTTCAAAGCCCAGTTTCCATTGATTCCTATGGGCTTCAAAGCCCATAGGAATCAATGGGAAATACCGATTCGGTAAATACCGAATCTTACAGATTCAGTAATTGTAAATTAAAAATTACCTACATCTGCCACCTTCCAATTTACCGATTCATAAATACCGAATCGGTAAAATTCAGTATTTATGAGTCGGTAAATTAGATTTACCTACATCGGGGCCTAGGCACTTTGCACTTTTACATTTACACTTACATTTTGCACTTTTACATTTACGATTATAACACAAACTACATTTTTAACATGACATTCACATTATTCGTTATTACATTCACATTTCTAATGATTATCTGCTAATATGACTCAAGAGTACATATGGGTGCGGACTGTCAGTGATTATGATGGGGAACATCCTTTTCAACGCAACCTTTACCACGCAGTGCTGTTACAACGCAGGCTTTACCACGAAAACCATTACAACGCATTGCACTGGGGGGCGCTCTAGGATAAGTAATAGTTTAATTTACTATCCAACACCTTCCCTACTATCCACGGGGACTGGAGTTGGAATAGTAAATTAAACTATTCACTATCCAGCACCCCCCAAAGCAATGCGTTGTAACAGCATGCGTGGTAAAAGCATGCGTTGTAACAACGTACATCCGATTATGATGCACCCTTACAATTTTCAAAACATTTTAGCGCCCCCTTTGATGACTAGTGTCATCACCAAAAATCACAATTGCCTGGAGAAAGAACCCACCTAAACAGCCATTCTCCCAAGTTGGAATGTCTCTAGATTTTTGATATTCTGATAGTGACTGTCCTGCAGTCTAGCCATCCTTATCTCTTGCTCCCTAAGAGACCTTTCAACTTGATTTGCTCTGTACTACTGATAAGCCCTAGCAAATCCCCTCAAGCAAACCACACAAACTACAATAATAATAATAGGCTTCAGAATATATCCAAGGATTCCTTTCCCCAAGTTCACAAACCAATTTCCGACTCTGCCAAATCCTTTCCCAACTTTTTCCCAAAGGCCTTCCTCCGTCAAATCCTTAATCTCACGATGGATCACAGTGATGTTACTTATATAAGTCCAGATCCTTGCTGTTGTCTGGTATATAAGTACAGCACTCTTGAACCTTCAACATTTTACTGACTCCGCCTTCTTTTGCTAGTAAAACATCTAAAGCAAGACGATTCTGCAATACCATCGTCCTTATCGACAACATCTCTCCATCAACTAGTATCAATGACTTAGCTATGTTTGTCGACAATCGATCCACAACAGTAGCCAGCTTCCTTATCTTCACATCATTCAAAACCACTCCCAAACTTTTCCAATCACTGCTCCTTGCATCTCGCTTCATTCTGGGACGTCCTCCCCCTTCCAAAAAGTTCTAAATGTTCTGTGTGGTAAATCGTAGGAAAAACATTCCCAAATAAAATGTACCATACCAATTTACAGGCAGTCTCACATAGGCATTCCTTCCACACACATAATATACTGTTGGTACCACTTGCACCAAACCTTGCAAAAAGTCCTTTGCAGACGCTTTCATAGTGAAGACATGATCGCACGAGCTTTGTGCCACATAAATCTTACCATAATAGGTCTGCACATGCCTCAAACACAACTTCCCTTTCTGCACCACATGAAATGCTATAGGGCCTTAGCTTCCCTTTGCCCTGTGAGCTCTCTCCTCTTCTGTCCAATCTAGTGGACTTTCTCCTGTATGGCGTGTTTGTGTTAGCAGTCTGTACCTATCCTCTATTTGATCTAAAAACTTCTTCTCTACCTGTTAGTTAGCAGGTTAAATTATGTCTATGGGCATAAGAGGTGTCTAACATTGTGGCCGGTATGAAATACTTCCCAATCCTATCCTCCTGCTTGTAATAATCATACTTGTTCAGGTGCTTGTACGCTGGCACTTCTGAAATCACTGCATCATAATTCGAAAAAAAGTATTCAGAATGACCTCTTCCAAAAAATATACTAAGCAACAAACTACGTAATTCTATAAGTCAGTGGAAGATGGTGATACTTAATACCCTCATCCACTGAGGCAGGCAACTGCATACACACATAGTAATCTTTCGCATCCATCGCCTCCACATACTCATATAGCAGTTTGGCATATGCATTAAGCTTGAAATAACCTCTAGACAAATCTATATGCAATCTACGATTCTCCCTATCTAGCAATACCTTTTCAGCTCTTATGATACCCTCTTTTTTTGGTTGAAGACTTCTACCTCATGTGGAATAGCTACTGACACTATGATAACTACAACTATTGAAACTATCACTCCTCCTATGAGTGTACCTATCAAACATTTGGACATACGGTTTGGATTTCCAGGCTCCATGCTCTTTGTCGGTTTGATTTTTAACAAACAAACACTTAGAGTCTCTTTCTTAGTCACAAGTTGCTGTTCAACCAATTCAGACACCACTCCGGACGTGCTGGAAATCCCCCTTACTGCCTTTTAGTTCTTTATTTACACAGTTCAAGAAGACTTCCTTAACTCTCTTTCTTCTTCTACAGAAAGTTCCTAAGTTTGTTCTTCTTCCACTCTGGCCTAGGTTATCTTCTTTAAACTCTTATTTATAAACACAGTTCACTCACAATCTACAACAAGTTCAGATCCAATAGCAGCAAGAACATGTTGCAGAATTTCAAGACGAACAGTTACCAACTCACAAGTTGATGGTTCAAATCCAAATGTCGGGAAAACTAGTCTTTGCAAGAACAGGATTCGCACCGTGCTTAAAAGTGGAGGTTTCGGAACCGTGAGTGTCAGCACCTCCTCGATTTCAAGACCAGGCACCAGCAGTACCACTTTGATCTTCAGTAGTGGATTCCTGCTGACCACTCTCATGGACCTCAGCTTCCCGGATCTCACTACTCCCGGCATCAGTTACTGCGTAAGTCCACACCGGGGTAGCGTATCTCTGGCAAGGCAAGGCACTCTCGTGCTCCTTGATTTTCTCAAACTTTGATTCAATTCCAGTTTCCTGAATAGGGAGCTTCCTTGAAGACATCCAAGGGATGAGGATAACATGCTGTGAAGGTAAGTGAATGTTCTTTCTTTTTTGTGACCCACTCCACCCTCCCCCACCCCACCACTCTTGGTACAAGCCATCCACCAGTGTCCATGGCTTGTGCCCTGTTATATTGCAACGCTAGTCTAATGCCCCGCAAATGGGGTGCAGGCAGGATCCATGTAGGCGGGTGCAGGAAATGCTGCATGTGGCAGTATTATGAGTGGCAGCACTACTGAGTACACATGTCAATCACGAAGGTCTGATATGAGGCTGACACAACAACTCCGCATTTGCTACGCTTAGGGCGGTTTTAGTTGGTGTCCCACTGATCCAAAACTTGTTTGGAGTGGGTTAGCATATAGTCTGACTATTACCCAGGATAGCTTGAGACTGACAGCTGGAGTAATGGTTAGAGGCATGGAATATGTGCCTGGACTGTGTAGCCTGGCTGATGAGGAGTGATACCCCGAAACCAGTCCCAGGATGCTTGTTTACAGTCCACGGAGAACCTGGCTTGGCAGTTCGACTGGACTGTTACCATGGGGAGCAGGGTCGAGACTGATTTGCGTATGGCTGGGTCCAAACTGGGGTGGCGTGGTGAGCAAAAAAACAATGGATTAAACCAAGATCTGTGACTGGGGGTGAATGATTGATTTGTTCAGCATTCCAGTCATCATCTGTACTTTTTGCTTTTGTCGCAGAATTGGGAAGGGTATACCCACATGTGGGTCCTGTGCTCACTGTGCCACTGGATCGCCTTGCTGATGAGGCGTGATATCCTGAAACTGGTCACAGGATGCTTGTTTCCGCTCCAGGGAGGAATGGGCATGGCAATTCGAGCTGGACTGTTCCCATGGGTAGCAGGGTCGAGGCTGATTTGTGTATGGCTGGGTCCAAACTGTGATGGGTTCGTGAGCAAAAAAACACAATGGATTAAACCCCAATCTGTGATTGCTGGTGAATGTTTGATTTGATCAGCATTCTTTCCATCATCAGTTCTTTTTGCACTGTGTAGAAGGACATCTTCTGCAAGCAGCAAAGATAGCGATGGTTTCAATGACTTCTCCCATGTCCAGCTTAATGTCCTTTTGCTGTTCCGGCAATACCCGAATCCCCAGAAGTGGTTTAGGCCACCATTCTCACTCCTTTGTTCCTGTGTAATCTGCTGAATGTTTTTTGCAATCCAAATTGGAATGCCATTAGCTAATTGTTGCATGTTATTATGCAAGATGAAGTCAAGGACCTGGTGGCAATTAAAGGCTACTGCTAGTGATACTTTACATAATGCTATTCCTGAAGTTTGTCCTAATAAGACTGATTAGACCAAAATTAACAATTGTAAACAGGGCTAAAGCAAACCACAAAAATAATTCCTTGCTCGCTTTAAAGATGTGTTTAATTGTTACTGGTATTACCAATGCTGTCAAAACAACTTAGAAAGATGTACGAGCTATTTCGGTCAGGGATTGTTACAAAAGGTAAACAAAATTACTTGAATGTGAAACACAAAACTCCCACCAGAGAGGAAACCGACTGATCAGGGGAAGGTATCCCTTTTAAGGACGGCTCCCCTCACACACCATTGGTGTCATGCTTCATCATAGGGGTGCCTCCTCACATTAGGAACCTAGGGGCTAGATGTAGGTAAATCTTTTTTACCGATTCTAAAATACCGAATTTTACCGATTTGGAATTTTAGAATCGGTAAATTAGATGTAGGTAACAATTCGGTATTTTTTACCAAATCGGTAAGATTCGATTCGGTAATTGCCATTCATTCATTCATTCCTATGGGCCTGTCAACCCATAGGAATGAATGTCAATTACCGAATCGGTAATACCGAAAAAGTCAAGGGTGGCAGGGTGTCACTTTGACACCCTGTTGCACCCCTGATTAGTGCTTGTACAAGCCCTAAGGGCATGTATGTGTGCCACATGGCACAGGTGTAAATGCACATATTTGCATTTACATAGGAATTCGTTATTTACCACCAACTAATAGTTGGTGGTAAATAATGAATCCTTAAAGCCCTGTAGCACTGTTTACAGTGCTACCTACATTTCAAAATACAGATTCGGCAATTTTACCGATTCAGTAAAATTACCGATTCGGTAAAATTACCGATTCGGTAAAATTACCGAATCTGTATTTTTTAGTGCCCTACATCTCAGTATCCAAATACCGGTCAGTAACGGCCGAAAATCTGTATTTTCGGCCATTACCGACCGGTATTTGGATACCTACATCTGGCACTTGTTCTAATGTGGGTTACAACCCCCGTCCCTAGGAGGGAGGAGCTAAGGGATGTTTTTCAATCTGAGCACATGGGTTGTATCAGAGTACTTGGCTCTGCTGAGGAAATGGTATTTGTATTGTTTGCTCCCTTGCGAAGCTCAGTGATACTCAGGCATGTCTCAATTCTATCCTGCATTTTCTGATAAGCTTTCGTTCTTTATAAAGCTATTTTGAGAACCGTGGCCTAGAGGTCTGGATAATTTGCACTTCAAGGGTGCACAATTGTCAATAAGGGATTCCATACAGGAGTTGTACTTGTTGGTGGCCCCATTAATATCAAGATGGGGTGTAATCGCAATTACGATGGAAAAGGCCATGATGGGCATGGCTTCTGTATGAAGATTGGATGTGTCTCTCTAAACCATATTTTCTCTTTCTTGGGTTGCTCATATGTTTTGGTATAAGAGCAGGTTAGAGAGAACGGGAGCTGCATGAATCGACTGCGATAGGGTCATATTCATTTTAGGTAAGGGGAATTAGAGATTATCTGATTCAGAATGGTGACTTTGTGGTATCTAGGTTTATGGCAGTGTTGTTTGAGATTGTTGGCATTGAGAAAGGAGGTAAAAGTGTTCACATAACTGTTGCTCACGTCTCTCCAGTGAATGTTGAAGTCACCACAAAAGACATTGTTGTCAGAGCTGATGAGTTGAGAGGTGAAGCAATCCATGCATACCTTGATGAAGAGGGGTTGAGTGTGCACTACATGCAGATGACATTCCCATCCCAACATGGTCCAAGAGCTTACGGTAGACGCCACTGGATCCAAACGAATGTCTTTGCAAATGCAATCTTTCCAACAAACAGTAAGAGTGATGCCTTGGGGATCAATTGGGAGACAAGGTGAGACCAGGAGACAGAGTGGACAGGGAGATGGAAGAGTGGGGGGAAGTTAAGAATTACACCACCTGCTTAGCACTCTTACTTCATGTGATACCATCCAGGGTACTGGAAAAGAGATAGCCTGAACATACTTTACAGTTCTAATGATACCATACAATCAGATTTTTCCCTCCCGCCCCTCCAAACAGGTACCCAGCATTTTAGAACAACACAAGGGGAGCCACTGCTCTCTACATGCTTAGATCCTAGTAGACAAGAAGGGGTGCTTGTGAGATGGGACCCGCTGAATTGTCTACTCTTCCTCGCTTGGCATTTGATTTACATGTGTCTCCCAATCTCATTTTGTTACCAAAACTGTGCACACATACTTTGGTTTGATCCGACATGTTTTCCTCGTACACCCTACCCCTCCTACCTCTCCGGCCAACTTGATAGCAAGGGACCTACTGTGTAAAATTAATATTATTGTGTATTGCTCTAGTGATTGTTTTTATCTGTTCAGATTGAAAATGCAAATCCTGTTTTACCTGTGCTATGTGAAAATGAATGTACATTTCATGAAACTGTGAATGCTCCATATCAAACTATAGGTGATGCTTTAGTACAGCTTACATCTTATCTGCGTCCCAACACACTATACTGGAGGTTGCATTGTGACTGTTGATCCGGTACAAATAAGGATGTACCCAGCAAAAAAGCTCCCTTGTATACCACAATATACATTACGCCTCCAGGCGGAAGCAGGAATCAGCCTGGTTACTGTTCATCTGTTAAAACAAAATGTTTTGGTACTCACTGTAAGCATATTTAATATCATGATTCTATATATTGGAAATGCGGGTAAGGACACCTACCGATGTGTGCAAGACTTGTGTGCTTTTTAGGCTGTTGTGTTTTTTCTGTTCTGCCTAACCCAGTAATCATTATCTTATATACCACCTATTGCCACGTGCTTTACTTTTGTTGATCTGTGTTCTATTTTTTCTCTATCCCTAATCACCCTGCAAGCCATGTCAGTGTTGCCTTCAATGTTAGTGGATCTCAAATAATGTGGGCTTGACTTCCTTGGTTGTATACAAAGTCACCCTCTTCTTTTCACAAGCCCTTAAGAAAGATTTGGACTCTGGTTTTCCCAACTGGTTCTATTCTGATTCAGTACATTGATGATTTACTGGTTACCTCTGATTCCTTGGATCAATGCAAATGCCACTCTATATATCAGCCAAATGAAAGAATAACACTTCTGGATAAAATAGGTGCAATTTGGATTTCCCAGTGGTTCTACCTTGGTTCAGCGCACTGGCAATAAATAAGCTGCTTTCATCTGATTCCTTGGGCCAATGCAGCTGCGACTCCATATATTTGCTCACTGAATTATCCAAGCAGGAGCAGAAGGCTTCTAGAGGACATTTGCACTCTTGCCTACTATTTTTTCCATATCTAGATCATGACATTCCAGCTGGAGAGAGGCATCTGTCACCATAGCTGTTTGTAAACGACACCGACCTGTCGCTGTCTCCCAGCTATGCACTCTTTCTGGGTATGGCAGGTTACTGCAGGCAGTGGGTTTTGGTTTTGCTAGCATTGTGAAGCCACTGTAAGAATTTGAGAAGCAAAAAGCTCCCAATTCTTTGCCCTGATCCATGGGAGCAGAAAAGGTTTTTATGTCTTTGAAAAATATGTTGCCATAGGCCCTTGTGCTAGATTTACAAGATTACACTACACCTTCGTTGTAGCCATGAGAAGCAGGGCCTTAACCTCAGAGAATTTGTAGAGGATCATGGTGATAAGAAGAAAACAGCTGCTTATTCTTCATCTGTTCTTGATGCTGGGGTCACAGGGCTGCCTCTGTGTTTGAGGGCTGTTGAGTGACCTGCCTGTCTCATTGAAGTATCTGTAAACATTGTCCTTCGGTCACGTCTCACTGTTACTGTGCCGCGTGATGTGGCTGCATTGTTGTTAACGTTTTAGGATTGTATGCTTACTGCTGCCCACTTTACCAAACCCTAAACTGATGCCACCAATTCACCATTATGAATGGTTCGTGTCTCAAAAATAATGAAGGTACTTAGGGCCAGATGTCCAAAAATTAGCAATTGCGATTTCCAAATTGTGATTTTTACCAAATCACAATTTGGAAATTGCAATTCTTAATGTAAGAAACCTTAGAACAATTCATTAGTGATTCCTGATGGGGTTACACACTAACCTACCTCATGAATATTAATGAGGTAGGTCACAATTTGTGACGGATTAGGAATCACGAAAATCGCGGGGGTGGTGGCCTGCTGGGGTCAGCACACTGCCATGTCTATGATTGCTTTTAAATAAAGCAATTCTTGCATTTAAAAAAAGACAATAGAACTCTTAAGTTTCATTTTTTAAGAGCAGGCAGTGGTCCATGGAACCTCTGCCTGTCCTTATTATTTATTTTTTTGGTACATTCTCAAAGTAGAGGGGGGTCCCATGGGGACCACTTTCCATTTCCGCATGGTTACCACTACCTTTGAGTGCTCGGTAAAAGATTCATGTTTTAACCATAATTCGGTCACAAAACATTACTGCATATTATACTGATTTAGTATTTGGAAGGGAGACCCTAAAAACACACCTTCCAAATACTGAATCAAAGTTGGGTCGCAAATCTAAATTGTGATTTGGTAGCAAGTTAGAGGATCACAATTTGGTGTTTGTACATTTAAAAAAAAGCATTTTTGCAGCCACAACAGGCCCGACCCTATGAATCGGGCCATTGTGGGACCACAGAGATGCTTTGCACATCTGGCCCTTAGGTGCTGGGTATGCTGTTTGCCCCATGCACAAAATTGTTTAGAATTGATGTTCACACCAGGTGCACTCTAATCCTGTAGCACAACTGATTGCATTCACATCTGCTTGTCCTTGTATATTTGCTACCAGAAAACTGAAGCCTCTTTCACTCATTCAAATTATGCATTTAGGGTTGCTTGTGTATGTATGAGGGTTCCTTGCATCTGCTGGGACCCTGTTCAAATATGTCTTCTACGTCAGAGGGTTGTTTCATACTGTACTGATGTCCCTTAAAGTTATTGTTTAATGCATTTTCTACCAAACATCCCATGATGAAATGTCCAAAGATTATGTTTTTGCCAACAGGGCTGCCAAAAATACCCCTTATCCGCTTATTCTGAAGCACTTTGTATGTGCCACAAGTTGAGCAAACCTACAGAGACAGGCACCTGAGGGTGCCTGGACTATACACGGATGTCAGAAACACCTCAATGGGTTGTAGTGGAACAAGTAAATGGTCCACAGAATTGCTAAGGTGCTGGAGAGGGAGCACATTCAACCTCTATTGCTCTCAAGATTATTGGTACCCAGGTGATGGCTCAGCAGACTGTGATCCTGCAAAACATAACGGCTCTTAATATCGCCCTGATTCCTAAGGGTGGTGAATGTGCTGTAATTGTCAATTGCTGTACTGACGTCCTTGACGTTTCTGTAGGCAGTGGTGAATAGAGAAATACAATTTATAGAGGTGTCAAAGACTTACATACAAATAATGTCAACCTGGCATTTGAATGTCGGGACCTCTGATCATTTATGGATGGTTTGTGTGAAAACACTGGAAGAAATGGTGATCTTTTGTTTTTTTATTCTACGAGGTGATGGAACAAGGTTTCATACGGAAAGAAACTTGCTATTATTCAATCCTCTCGAAATAACATGTAACTTATTAATCAATATGTTTAGTGTATACTAAAACCTGCATTTCACGACATTTTAGTATCTAGGGGAAGCTTTCTGATGTGCTTTTCACTAACAGTAATCCAAGTTTCTAAAAATGGCCGCCGAAAACACGGGAACCTTTCTGCACATGCGTCTGCCACATCTACGTGGTGTGACTTATCTTTCGCTTGGTGGGAATTTCTTGCAGCTGCGCACCAGCACTAAGATGGCCACTTCATGCCTCACACATTAATGCACATGCTTCTGCTTAAACTAAACTTTATATGTTCTGCTTAACCATTAATGCCATAGTTAAAATAAAGTTATGGGGTTTAGAGTAGAAATAAGGGGTATACAGTGCCTTCATTTATTTTTTTGTATTCTAATATGTCTCTTTTTTACCTTTGCTGTCAGATCATATTTGGGCCTAAAGGGTGTCGTAAACTCCATCTTGAAAAGGCTGCACATGTGCAGAGGAACTCAGAAATCTTTGAACACTGTCATTGAAACTCAGCCAACTCCTGACCTACTCGCAATGTTCCTGGGAAACTGACCGCCTGACCCCAGGAGAGGAAGAAATATGGACTATCAAAATACATTGTATATGATTTGAAACAAATATTACTGGGTGGAATAAAAGTGCACGATTGACCCAGTCGAGGTCCGAGTGTTAGCCGCAGAGATGGGTGTGACGCTGGCGTTGCACTTAGCTGAGGATACCTGTCCTCACCTGCACCTGTCCTGTCGACACCTGATTGGTGGGGAGCCTTTTTTCCTTGTCCCAGCCCATGGCCAGGGTTGGTCCTCGCACCAATCTAGGTAAATATAATCTGTGTAGTATGTCCTTGTACCATTTCTTTTTCTCACCCTTCCCAGGTACCAATGTCTAAAAATATAACCTTAACACCTTCGGTGCTCATGACGAGCTGAGCTCGTCATGAGGCACAGTGGCAATGTGCTCATGACGAGCTGAGCTCATCATGACCGCCGCTGTGCTCCCACGCGGGAATAATTCCCCTGCTGTGCTGAGCGTTCTAAAGAAACAGGCGTGGTCATGATGAGCTCAGCTCATCATGAGCACAGCACCACCGTGCAACGTGACGAGCCGAGCTAGTCGCAAGCACCGCGGTGCCGCGCACGCCCCCCCCTCCCGCACCGCGGGGGAATTAGCCCCTTGGCGAAGAGGTTAAAGCTTTGCAGAATTATTGCTTTAATAATTATTTTCTTCCTCGAAAATTCATTTGTTTCTCTATTGTGGCTGTTGACTCACAAATATTGCATAGATAAAGTGTTTAAAACTTACCTGAGTCTGTGGTTATTTCATGAAGGTAAATATTATTCTCTACCTATTATTCTAACTCCCTTGATCCTTAGGACTTAGAGTACAGGTGACAAGGATTTGGTAAGTCATGGTGTACAGGTATGAGCCCTAAAAAGTGGATAAAATTCTGATAGACAGGAAGAAAGCTGGATAACTAGTTCAATGTGTGAATGTTTATGGGCCTAGTTGAGTATGGTAAACTGAGTTGGTAAATCCAGCGCGCCTTCAGAGGCATCAACAGAGACAAAGTGCATCTTGGTTTTTGACATTTATGATAGCGGCTATGATTGTGATATTGATGAGAAGTCTGAATATGTTTCTCTGGAATTACTTGAAGGAGATTTTGAGCAGGAAGAAGATAGAGTAATTAATATTAAAGTGTCTTGAGAGTTGCACAAAATAAATAGCGCAAGAGGGAGACATTGTAAAATATTTTAAATACAATTTTAGTCGCTTCATAAACGTTTTCTTGCTTATGCTAACATTGTTGAGAGGATGTTTTTGTCTCTGATGCCGAGGTACAATCCGTCTTCTCACTCGAGATGAGAAGAGAAAGGTTTGCTCAGGCGAAAACTATTTACATTTTCGTGACTCATGAAAACCATTTCCCCAGTTATCAAAGCTCAGCTCAGCTAGGCACCTACCTGTATTCACTGTGAGACTCTTATCATGTTAACAATAACAGAAACTGGTATGTAGTCGAGTGTAAATTTGAGTCTTGCCTGCAGTCGATAAGCGTGTCTCCACTAATGATTAAAGAGACAACCCCTGGCCACCTGATTCTGTGATTCATTTTTGTTTTTTATTAATGAACACTTTCAGCCTCGTCCTACACTCGAGGTGAACATTTCTTCGACAATATTCAGGCACACTGTGTGCTTGTGGCTCTCAAGATTGCTGCCAATCTGCTTTAAATGACATAATCCGAGCTCATTGTGTGTTCCGGAATGGGCGGAGCCTGGGTGTCTGGGACAGCACGGTGGTGCATTGACAGACCTGTGCGTTCCCTATGTTGGAACAGCGACAGTGCTGCTGTGATCATTTAAAAGGAGCTGTTCTGAGCGAATATGTAACGTTACGACAAGATCAAAATGATCGCGGTATGTTACATCACTGTTTTTAAAACGTAAGTCATTGCAACGACTTGCGCTGGAGGGCGCTAGACTGAGGAATAGTATGATTTACTATTCCAACACCAGTCTACGTACAGTAGGGAAGGTGTTAGAATAGTAAATCATACTATTCCATAGGTTAGAGCGCCATCCAGTGCAAGTCGTTGTAACGACTTGCGTTGTAATACCCTCGATGTAAAGGCATTGAGATGCAATGCCCGCGTGGCAATGGATGTTACCCGTTCTGAGCAGCTATTTGTGAATCCAAGTACTGGGCAGGATTGTGGTGCATTGGTGGAAACGGTCACCAGCAGTGGGTGCGACAGAGGGTCTGACTGGGCGTGTTTGGACAAGCTCTTCATAAGGCCGAGTAGTAGAATATCTGGTTGCCGTGGGGCATGAAGCAGGCATCAGTCATCTTATGTGATGGTGCGTTCCAGGGTATGAATGGGGTGCTTCGAAAGAATAGTGTGTATGTTCCGGAAGTGGGATAGCACAGAGTAGTGCAAGTCAGGTAGGCTATAATAGAGGTGGATTGGTAATGTGGGCACTCGGGAAATGGCCAAATGGCCAGTAGCCCTGTTCCAGCTGTGGGCTGCTATTTTGGGCAGCCTGGGCCTGTCTGTGCTGTTCGGATGCCGCCAGCGGCCCAGTGGGTGCCTGAGTGGCCTTTCTAGCTGCAGATGGGCGAAGGCCTCACTCCTTGTCTCTCGGTGGGCCGACCCAATAATGTATGCGGATTGAGCAGGGCAGGGGGCCTGAGCAGACGTGGTCTCACTTGCACTTATGTGTGTCTCAGCAGTGTGAACTAATCCATGCATTTGTGTTTAATCTTAGTGAAATTATGAAACCTGGGCTTATTTTTGATCCCACTCCAGCCCTGGATATCATGGGGGGAGTTGTGTGTCCATTACCAGTTTGAAATGTGTATCTGTATCCAAGTATTAGAATCATAACACGTGCTGCCTGCAGGGTTGAGGGGCACTGGCAGAGCTCTTATGCCCCAGTCTTTGCCCTGGAAAGGCAGGGGTTCTGCAGGGTATATCAGCTAATTTGAAAGAGCGGAGTACTCTTTACAAAGTTTGGATAGTAAAGGTTTCTAAGGTGTGAGGGTTGAAGTGCTTTCATAGATTTTTGTGAACCCAGGGATAGGATTGTGGAATGGCCATAGGGCTGATGGTGCAAATCCGCCATTTTTTCTTAGGATCTGTATTCACATACTAATAGGCTAAACCAAAAGGCGCACTCTGGTGGCAGCTTTGCAGCAGTGCAAGGGCAGCAGCAACATGAGAGGCTCATGTGTAAACTGAGAGCAGTTTAAGTAAGCTTTCGTCTGATTGGCTATCATCAGGTTCACATATGCCCCTAATGTGATTGGTTGAAATGGTAGCCAATAAAATTGCTGAAAGTATTGCAATTTCATTGGCCAACCTTTCAAGAAATTAAAATAGGTCCCTCTATTCAAGACCGTTCTGATCAGATTTGGTGTGGTTGCGGGTATCTCACAGCTCCATGGATTGTGTTCAGTGGTCCAGTGTGGAGCACAAGCAGCACAAATGATGTTCTGTGTTCAGGTAGGAAATCCGCTATTTCCTTTGTCTTTGGAGTAGATTTTAGCGGTCTTTTTTTTTAACTCAAATTCACTTTACAGCTGAGCGAGAAATAAGTGGATTTCGCCTCATGCAGCATTTCACATTTGTTTTCTCACATCTCTAGTTAGCTGATCCCCACCATGCATCAAAAGCCTGGATATTTTAGCTGCCTTTCTGCTGTTCAGACTTAGATGCCATTTCACTCTCTCCATGTTATCTTTCTAAAACTGGAATTCTTCTATGCTTGTTTCCTCCCCTGACGTCACTGGGATATTCTGCTCTGATGTTTGCATTAACCATCAAAGCCAAAGTTCCGTTGTAAATTGACGCAACGGCTGATCTTGGTAGTTTGCGCTGGTTGGTCAGTGCAAACAATCACACGGTTGCCTGTGCAGAATGTCCCAGCCACCAATGCAATGCATGTAATCTTGCCCCAGTTCCAGAGGAAAGAAGTATGCCTGGCTCTGCCTCTCATCCCCGTCTTTTAATTACTTTTGCTCTGCTTTTTGCAATTTGGTCGCCTTCGCGCTCTGAGCGCTGCAGCCATTTATCCAAGATGTCTGCGTGGGGAAGGAGTTTGAGTTCATTCCTCCTGGAAACATCAATCAGCTTGTCTCCAATTTATTTACTCCTTGGACCCTTACTTGGAAAAAATGAAAATGATAACAATGTGTGCATTCACTGCATCCGCTGCGGCAGGTTGTACAGGGCAGAGGTAAATCAGACCAGCCAACTCACACGGTCAAACGATCACACGGTCACCCGGCGAGGAGCCGAAATCACATGCTGGCAGGGAAAACGAGCTGAAAACCATTGTAAACTGGATAGTAACATCATGGCAACAGGCCCCCCCCACCCCGCAATACAATCATGCATCCCGCAAATAACACACTAGACACCAGTGTTATAGTTTGGGAAAAGCTGCTGCAGGTTTATTTACATACAACGTTATGTAATCATAGTGAGTTAGCTTACGGGCGATCCAAGGGCAGGCCGCATTCTCGACACCTGCCCGCCTGATGAGCTAGGCAGCACCGTGGCGAACCACCTATGTGCTGCCCCATATGGTAATGATTATACTCGCGCCCCTTGCGGGGCGGAGCGTAGCTAGGCAAGCCCCCAGTTGCACAGGCCCACAACCGCCCGAAGGACTACTGGGGCACCGACACAGGTTCCAGGAACCTCCCCTGAGGCCCATGGTCTTAGGCCCTGGCACCCCTATGTGCCCGCTGAGGTACAATGCTGCACATCTCTGCTTCCGGATCGCCCTGTAACTCCGCCTGCAACGAAAATTAACACATTAAAAAGTTCAACTGTCCCTACCCAAACCAGACACACGGGGTGAGCGGTCGGGAGGGAAAATGTGTGTCTTTACCTGCAACCTTTCAACTGCAGTGCTTCCTGTATGTCCATGAGAAAAAGGTCCAACGCTACAGGTGAGAGGTGAACCCCGTCCGCCTCAAAATAGCCCTTGGTCCTCTCTTGAATCATTTCATGTCTGACAAATCCCAGTCACCTCTGCTCGGTGAACTTGCGCATGGCGCTGTTGACTCTTCTCCTAGACCTCTCAATTGCTTCACAGGATTTAGCACCGAGCCACACCCTGCGTGGCACGATCTCTGACCACCATACCTCGCATTGCCCCATGCGTTTACAGACTTCCCCCAAGTCATTCTTCATCTTGTGGAGTAAAACAGTTCTTCCTAAATTCGTGAGATCGTTGCCCCCCCAAGTGAATGACCAAGTGGTTGGGAGGGGCTCCAACTGAGGCTAGAGATAGTTCGAGTTTATTCATGAGGCTGTTCCAACGCATGCCTGGAAACCCTAACCACACAAACTCTGTGTTTGAGAATCCACGTGTCCAGTTCCTGGTCGATGCCCACCGCGCTAACCTGGAGATGGTAGAGTGCCCCATGACCCACACTCTCGACACTGCTAAGACAAAGGACACGGTTCAAACTTCGTTGTTTTATTAATCTCTTCATATGAAATAGCTCTAACATGGTCTAAGGCCAGCACTACAAATAGCTCCAACACGGTGTAAGGCCAGCACTACAAATAGCATCAACATGGTGTAAGACCAACACTACAAATAGCTCCAACACAGTGTAAGACCAACACTACAAATAGCTCCAACACAGTGTAAGGCCAACACTACAAATAGCTCAAAAACAGTGTAAGGCCAGCAGTACAAATAGCTCCAACATGGTGTAAGGCCAGCAGTACAAATAGTCCCAACATGGTGTAAGACCAACACTACAAATAGCTCCAACATAGTGTAAGACCAAAAATACAAATAGCTCCAACACGGTGTAAGGCCAGCACTACAAATAGCATCAACACAGTGCAAGGCCAACACTACAAATAACTCCAACACGCTGTAAGGCCAGCTATACAAATAGCTCCAACACAGTGTAAGGCCAGCAATACAAATAGCTCCAACACGTTGTAAGGCCAGCACCACATAATGCACCAACACAGTGTAAGACCAGCACTACAAATAGCTCCAACACAGTGTAAGGACAGCACTACAGAGGGCACCAACACAGTGTAAGGCCAGCACTACAAATAGCATCAACAAAGGCCAGCACAAAAAAGGGCACTGGCACTGTGCAGGCCAGCACTACAAATAGCACTAACACGGTGTAAGGCCAGCACAAGAAATGGCACCAACATGGTGTAAGACCAGCACTACAAATAGCATCAACACTGTGTGAGGCCAGCCCTACAAATAACATAGTGTAAGTCCAGCACTACAAATAGCTCCAACATGGTCTAAGGCCAGCAGTACAAATAGCTCCAACACAGTGTAAGACCAGCACTACAAATAGCTCCAACACAGTGTAAGGCCAGCACTACAAAGGGTACCAGAACGGGGTAAGACCCGAACTACAAATAGCTCCAACACAGTGTACGGCCATCACTACAAATAGCTCCAAAACAGTGTAAAGCCAGCAGTACAAATAGTCCCAACATGGTGTAAGGCCAGCAGTACAAATAGCTCCAACACAGTGTAAGGCCAGAAGTACAAATAGCTCCAATACGGTGTAAGGCCAGCACTACAAATAACATCAACACAGTGTAAGGCCAGCACACCAGAGGGCCCCAACACAGTGTAAGGCCGGCATTACAAAGGGCACCAACACGGTGTAAGCCCAGCACTACAAATAGCTCAAACACAGTGTAAGGCCAGCACTGCAAAGGGCACCAGTACGGTGTAAGACCAGCACTACATATAGCTCCAACACAGTGTAAGGCCATCACTACAAATAGCTCAAAAACAGTGTAAGGCCAGCAGTACAAATAGCTCCAAAATGGTGTAAGGCCAGCAGTACAAATAGTCCCAACATGGTGTAAGGCCAGCAGTACAAATAGTTCCAACACAGTGTAAGGCCAGCACTACAAATAGCTCCAATGCAGTGTACGTCCAGCAGAACAAATAGCTCCAACACGGTGCAAGGCCAGCACTACAAATAGCATCAACACAGTGTAAGGCCAGCAGAACAAATAGTATCAACACAGTGTAAGTCCAGCACTACAAATAGCACAAAAACAGTGTAAGGACAGCACTACAGAGGGCACCAACACAGTGTAAGGCCAGCACTACAAATAGCATCAACAAAGGCCAGCACAAAAAAGGGCACTGGCACTGTGCAGACCAGCACTACAAATAGCACTAACACGGTGTAAGGCCAGCACAAGAAATGGCACCAACATGGTGTAAGACCAGCACTACAAATAGCATCAACACTGTGTGAGGCCAACCCTACAAATAACATAGTGTAAGTCCAGCACTACAAATAGCTCCAACATGGTCTAAGGCCAGCAGTACAAAGAGTCCCAACATGGTCTAAGACCAGCACTACAAATAGCTCCAGGATGGTGTAAGGCCAGCACTACAAATAGCATCAACATGGTGTAAGACCAACACTACAAATAGCTCCAGCATGGTGTAAGACCAACCCTACAAATAGCTCCAACATAGTGTAAGACCAACAATACAAATAGCTCCAACACGGTGTAAGGCCAGCACTACAAATAGCATCAACACAGTGCAAGGCCAACACTACAAATAACTCCAACACGCTGTAAGGCCAGCTATACAAATAGCTCCAACACAGTGTAAGGCCAGCAATACAAATAGCTCCAACACGTTGTAAGGCCAGCACTACATAATGCACCAACACAGTGTAAGACCAGCACTACAAATAGCTCCAACACAGTGTAAGGCCAGCACTACAAAGGGCACCAGAACGGGGTAAGACCCGAACTACAAATAGCTCCAACACAGTGTAAGGCCATTACTACAAATCGCTCCAAAACAGTGTAATGCCAGCAGTACAAATAGTCCCAACATGGTGTAAGGCCAGCAGTACAAATACCTCCAACACAGTGTAAGGCCAGCACTACAAATAGCTCCAACACAGTGTAAGGCCAGCACTATAAATAGCTCCAAAACAGTGTAAGGCCAGAAGTACAAATAGCTCCAACACGGTGTAAGGCCAGCACTACAAATAACATCAACACAGTGTAAGGCCAGCACACCAGAGGGCCGCAGCACAGTGTAAGGCCGGCACTACAAAGGGCACCAACACGGTGTAAGCCCAGAACTACAAATAGCTCCAACACAGTGTAAAGCCAGCAGTACAAATAGCTCCAAAACAGTGTAAAGCCAGCAGTACAAATAGTCCCAACATGGTGTAAGGCCAGCAGTACAAATACCTCCAACACAGTGTAAGGCCAGCACTACAAATAGCTCCAACACAGTGTAAGGCCAGCACTACAAATAGCTCCAAAATAGTGTAAGGCCAGAAGTACAAATAGCTCCAACACGGTGTAAGACCAGCACTACAAATAACATCAACACAGTGTAAGGCCAGCACACGAGAGGGCCCCAACACAGTGTAAGGCCGGCACTACAAAGGGCACCAACACGGTGTAAGCCCAGCACTACAAATAGCTCCAACACAGTGTAAGGCCAGCACTGCAAAGGGCACCAGTACGGTGTAAGACCAGCACTACATATAGCTCCAACACAGTGTAAGGCCATCACTACAAATAGCTCAAAAACAGTGTAAGGCCAGCAGTACAAATAGCTCCAACATGGTGTAAGGCCAGCAGTACAAACAGTCCCAACATGGTGTAAGTCCAGCAGTACAAATAGTTCCAACACAGTGTAAGGCCAGCACTACAAATAGCTCCAATGCAGTGGACGTCCAGCAGAACAAATAGCCCCAACACGGTGCAAGGCCAGCACTACAAATAGTATCAACACAGTGTAAGTCCAGCACTACAAATAGCACAAAAACAGTGTAAGGACAGCACTACAGAGGGCACCAACACAGTGTAAGGCCAGCACTACAAATAGCATCAACAAAGGCCAGCACAAAAAAAGGGCACTGGCACTGTGCAGGCCAGCACTACAAATAGCACTAACACGGTGTAAGGCCAGCACAAGAAATGGCACCAACATGGTGTAAGACCAGCACTAAAAATAGCATCAACACTGTGTGAGGCCAGCCCTACAAATAACATAGTGTAAGTCCAGCACTACAAATAGCTCCAACATGGTCTAAGGCCAGCAGTACAAATAGTCCCAACATGGTCTAAGACCAGCACTACAAATAGCTCCAGGATGGTGTAAGGCCAGCACTACAAATAGCATCAACATGGTGTAAGACCAACACTACAAATAGCTCCAACATGGTGTAAGACCAACAATACAAATAGCTCCAACACGGTGTAAGGCCAGCACTACAAATAGCATCAACACAGTGCAAGGCCAACACTACAAATAACTCCAACACGCTGTAAGGCCAGCTATACAAATAGCTCCAACACAGTGTAAGACTAGCACTACAAATAGCTCCAACACAGTGTAAGGCCAGCACTACAAAGGGTACCAGAACGGGGTAAGACCCGAACTACAAATAGCTCCAACACAGTGTAAGGCCATCACTACAAATAGCTCCAAAACAGTCTAAGGCCAGCAGTACAAATAGCTCCAAAATGGTGTAAGGCCAGCAGTACAAATAGTCCCAACATGGTGTAAGGCCAGCAGTACAAATAGTTCCAACACAGTGTAAGGCCAGCACTACAAATAGCTCCAATGCAGTGTACGTCCAGCAGAACAAATAGCTCCAACACGGTGCAAGGCCAGCACTACAAATAGCATCAACACAGTGTAAGGCCAGCAGAACAAATAGTATCAACACAGTGTAAGTCCAGCACTACAAATAGCACAAAAACAGTGTAAGGACAGCACTACAGAGGGCACCAACACAGTGTAAGGCCAGCACTACAAATAGCATCAACAAAGGCCAGCACAAAAAAGGGCACTGGCACTGTGCAGACCAGCACTACAAATAGCACTAACACGGTGTAAGGCCAGCACAAGAAATGGCACCAACATGGTGTAAGACCAGCACTACAAATAGCATCAACACTGTGTGAGGCCAACCCTACAAATAACATAGTGTAAGTCCAGCACTACAAATAACTCCAACATGGTCTAAGGCCAGCAGTACAAATAGTCCCAACATGGTCTAAGACCAGCACTACAAATAGCTCCAGGATGGTGTAAGGCCAGCACTACAAATAGCATCAACATGGTGTAAGACCAACACTACAAATAGCTCCAACATGGTGTAAGACCAACACTACAAATAGCTCCAACATGGTGTAAGACCAACAATACAAATAGCCCCAACACGGTGTAAGGCCAGCACTACAAATAGCATCAACACAGTGCAAGGCCAACACTACAAATAACTCCAACACGCTGTAAGGCCAGCTATACAAATAGCTCCAACACAGTGTAAGACCAGCACTACAAATAGCTCCAACACAGTGTAAGGCCAGCACTACAAAGGGTACCAGAACGGGGTAAGACCCGAACTACAAATAGCTCCAACACAGTGTAAGGCCATCACTACAAATAGCTCCAAAACAGTGTAAAGCCAGCAGTACAAATAGTCCCAACATGGTGTAAGGCCAGCAGTACAAATACCTCCAACACAGTGTAAGGCCAGCACTACAAATAGCTCCAACACAGTGTAAGGCCAGAAGTACAAATAGCTCCAACACGGTGTAAGGCCAGCACTACAAATAACATCAACACCGTGTAAGGCCAGCACACCAGAGGGCCCCAACACAGTGTAAGGCCGGCACTACAAAGAGCACCAACACGGTGTAAGCCCAGCACTACAAATAGCTCCAACACAGTGTAAGGCCAGCACTGCAAAGGGCACCAGTACGGTGTAAGACCAGCACTACATATCGCTCCAACACAGTGTAAGCCAACACTACAAATAGCTCAAAAACAGTGTAAGGCCAGCAGTACAAATAGCTCCAACATGGTGTAAGGCCAGCAGTACAAATAGTCCCAACATGGTGTAAGGCCAGCAGTACAAATAGTTCCCACACAGTGTAAGGCCTTCACTACAAATAGCTCCAATGTAGTGTACGTCCAGCAGAACAAATAGCTCCAACACGGTGCAAGGCCAGCACTACAAATAGCATCAACACAGTGCAAGGCCAACACTACAAATAACTCCAACACGCTGTAAGGCCAGCTATACAAATAGCTCCAACACAGTGTAAGACCAGCACTACAAATAGCTCCGACACAGTGTAAGGCCAGCACTACAAAGGGTACCAGAACGGGGTAAGACCCGAACTACAAATAGCTCCAACACAGTGTAAGGCCATCACTACAAATAGCTCCAAAACAGTGTAAAGCCAGTAGTACAAATAGTCCCAACATGGTGTAAGGCCAGCAGTACAAATACCTCCAACACAGTGTAAGGCCAGCACTACAAATAGCTCCAACACAGTGTAAGGCCAGAAGTACAAATAGCTCCAACACGGTGTAAGGCCAGCACTACAAATAACATCAACACAGTGTAAGGCCAGCACACCAGAGGGCCCCAACACAGTGTAAGGCCGGCACTACAAAGGGCACCAACACGGTGTAAGCCCAGCACTACAAATAGCTCCAACACAGTGTAAGGCCAGCACTGCAAAGGGCACCAGTACGGTGTAAGACCAGCACTACATATAGCTCCAACACAGTGTAAGGCCATCACTACAAATAGCTCAAAAACAGTGTAAGGCCAGCAGTACAAATAGCTCCAAAATGGTGTAAGGCCAGCAGTACAAATAGTCCCAACATGGTGTAAGGCTAGCAGTACAAATAGTTCCAACACAGTGTAAGGCCAGCGCTACAAATAGCTCCAATGCAGTGTACGTCCAGCAGAACAAATAGTATCAACACAGTGAAACTCCAGCACTACAAATAGCACAAAACAGTGTAAGGACAGCACTACAGAGGGCACCAACACAGTGTAAGGCCAGCACTACAAATAGCATCAACAAAGGCCAGCACACAAAAGGGCACTGGCACTGTGCAGACCAGCACTACAAATAGCACTAACACGGTGTAAGGCCAGCACAAGAAATGGCACCAACATGGTGTAAGACCAGCACTACAAATAGCATCAACACTGTGTGAGGCCAACCCTACAAATAACATAGTGTAAGTCCAGCACTACAAATAACTCCAACATGGTCTAAGGCCAGCAGTACAAATAGTCCCAACATGGTCTAAGACCAGCACTACAAATAGCTCCAGGATGGTGTAAGGCCAGCACTACAAATAGCATCAACATGGTGTAAGACCAACACTACAAATAGCTCCAACATGGTGTAAGACCAACACTACAAATAGCTCCAACATGGTGTAAGACCAACAATACAAATAGCCCCAACACGGTGTAAGGCCAGCACTACAAATAGCATCAACACAGTGCAAGGCCAACACTACAAATAACTCCAACACGCTGTAAGGCCAGCTATACAAATAGCTCCAACACAGTGTAAGACCAGCACTACAAATAGCTCCAACACAGTGTAAGGCCAGCACTACAAAGGGTACCAGAACGGGGTAAGACCCGAACTACAAATAGCTCCAACACAGTGTAAGGCCATCACTACAAATAGCTCCAAAACAGTGTAAAGCCAGCAGTACAAATAGTCCCAACATGGTGTAAGGCCAGCACTACAAATAGCTCCAGGATGGTGTAAGACCAACACTACAAATAGCTCCAACACAGTGTAAGGCCAGAAGTACAAATAGCTCCAACACGGTGTAAGGCCAGCACTACAAATAACATCAACACAGTGTAAGGCCAGCACACCAGAGGGCCCCAACACAGTGTAAGGCCGGCACTACAAAGGGCACCAACACGGTGTAAGCCCAGCACTACAAATAGCTCCAACACAGTGTAAGGCCAGCACTGCAAAGGGCACCAGTATGGTGTAAGACCAGCACTACATATAGCTCCAACACAGTGTAAGGCCATCATTACAAATAGCTCAAAAACAGTGTAAGGCCAGCAGTACAAATAGCTCCAACATGGTGTAAGGCCAGCAGTACAAATAGTCCCAACATGGTGTAAGGCCAGCAGTGCAAATAGTTCCAACACAGTGTAAGGCCAGCACTACAAATAGCTCCAATGTAGTGTACGTCCAGCAGAACAAATAGCTCCAACACGGTGCAAGGCCAGCACTACAAATAGCATCAACACAGTGTAAGGCCAGCAGAACAAATAGTATCAACACAGTGTAAGTCCAGCACTACAAATAGCACAAAAACAGTGTAAGGACAGCACTACAGAGGGCACCAACACAGTGTAAGGCCATCACTACAAATAGCATCAACAAAGGCCAGCACAAAAAAGGGCACTGGCACTGTGCAGGCCAGCACTACAAATAGCACTAACACGGTGTAAGGCCAGCACAAGAAATGGCACCAACATGGTGTAAGACCAGCACTACAAATAGCATCAACACTGTGTGAGGCCAGCCCTACAAATAACATAGTGTAAGTCCAGCACTACAAATAGCTCCAACATGGTCTAAGGCCAGCAGTACAAATAGTCCCAACATGGTCTAAGACCAGCACTACAAATAGCTCCAGGATGGTGTAAGGCCAGCACTACAAATAGCATCAACATGGTGTAAGACCAACACTACAAATAGCATCAACATGGTGTAAGACCAACACTACAAATAGCTCCAACATGGTCTAAGACCAGCACTACAAATAGCTCCAGGATGGTGTAAGGCCAGCACTACAAATAGCATCAACACGGTGTAAAACCAACACTACAAATAGCTCCAACATGGTGTAAGACTAACACTACAAATAGCTCCAACACGGTGTAAGGCCAGCTATACAAATAGCTCCAACACGGTGTAAAGCCAGCACTACAAATAACACAGTGTAAGACCAGCACTACAAATAGCTCCAACATGGTCTAAGGCCAGCATTACAAATAGCTCCAACACGGTGTGAGGCCAGCACTGCATATAGAACTGACACGGTGTGAGGCCAGCACTACAAATGGCATTACGCAGTGTGAGAGAAGGACCTACACACAAATGTGTTGCGGTGTCCTTTTTAAATCTGTTTTCCCAGTCAGGGAGATTGTTGTGCTGAATCATAAAAACTGCTCAGTCTGTATGATATTATTTCCTGTTGAAACCAATAGAACTGCTGGCCAGGGTGCTAGCGATTTTGCCCTGTTTACTCAAACATGCAGGCTGTGATGCTCACAGTGCTTCAGTCTGTCAGATCAGTTCTACTAGCCCTGATTCAATGAACTCAGGGAAAACAATGTGTCCTTTTAATTGGAAACCAAAGATTAGAGTCCTCACATTATTCTTCCTTACTGGGTCCAATCCCTTTATAATCACATAAGTACATTAACAAACACTAAAGGAGTAATTAAACCCCATGATAATGAAAAGCAAATGAGAACTGACCGAATATATAATCTTATCTAAATATAACCCTTACAAATGTTTCTCAAAAGAGATACTAAAGAGTTCCCTTTTGAAAGAGAAAAGATTCATTTCAGGCGCAATGCTGTCTGAATAGCCCTACATTTTTTAGAATGTTGTGAATTTTTTAATGCATTTTATATAGCGCTTGGGCCTCACTCCAGGGAGCAGTAGAGCGCTGGGCAGAAATTTTCTTATTGGTGGGACCCGTCTGCACATAGCTGCTGCTTGCAGTGCAAATCTAAGAGCTGTACTATGAGCAGGCTCCAGCTTCCCACACCGGAAAAACCCTACTTTTTCACTATGTGAAGTTGCAGAGTGTATAAATTGTTTCAGCTCTGATGCTTCTAAACTGCCTGAAATCAAAATAACTTAAAAGGCAGATGTACTGTGTTCCATCTTGAAGTGACTAAAGAGTTGCAAGCTTCTCACTAGAAGACCATGAGCGTTCCCAGAGTTTTCTAACCAAGCTGTACCTAACCAAGGACATCTCAAATGTTGCACACTCGTTTATATAGTGTTGATTATTGTGCTTGAAAAAACCGTGGAGTGACTGTATTCAATGTAATAGTATAATGTGAGAATCCTTAAATGTATTCTGTAGTAAAATGTTTCTTCTTGCTTGTTCCTCATTGGTGCATTGCCTGAGAACCATGTGAGTGCCAGTAATGTATGAGGTCCTATGTCTGAAGGTCTATAAGAGGACATACTTTTCCTTTCTAACTAGGAACCCCATTTCCCACTTTGTAAGGAGAATCTATACTGGATTTGGCATTGAACCATACTGAGCTCTTTGCCTCTTGGTCTCTACTCTTTATTGCTAACCATGCTTATGAGATACTTCATGTATTATGCTTAATAATTCTTTATATAAACTTTTTAAAACCTGCGTTCGTCATTCTTACTGAGAATGTCATAACCCCTTTTACAGAATTGAAATCATACAATTTAGAGACCTGTCCAATCAGGGAGCACCAACGTCCGTACAGGGACTGCGCCACTCCTGGTCCGAGCAGTTGGTACACATTTGGTAGGTTGATGAGATACTGGTTTGCGCGCCGCTGACAGTGAGGCAGACACCGTCTGTCTCAATAATATAAATAGGAATATAGAACAATGTGATTCGTTTTCTGGTGCAGCGTCATGCAACCCAGAGACAAATCCATGGCAGATTTCAGAGCATACATTGGAGACCCACTGCTTGATCTGGCTTGATCTACGCGGGTAAATCTAGGGCCTCATTTATGGCATTTTGGCATAGGGCAGTGCAGCATGGCACCTTGCTGCGTTGCCCTACACCGCAATGAAAGGGAAGGAATGCCCAGTATTTAAGCAAGTTGGTGCATTTCTGTCCTTTCGCTCTGCGCTGCCGCCACTTGGCAGCCTAGCGCCAACGTAGGCCCCCTTGCATCATGGTGCAGTGGTGCCTAAATTGCAGGCAGGATTGTTTGAATGCAGGAAGGTGCTCTTTCCTTCACAAAAACAATCAGACGAGGCGTTTTTCTCTTTCTATTTGTGCTGCAGGATGCAAATGTGCATTTGTGGGTATTTACAAAATCCACTCTGTATACTTTTAGAGATTTACTCCTGTCAATGGGCAACAATAAATCAGTGTACAGGAAACAAACAGCGGTTTATCTGGAACTCATTTTTAGAAATGGTAAACTTTCTTTTTGCAGTGGTAATAGCTGCGTACATTAAGGGGCCGATTCCGATCCTGAAAAAACGCTGTACAAATCGTGGTATGGAGCGTTTTCCCCATACAACTCGTACTTGTAAGGAGGCCCCTACAACCTAGGAAGTACGATCCGTACAAATAGACGCACTCCATACAAATTGTAAAAAAGACCATACAACTCATATATACAAGCGGTTCCGATTCGGATTGCTCTGTATGTGACGTTCCCATGTATTCCCGGCAGCAGTTTACAACCCGGCAAGTACGATTCGTACAAACGGCACTCCGTACGGCTCTTTTTTTACATGAGCCAAAAAGTGCCTGAAAAACCTTGTACCCCCCAAAACAGTACGAGACAGACCCCCTCATGTACAAGCCGTACACCCCATGAATACAGGGGTACGGTGCGTATGTACGGTGCGTGCGGATGGCACGGAAAGTGGGGTACGGTGCGTACATACGCAATGTCAAGTCAAGTCAAGTCATAGGATTTGTATAGCGCACTACATACCCAGAGGGTTTCAAGGCGCTTAGGAAGGGGAGGAGGATTACTTGTCAAATATCCACGTTTTAAGTTGCTTTCTGAACGCTAGGTGGTTCTGGGTAAGGCGAAGGTAAGCGGGGAGTGAGTTCCATGTTTTAGCAGCCAGGTATGAAAAGGATCTGCCTCCCATGGTGGTCTTGTTGATGCGAGGTACAGTGGCGAGGGCTTGGTTGGAAGAACGTAGTTGGCGGGAGGGGGTGTAGAAGGACAGTCGTGAGTTGAGGCAGTCTGGTCCGATGTCGTAGAGTGATTTGTGTGCGTGGGTAAGCAGTCGGAAAGTGATCCTCTTATTGACGGGTAGCCAGTGGAGGTCTTTAAGGTGATCAGAGATGTGTTCGTTGCGTGGGAGGTCTAATATGAGCCTGGCTGAGGCGTTTTGGATTCGTTGGAGTTTCTTCTGGAGTTTTGCGGTAGTACCCGCGTAGAGGGTGTTTCCGTAGTCCAGACGGCTCGTGACCAGAGCGTGGGTGACTGTTTTCCTTGTATCGGAGGGGATCCAGCGAAATGTTTATCTGAGCATGCGAAGAATGTTGAAGCAGGAAGAGGATACGGCGCTGACTTGTCTGTTCATTGAGAGTGAAGAATCCAGGATGACGCCTAGGTTCCGTGCGTGGTCTGTCGGGATGGGTGCTTTTCCGAGGCCTTCCGGCCACCAGGAGTCGTCCCATGCAGAGGGGGATGTACCTAAGATGAGGACTTCTGTTTTGTCTGAGTTCAGTTTCAGACGGCTTTGTTTCATCCATTCGGCAACTTCTTTCATTCCTTCGTGTAGGTTAGTTTTGGCGGTGCTGGGGTCATTGGTGAGAGAGAGGATCAGTTGAGTGTCGTCCGCGTAAGAGATGATGTTGAGGTTGTGTTGGCGTGCGATGGCCGCGAGGGGGCTCATGTATACGTTGAAGAGGGTGGGACTGAGTGAGGATCCTTGTGGTACGCCGCAGATGACTTCAGAGGCCTCGGACTTGAATGGAGGAAGGCGGACTCTCTGGGTTCTTTCGGTGAGGAACGAGGTGATCCATTCAAGTGCTTTTCCTTGGATTCCGATGTTATAGAGGCGTTGTAGGAGGGTGCTGTGGCAGACTGTGTCAAAGGCTGCGGAGAGGTCGAGGAGGATGAGGGCGACTGTGTCTCCATTGTCTAGTAGCGTTCGAATGTCGTCTGTTGCTGCGATGAGGGCGGTCTCAGTGCTGTGTTTTGCTCGGAAGCCAGATTGTGAGGGGTCGAGGGATTTGTTGGCTTCGAGGAAGGTGGCGAGCTGGTTGTTGACAGCTTTCTCGATGACTTTGGCCGGGAATGGGAGAAGCGAGATGGGGCGGTAATTTTTGAGTTCGGTGGGGTCCGCTGTTGGTTTTTTCAGAAGGGCGGTGAGTTCAGCGTGTTTCCAGTCTTCCGGGAAGGTGGCGGAGTTGAAGGAGCAGTTGATGACGTCTCTGAGGTGCGGAGCTATGACGGAGTCTGCTTTGTTGAAGATGTGGTGAGGGCATGGGTCTGTGGGGGATCCTGAGTGGATTGAATTCATCAGGCGGATGGTGTCCTCAGTGGAGATTGGGTTCCAGTCGTTGAGAATGTTCACGGGGGGAAGATGATCAGCAAATGGTAGGGTGGGTTGATTTCCGGGTTGGTTGTCAAAGCTGTTGTGGATGTCTGCAATCTTGTTGTGGAAAAATGATGCTAGGGAGTCGCAGAGGGTTTGAGAGGGGGTGATGTCGTTGGAGTTGGCCGAGGGATTGGAAAATTCCTTGACGATGTTGAAAAGTTCCTTGCTGTTGTGGGCGTTGTTGTCAAGTCGATCCTTGAATGCTGTTTTCTTGGCTTTTCGGATCAGTTGGTGGTGAGTGCGGGTGGCGTTTTTGAAGGCGTCCTTGGTGCTGGTGGTTGGGTCTTTTTTCCAGGCCTTTTCAAGGGAGCGGCAGAGTTTCTTGGACTTCTTGAGATCATCGTTGAACCATGCGGCCTTCTTGCTGCCAGGTTTGCTTTGCCGTTTTTTCAGTGGTGCTAAGGTGTCGGCGGTGTTGGATAACCATAGGGTGAGGTTAGCGGCGGCTTCGTTGGCGTTAGAAGAGGGGGCTGGGGAGTTTTGAAGGAGCGATGCGGAGATTTGGTCCGTGGTGATTTTGTTCCAGTTTCTTTGCAGGGTAGGTTGGAGGTGGATGTTGGGTTTTGGTTTGTTGTAGGTGAAGTGAACGCAGCTGTGGTCGGTCCAGAGGAGGTCCGTGGTGTGGCCGAAGGAGACATGATTGCTGGATGTGAAGATGGGGTCGAGTGTGTGACCTGCGATGTGGGTGGGGGAAGTGACTAGTTGTTTAAGTCCGAGGTTGGCGAGGTTGTCCACGAGGGTGGCGGTGTTGCGGTCGTTGATATTTTCAAGGTGAAAGTTGAGGTCTCCCAGAAGGATGTATTCTTTGGAGGGGAGCGCGTGTGGAGTGATGAAGTCCGTGATGTCTTCACTGAATTTTGCGCGAGGTCCTGGTGGTCTGTAAGAGGAGAGTGCCTCGGAGTGTGGTTTTGGGGTCGATGTGGATCTGGAAGTGAAGGTGTTCGGAGTTGGCGAGGTTGGCGTCAGAGCTGGATGAGATGCAGATGGATTTCTTATGGACGATAGCGATTCCTCCTCCAGTGTGGCCGGTACGGTCCTTGCGTGTGATCTTATAATCTTCAGGGATGGCAATGGTGATGTCTGGGGCGGAGGAAGCGTTCATCCATGTTTCTGTTAGGAAGGCGACGTCTGGAGAGATGGTGTCTAGTAGATTCCATAGATCAATGGCGTGTCTGTGGACCGATCGGGTGTTGAGGAGGATGCATTGTAAGTGGTTGGGGTCGGGAGTCTGATGTGTGGTTGTAGCGGAGATGTTGTCGGTGCCGCTGAATTTGCAGGAGTAGCATGAGAAAGGTCCATGGGTGCGTCCAGGAGCGGTTTGAACGCAGTTGGGGGCGCGACCGGGGTTAAGGGCTAGGAGGGCGGCGGCATCGTAGGTAATGCGGGGGGGATGGGCAACGCGAGGGGCAGGGGGTCTGGCGCTGGGCGCGGTCCAGGCGCGGACGGGCGTAGACGGGCTTACCTTTGGCGCACCTTCGGCGCGGATTGGGCGCGGTCGCTGCGCGTGAACGCTGCGCGAGAAAGCATCTGTCATAAATGGTTGGTGGGGGGGAGGGGTGAGGGAGGGTCAGCAGGGAGGCGGGATCGAGCGGACAGGACGGGCTCTGAGGCACAAACAACAAACAAAATGGAATCCGAGTCCAAATTGCAACAGGAAGGGGCACACCGAGTGAATGGTGGTTCCAATGCTTTTTTAAAATTAATGAGGAGCACTCGGCAATGTAATGTTTACACAGGCGCTACGTTACGTAGCAGCTGGCGCACACAACAGCTGGGTATGCGCGTCTGAGTCAGGGGAAATGCAGAAATCGGGAGAGCGCTATGAATGGGTTAATATACCCACGCTTATGGCTTTACTCGGCAGAGCGCTATAAATAGAATACAAAGCGCACGTTCGTGGCTTCAATCTGCAGAGCGCTATTAATTGAATACAAAGCACACGCTCGTGGCTACAATCGGCAGAGCGCTTTAAATTAAATAATATGCACAGGCTTGTGGCTTCAGTGGATGCAATGACAAGGCAAGTAGCAAGATGTAAATAAAAGTATTGCAGGCAAAGCAGCGAGAATATTAACGATACCAGCAGGAGCAGGGAGCAGGGAGCGACCGTTTCTGAGAGCGTCAGGACGCATTAACGATACCAGCAGGAGCAGGGAGCAGGGAGCGACCGTTTCTGAGAGCGTCAGGACGCAATGAAGGGGTACTGGTCGTGTACCCACCGTACAAGCACCGTACCCCAAAATCGCGTATGTACGCACCGTACCCCAAAATCGCGTACGTACGCACTGTACCCCAAAATTGCGTATGTACGCACCATACCCCAAAATCGCGTACATACGCACCGTATCCCAAAATCGCATATGTACGCACCGTACCCCAAAATCGCGTACGTACGCTCCGTACCCCAAAACCGCGTACGTACGCACCGTACCCCAAAATCACGTACGTACGGTGCGTACATGAGCAATGTTGGTGTACGCACCATACACACGCCTCGCATGTGGGGGGGCCCCTGTACGCCTCATATCCCTATACGACCCGTACCCCGGTATGAGTCGTACCCCCAGAACGAGTCATACCAGGGTATGAGGCATATAGGGGTTCGCTTCGTTGCCCGGTACGAGTCATTCCCCGTATACAGGCCATTTTCCATACAAATCGTATGCTGACAACCCGGTACGAATCGTACTTGACGGGTTGGACAGCCTTTTTACAAATTGTGTTGTCTTTTTTACAAGTCCGTGTCGTACAGCTTTTCTCGATCCGATTTGTAAGGATCGGGCCCATCTGTACGTATTTTTCCCGTACGAATCGTAATACACGGGTTGGAAGGGACTTTTACAATTTGTATGGAAAAAAATACAAATCCTATTTGTATGGAAAATAAAAATCCAGGATCAGAATTGGCCCCTAAATGCTGCAAAATCAAGTATTTGCACAGAGCAAATCGCAACAAATGGTATTTTACAGCAAGTCTAACTGGTAACTTGATTGAACAATTTTAATATATAATATCAGTAATATCCGAGTAAATATTGACTTTACATTTCATAAAGTTAAAGGGTGCGTTGTGTCCCCACTGAAAAGAAACCGTGTGCAAGTGAACAGGTATTTGTGATCGTAACACATAACTATAATTCCATATCAGATGGCTCAATTTTCAACATTGAATCCAACAACTAAATGGTCACCCAAGATGGCCGCTGGTGAGTGCCCCTATCTCCATACACTTTCCTGTGATCCAGAAGTCAAGTCAGGGGATTTTACACAAATCCTAAGTATTACAACTTTCTGGATGGGGTGCATGTTATCAATTCCACTCTAGTCCCCACTTAATTGCAATGTGATTGGAGCGCTTGTATATTCAGCCCGAATTCAGTTGTGCAGGCAAGAATAATACATCAAACTTAGATAACTAAAAGAAGTCCGGCTAAACCAAAATAAAGTAATATAAAGCACAAGATTAAAAAAAAAGCAACCAAAAAACCATTTGTGTATTAGTGTGTCAAGTAGAATAGTCTGGTTCTAACTATTTAATTGTGCAGATGCACAGGAGGCCGCATTAAGAAGCCCTCTTGTTAAAATATTGAACACAACAAATATAGTGCCACCCAAACTGGCGGCCAATGTGTGTCCCAATCACCAAACACATCTCTGCGATCCAAAAGCAGAGTCAGGGGATGTTACACATACCTGATTCTATTATCACTTCTGATTGGGGGCTGTATTACCAATGGGGCTTTTGGGGGGGGGCGTGGGGCAGCCTACCGCTCGGGAGCCTAGCACCCCAGGGGATTTGGGCCAATGGTGAGGTCCGGGCCCAATTGGGCTCTTTTTGGGCTTTGCCTTTTGGGCTGGCAGGAGGGATATTTATGTGGCTAGTTGTGCTCTGTGTCACTATTATGAGTAAGGTAACAAGGCAGGGAGAGAAAGCATTTTTTTGTGTGGAAGAGGCCATGCGAGGCAGGGCGCTGTAATGATGTACCTTACAATAAAACCGCTGACTCAAATTGCCTTAGTAACGGTTCTTTATTCATTTACAACACTTGCTGAAGAGCGCCGAGCCAGCGCTCCGTTCCCGCGGCTGCCGCACCTCTGAATGCGCTGCGCGCGCAGTCCGCCCAAAATGGCCACCGCACGTCACGTAGCTACGTGACGTGCATAGACTAGTGCGCGCCACTACATATCTCCCTTTTTTCCAAACAGTATAAGAGTCACTTACAGTTCAAATGTCCATTTCAAAATCTTGAAACCTTGCTGGTCTCACCACAGATCTTCCGCTCCTGGTCACCTGGGTCGAACTCTCCTGGGACCTTTGACTCGGCACCTCATCACTTCTTTCCTCTCTCTGTCCAGCCGTGTTCTCCTCTATGCTTCTTCTTCCCTCTCTTGGTTCGTCTCTACCACTTTCTTCTCCATGTTGCTCGCCATTTCCTTGCTCCTCTTCTGCATTCGGCTCTTCTCCATCGTCCCACTCAGCTCCATGTTGATCCCATTGTAGAACTTTGTTACACCTGGCCATGCGATCTTGGGACCACACGTTGCCGTCACTCAGCAAGGCCGCTCGATCGTACACCTCCTTGACTTGCATGGGCCTGCTGTATTTGCTGTCTCCCTTCTTCTGTAACGTTGCCAACTTTACTCTTACCCACTCATCCTTTTCCAACCTTGTCCCCTTTACATTCCTCCGTTTGTTGTAGTGGTTGGTATATATCGATTGTGCTTTTTCTAGGTTCGCACGTACCACCGCTGGGGACCATTCGCTGGTGATAACCTTCTCCTTCCAAATCCGATTGTCGTGGGTGAATGGTTCTCGCCCTCTCAGGATCTGAAAAGGGCTGTATCCAGTTCCTGTTGGCGTAATCCTGTAGGCCCATACCATGTTCTCTATGGCTTTCTCCCAATCTTTGTTGCAGGAAATTGCTGCTTGTACGGCACCCATCACCACTCGGTTAAACCGTTCCACCAAGCCGTTCCCAGCGGGATGGTAGATCGCTGTGTGTTTGATGGCTATGCCGTTCCTTTGCATGAAGTTGTTCCACTTTTCTGACGTGAATTGGGGGCCATTATCGCTCAAGATGGACTTGGGTATGCCCTCCCTCACAAAAGTGTCCGACAGAAATTTCAGGATGTTCTCCGTGTCCATGGTCTCGTCCACTTTCAACTCAGGCCATTTGGAGTATCGATCCATGAGGACACATACATACTTCTGAGTGCCCTGGCTATCAAGGATGGGTCCCAATATGTCTATAGACAATTCTTCCCACGGGTTCTGCGGGGTTTCGAACTGTCCTAGCGCAGGGCGCAGGGGCTTGAGTGATTTGTCCGCTCCCTGGCACTGTGGGCATTCTCTGACATGCCTCTCCGCTCTTATGTCCATGCCTGGCCACCAGTAATTTTGTTTGGCCCTTAACTTCAGTTTCCCAATGCCTCGATGGCCCTCATGTAGCAAGTCCAGTAACTGGGTTACGAGTTTTCTCGGAGGGATTACCTTGTCCCCTCTGTATGTGAACACTCCTTTGTCCCCCACTGACAATTCTTCTCTGACTTCATAGTAGGGTTTGACATCTTCGCTCACGTGCCTCTTGTCCGGCCATCCCGTGACAATGTACTTCTTCACTTCCTTCAACACGCTGTCCTCCTCGTATTCTTCAGTCCACTCTTGGTAGCCGATGACTTTGCCTTGATCCCCCACCAGGGCCACCAGTTCCCTTTGGTCTGTGGGGTCTTCTTCTCCAGGCTCCATTGCTGCTGCCCTGCTCAGATAGTCAGCTACTCGGTTGCGATTCCCTGGGATGTACTCCACGTCATATCTGAATTCGAGTAGTTTTAGGGACATCTTCGAAATCCTGGGCGTAGCGTTGGCATGCCCACTCGATGTTAGCACTTTTACCAATGGCTTATGATCCGTCCTGAGCAGGAATCTGGTGCCCCATAGGAACTGCCGAAATCTCGCTGTGGCCCACACTACCGCCAGCATCTCCTTTTCGATCACGCTGTACTTGCTTTCGGTGGCCGTCAGTGCCCTGGATGCAAAACTGATCGTCTCCATCTGACCTTGTCCTCGTTCTTGCATGAGCACTGCTCCCAGGCCCTTGTCGCTGGCATCGGTTGTGAGCACGGTAGCGCCCTGTGGGTCATATCCTTTCAGTGGCACTGCTCCCGTGACATCTCTCTTAATGGTATCAAACTCCTGTTGTGCCTCTGGTGTCCATTCAAAACTGGTGCTTTCTCTGGTCAGCATCCTCATATTGTGCGTTTTGGAGGCAAAGTGAACCACAAACTTACTGTAATACTCCGCCATGCCCAAAAATGACCTGACTTCCTCCTTGTTGGTGGGGGGCGGAGCTTCAGCAATTGCCTTTACATTGTCTGCTTTTGGTGTAATGCCCTGCGCCCCAATCTCATGACCTAGGTAAGTCACCGATTCTAGTCCCAAGCGGCATTTGGTCCATTCTGCCGTGAGGCCTTTGCTTTCCAGGGTCTTCAGCACTCTCCCTAGTTTCTGATCGTGGTCCATTCTATCTCGCCCCATTAGCAGAATGTCGTCCTGGAAATACTGGATGCCAGTTAAGTTCTTAAACAGTTGGTGCATCAACCTTTGGAATACCGCAGCCGCCGAGGCCAGTCCGAACGGCATGCGGCAGAACTGGTAGCATCCGAATGGGGTGATGAAAGACGTGAGTTTTTTGCTGTCTGGGTGCAATACTACTTGGTGGTACGCAGAGGCCAAATCGATGGTGGAGTACCATTTGACTCCTCTGGTCTTTGCTAGCATTTCGTCGATCCTTGGGAGGGGAAATTTCTCTACGACAATGTTCTTATTTAGCTCTCTCAGGTTGACGCAGAGCCTGACCTTTCCATTCGGCTTCATGACTAGAACCAAGGGTGCGAGCCACTCTGCGCAGGTGATGGGCTCAATTATCCCCTTACTCTCCAATTCTTGAAGCTCCTTTTGGACTGCCTCTCTTACCGCTATGGGTATATTCCTCACTTTGTGGGCAACCGGAACGGCGTCCTCCTTGAGCACGATCTTATGTTGGAATCTTTCAAGCTTTCCCACCGTGCCTCCAAACACTCTTGGGTACTCTTTCCATTTGGTGAGATTGGGCCATGTGTCTGGTTCCGTGAGCAAAATCTGTTCTTTGCCTCCCGGGTCTAACTTGATTCCCAGGTCGCCCTGGTCCAGCCACCCTAAGACAGACGGTCCTCTCTCTGAGATGTACAGCTTGCATAACGCTGATCTGCCTCTGAACTCAAACTTCAAGAGTCTATACCCCACCATTGGGATACGATCGCCATTATATGTGACTGGTCGGATGTCCAATCTCTCCAGCTCCGGTCCAATCTTCGGTCTGAATGTTTCCTCCCACACTGCTCTTTGTATTATCGTGTAGGGAGAACCTGTATCCGCCACAACACTGATGGTTACTCCTCCCATCTTCATTTCCAACACGGATTTATTCGTCCTTTTCCCATCTATACACATGATCTGGTCGTATATGCATAGCACGGTGATGACTTCTTCCTCTTCCGTCTCTTCCTGGTTCTCTTCTTCCTGGTCTACGTACTTCACCACGCTCTTGGACATTTTCTTCCGGCACACTTTCTCGTAATGGCCGATGATGCCGCAGTGCAGACACTTGGCCCTAAACGCAGGGCATCTTCTGTCGTGTGCCTCATGGGACCAGCTTCCGCACCTGTAGCACGTTTTCTTGTTGCCACTTCCTTCCTGTTTCTTTTTCAATCCGGAGTTGCCCTGCCATTTGTTGGAACCCTTCGACGTAGCACCTCTGTACCTCTGATCCTTGCGGGGTTCTTCTTCCTGTATCCTGTTTACCATGGCTGCGGTTGGTGGTTCTTTCTTGGTTGCGTCAGCGCACCTCCGTGCGAGTTCAGCCCTCTTGACAATGACCATTACATCCTTGAGTGTGGTATCCCCACTTGCCCATAGCTTGTCCTGGGCGTTCGTGCTGGAGGTGTGCATTACTATTTGGTCTTTGATAAACTCTTCCTCCCACAGGCCATACCTGCACGTGGCCGCTAGTTTCTTCAGGGCCGCCACATATTCCTCAATCGACTCTCCAGCCCGTTGTTTCCTCTGCTGGAAGTTGAATCTATCGACCGACACACATACCGTGGGCCGATAATGTTCATTCAGGTCGTCGATCGCATGGGCGTACACATCATCGTCTGAGCCATCTCTCTGTTTGGGTACCAGGCTTTTATATATTCTAAGTCCTTCTGGCCCTAGATTGAGTAATAATATACGTTTTTTCCTGTTGGGTTTGAAAGTCTCTTCATTCTCGTCCTCTAGGACCTCTATGAAGTTGTTTATGTATTCGCGCCAGTCCTCCCACTTCATCAGTGGTTCTCCTGGCTTCGGGAGGAACTGGACTGGTGCAATAGCGTATCCCGCTGGAGCGCTCATTTTTTCCTCCTTGGCCGTCGTCGTTCTGTTTCCTTTCCCCGTGGGGCTCCCTGGGGTGCTATCCGTCTCTTCTTTCTTGGTCTGCTCTTGGGGACCTTCCGTGTCAGCCCCCTCACCCTCCTTTAAGGTAGCCAGGTCTGACCTCTCTGTGGATAGCGTGGGCTGGATGCGACGTGCTGTCTGGCTACTATGGGGTCTCTCTGCTACTTTCTTTTGGTGTGGGTGGTAATGGCTCTGCCGCGCTCTTCAGAGTACAGTACCTCCTGTGGTGCTCGCAGTCCTGGTGATTCCCCAGTAGCGCTGCACAGGGTTGGTGCTCAGCTGGCAAGTCCCACTTCAGCCTGGGTGACACTGGTTGCCTGGGGTTCTGCAGGCTCCTTGTGCCTGTGTGGATGGGGCTTTGCTGTGTCTCCCCCTGCCACGTGGTGGGTGTGTTGCCATCCGTTTTTCCCTTTTTTTTTCGAAGTTCTGGTCGAGTCCCGACCTCGTCGCCACTGTAATGATGTACCTTACAATAAAACCGCTGACTCAAATTGCCTTAGTAACGGTTCTTTATTCATTTACAACACTTGCTGAAGAGCGCCGAGCCAGCGCTCCGTTCCCGCGGCTGCCGCACCTCTGAATGCGCTGCGCGCGCAGTCCGCCCAAAATGGCCGCCGCACGTCACGTAGCTACGTGACGTGCATAGACTAGTGCACGCCACTACAGGCGCATGGGCCTAATTAACACAGAGGCCTGCACGTTGGGTGGACAGCGCAGCGGGCATCCATCAGTGTGGTTGCAGCGGTGTGGGTCAGTCCCTGCCGCGGCCAAGGGACACGGGAAATGTGAAAAGGTAGTTACTGTAGTGTCCTGCAGGTCAAGTTCTAGTGTTTGGCAGGCTATGATATTCCCAGCCACTCCCTTAAGGGCTGGGCACACTGACACTTCCACCCATCCATCACGGGTGTCACGAGTGACATGTCCCCAACAATAAAAGAGCCCGGGCACACGGGCTCAAGGCCAGTTACTGCACTACATCACCTGGTGTCCGTGTCTGTTATTTCCATGATGAGGGCCTGAGGCCCAACACCACAGTTACCAGGGACCGAAGGAGGGGGAAAGGAGCAGCCCCTGGTATTTAGAAGGCAGTGCCCAGGAGGTGGAGAGCAGCAGGGCATCCCTGACTTCAATTTGTATCGAGTGGGGGCGGGGCCGTTACACGGAGCCCGTCCACACAGCAAGAGGCAAGGGAGGCATTGGGGCAGCTCTGGAGCACTGTTTTCAGCACTTGGGTAACAGATAGCTATAAGGCAAGGACTCAGGTCCCAGCAGATTTGGCAAGGTGAGCCTTTAGGGATGGGGCTCATAGCTTTGAGGTAATGTTTTCAGCACTCAGTGTCACCAATCGCTATAAGGCAGGCATTCAAGTCCTAGCAGCGGTAGAAAGGTCAGCCTCTGGGGATCAGGCCCGGAGTGCTGGGCACCTGAGTCTACAGGGCACTGTCAGCATAGCTGACCATAGTGAGGAGCAGGGGCAGGGGAGGGAAGACGCCTGTAGTTTTCAAGGCAGGGATTTGGTGGAGTAGGTGACCCCAGTGCCAGGGGCCGGAGGGCCCACTTGATAAATTACAGCAGGGAAGGTCAGGGGGGGAATGGGAGGTCGATGGCAGGGTAGTAAAATTGCCACCACACTTATGCAACCTTTACTGCATAGACACTACAACCGACCTAAAACGATTGGCAGACATGCGCAGCGGATTAGCTGCTATAAAAGGCACGCAAGAGTACGAGGTGCCTTTAACCAATTTTTTACGTTCCCTAGTTTTTAATATTTTAAATTTATATTCTTTTTTGTTGATTCATATCTTACCTCGTGTACTTTGCTTCATTGGGGGTTTGAGTGGATTTTGCTTGTGGCGGGTGTGAGAGTCTTTTCCCTGCCGAGAGAAGAGGTGTGGCGCAGCAGCCAGTGTGCCTGACTCCGGTACACGGGGTTCACAGTTCGATCCCCGGCGACAGGTTAGCCCAGCACCATGTGACTCTGGGCAATAACTTGCTTAATCTGCCCCCAGCGCCGGGACACCTCTCCGGAGGTAGCTGTGCACTTTACAAATGCTGGTATTTCAATTCATATTTATCGGTGACTTTGGGATTTGTCTCTCCCCTCCCCTGTTGCTGTTTCAGTGGAGGGAGGGGTCATCAGTTGTATTCCTTCCGGTCTCTCTGCCATCGTGAAGGGGAGGCGGTCTGTTTGTTTTGACATGCCACGCCCTTCCGGCATAAAACAAGACAATGGCACAGACGCACAGCTAATATTAGCTGCTATACAAGGCACGTTTGGCTACTAGGTGCCTTTTACCAATTTTTTACTTTGCCTAATTTTTAATATTTCTAATTTATATTCTTTTTTGTTGATTCATATCTTTCCTCGTTTACTTTTCTTTATTGGGGGTTTCAATGGATTTTGCTTGTGGCGGGTGTGGGAGTCATTTCTCTGACATTTATTAGGGGCTTTGGGATTTGTCTCTCCCCTCCCCGGTCCACCGCCGCATCTGTTGCTGTGTGAGTGGAAGGAGGGGACATCAGTTGTATTCCTTCTGATCTCTCTACCATCATGAAGGGAGGCGGTCTAGTTGTCTAGCTGTTTTGCCATACCACGCCCTTCCGGCATAAAATGCAACAATGGCGCCGACGCGCAGGGGAAGCGCACAGCGGACTCGCCAAAGGCAAGCCTGTCTGCGCCTGGACCGTGCCTAGTGCCAGTCCCCCTGTGCTTCATTTCTATTTCCAAAGGACTGTGACAATTTAGTGACCTGTCCAGAATGTAATAAGAGCCTTCTCAACTTGAAAGTAAAAACCCTTCGCGCACCAGACAAAAGGGTTGTTCCTGATGCTAAACAGGTATGATGCGCTCTTATTAATGCATGGTCCCTGGTGAAGCATGCCATAGATTTTGCTGACTTTAGAGGCTCATCTTTTAGACTTGATTCAGAAAAGGGGGTGGTGATGAACAGAGTGTCTGAATTAAGCAGACCACTCTTACCCAGTCCAAAGATCAGGGCTTGATCCATCACCGTTTTTTAGCTCACTGCACCATCCCAGCTCAGAACCTGGCTACATGCAAATTAGTCTGTTCCTGTCCCAGTGCATGATGGGAACAGGGCAAACCAAACTACCAAGCCAATTCTTATACTGGGAAGGAAACAAGCTTCCGGGGACCGGTTTCTGGCATTTCAGCCGTCGTCGGCCCGGCTTGCTTGAATCCTGATGGTGCAATGAGCAAGGGACTCACATCTGAGTATACCCTTCCACGCTTATGGTGGACCAAATGATTCAGAAAAGGGGTCCCTTGCTCACTGCTCCATCAGGATTCAAGCAAGCCGGGCCGACGACGGCTGAAATGCCAGAAACCGGTCCCCGGAAGCTTGTCTCCTTTCTGGTGAAGAATTGGCTTGGTAGTTTGGTCTGCCCTGTTCCCATGATGCACTGGGCCAGGGACAGACTAATTTGCATATAGCCAGGTTCTGAGCTGGGATGGGGCGGTGAGCTAAATAACGGTGATGGATCAAGCCCTGATCTTTGGACTGGGTAAGAGTGGTCTGCTTAATTCAGACACTCTGTTCATCACCACCCCCTTTTCTGAATCTTTTAGACTTGGCATTTATCACTGAATCCTGGGCAGGCTGCTGCCATGCCGGACCTGGCCGCAGCAGTTCCTTCTGGTTTCCTCATCCATAGACTTGACAGATAGGGAAAAAAAGAGGTGATATCGCCATAATATATCGCCAGTTTTTTATAGGCTACTTTACGGAACTTACTAGCCCAATAGATTAACCCCCCAGATGCATCAACAACCCATTTTGCGATTCCTTAATAGCGAAAAATACCGATTCGCTATTAAGGAATATCAAAATGGAATGCATCAAGAAATCACTAAAAAAATTGCGATTTCTTAGAATTCCTTAATTGCGACTCACAAATTGCGAGTCGCAATTAAGGAATACTTCCCCATTCATTCCTATGGGCCTAGAGGCCTAGAGGCCCATAGGAATGAATGGGAAGACAATCTCAATTTGCGAATCGCAATTAGCGATTCGCAAATTGAGATTGCGATTTCAAGGGTGCAGGGGTGTCCAAAGGACACCCTGTTGCACCCCTGAAATTGATATGTGCACATATGTTGCGCACACACATGCCCCAAGGGCATGTGTGTGCGCAACATGAAACTTTGAAAAATGCACTTTAGTGCATTTTTCAAAGTTTTTGCAAATTACCATGAAGTTGTACTTCATGGTTATTTGCGTGCCCTATTAGCGAATTCGCGATTTTAAAAACTTTCATGCATTGCATTTAAGGAATCTCAATTTAAGATTCCATAAATGCAAATAATCACAATTTAGCGATTTCTAAAATTGCAATTTTTGCATTTGGGATGATGCATCCCAAATGCAAAAATACTGGTCGCAAAGGGGCAGATTCTGAGAATCTGCCCCTTTGCGAGCGGATTTTTGTTTGATGCATCTAGCTGTTAGCCTTTTTTCCTACTTTTTCCAGTTTTTAGATTTAAAAATCAATTCACCTGACTTCACGATATTAGATGATTTTAATGCACTTAGAAAACCCCGAGAACACGGATGCAGCATATCTTACAGACAAGTTGCTTAGTCTCGGTTTAGAACAATGGATCAAAGAACCTACGCAAGCAGGCCATTGACTTAATGGCATTTTTACCAAACTGCCCGGACTTATCAACATAAGCAGCCCTACCCATGCTATGGTATGATCATCAAGCTGTTTAGTTTAACATCAAATTAGCCGCCATTATTGCATCACACAATAAATCTCGGCCAGTAAGGCTTTCACGCAATTGCCATCTGATAAAGGAGATAGAGGTAGACGCCATCCCATCTGAAACACAGCCCCACACAACGACAGATCCTGATAAAGCAGCTAGTCAATACCAGGGATGGCTTGACAAAGCCGCAGTATTAATAGCACCAGTTAAAATCCGCAGGAGGAACCGGGACACTCCCTCTGAACCCTGGTTCACAGAAAATGTAAGACTGCATTAACAAGCATGTCGCAGGCAGGAAAGAAAATGGAGGCTCCATTATGAGAATTCAGAAAAAGAGAAATACAAACTTATTTTAGCTTTGTAGAAAGATCTGATTTTTTAAAGAAAAATCCAAATATTTCACCCAGAAGATAGAAGCAGTGAAAAAGTCTACAAAATAACTTTTTGTTACTATCAAACTATTATCTAAACCTCCAGAAAATGGGAATCAGGGCATGGACCAAACCTTTTTTCAAGACAAGGTTAAGTCAGTTTTTAATCTCTTTTCCTCTAATTCCTCTAACCCTTTGATTGATAGCATTGGTTCCCATACTATAAAAAATGAACGTAAGGTCTGTCTTACTGCTTTTTCTGAATTTTCTCAGGAGCAAATTAGAACTATCCTTTTGCAAACAAAGTCAGGATCTCCTTCGGATCCGTGTCCACCTAAAACAATTCATTTTGCAGCTGAAACCATCTCGGGCCGCTTATGGTTAAGTCAGGAAAATTTCCCAGTGTCTGGAAGATAGCACACATCTTTCCTTTACTTAAAAAAGCTAATCTAGATCCCACAGATCCTGGGAACTATTGTGCTATTTCCAGATTGCCCCTACCAGCGAAAATAATTGAGAAAGATATCGACTCTCAACTGGCAGCTTTCATTGAGGACCAGGGCCACCTAGTTCCCTGCCAATTCTGATTTGGGAAACATCACAATGCAGAATTTGCATTCATAAGTGTCTCGGAACAGATCAGATTTACACTGGATGTGGATGGGCCGAACCAATAGTGACAACAGGAGCCACACACGCAGCAAAGGCCCACCGGAACAAGCAACGACCAGCAATCCAATCTAGTTGTCAATTTATCCTCGTTAAATCTCTCGGAAATACAAACACAAGTTCTCAACAAAGGTTTAGGGTTTGTACCAACCCCCCTCACAGACAAATTTAAACTCTGCTGTGAGTTGAAGGAATTTCTCAGAAAACTGAAACTTCAGATTTTCTTTCAAGACAACCAATCCAAAGAGCCTACTAGGAGCGACACTGGATTAAAAAATAAATCAACTTTTGTTCCGCCATCAAACAGTTTACCAGTTGAATTACTGGCTTTTGAGAAAGCAGTAATGAGGGAAGTACAAGATCTGGATCCACGTACAGGGAAAGTTTTTCACAATACAAGTAATGCAGAATTGACAGCAATACAAGAACTCTCTAAGTTCATAATCAAACCAGCCGACAAGGGCGGGGCGATCGTACCTACAAAACACTACGGACTACAGAAAAGAATGTTTACGCCTTCTGGCGGACACACGAAACTACACTATCCTGAAGGAAGACCCTACAGAACGCCTAAGAATTTCCATTGCATATCTCATAGAGGAATCTCTTGCCAACGATTGGCTAAGCAAAAAGGAAGCGGATTTTTTGGTTAACAAAAAACCAACAACCCCCTATTTTTATACAATCCCTAAAATCCATAAGAGACTAGTGAACCCTCCAGGTAGACCGATAGTCTCGGGGATTGGATCCATTTTGGAGCCACTATCAAAATTTGCGGATGCTTTCCTGAGACCGCTAGTACAAGGCACAGATACGTACCTTAAGGATACTAAGGATGTCCTCTGCTTACTAAAGGAATTGAGTTTTGACCCCACATCCAGCATCCTTATTAGTCTGGATGTGGAGAGTCTATATACGAGTCTTCCACATAGGGAGACTTTACAAATATTGGAGGAAGTCCTTTTTGAAAACGTCTGGAAGTACCATACACCTCGACATGTGGTGATGGAGTGCTGCCACTTGGCACTCTCTGAGAATTTTTTCAGATTTGAGGACACGCTATACAAGCAACAACACGGGACCAGCATGGGCAGCACATTTGCGCCGAGCGTAGCCGGGTTGTATGTCCATCATTTGGAGAACAACAAGATCCTAAATGACATCAATCCATACAGACATCAAATATTAACCTGGAAGCGATATATAGACGATGTCTTTCTAATTTGTAAAGGAACAGAAGAGGAAGCGGAATCCTTCCTGACATGGCTCAATGAACAAGACAGATTCTTGAAGTTCACCAGTTCCATGAGCAGATCACATCTGGTGTTCTTAGATTTAAACATTTGGGCAGATTCTGGGACCCTCACTACAACTACTCATTTCAAAGAAACAGCTCGAAATTGTTTGCTAGCCTATGACAGTTTCCATCCACGACACCTTAGACAAAACCTTCCCTTTGGCCAATTTTTAAGACTGCGGAGGAATTGCAGTAACAAACAGGATTATCTTGCACAGGCGGAAGATCTAAGCAAGAAACTGCAATCAAGAAAATATCCAAAGAAACTGGTAAAGGATGCTAAAAAACGTGCAAGTAACAATGACAGAGATGCCTTACTGGAACCAAGAGAAAAAGCCCAAACGGAAAACAGAAGACCAATCTGTATTACGACTTTCAATCAAGTTTCAGACAAAGTATCAAAGATAGTCAAGAAGCACTGGCCCATGATCAACAGTGGTGGATTGAACATACCAACCCCCATGTTTAGTCACCGCCGGGGGAAAAATCTAAAAGACTACTTGGTACACACCCGACCTGCACCCGTCATCTCCACTGTGAGATCGCAACCACTACCCAGTGGACATTATCCAAGCAATAATTGCAGTGTCTGTCACCTGACATCAATAGCGAAATCGGTCACCTTCAATAACAACACGAAATGGGAATTACGGAATTTTTCTAATTGTAATACCAGTGGGGTGGTCTATTTGATTACATGCACCTGCAATTTACACTATGTAGGCATGACAACCAGGAAGGTGAGCACGCGCATCGTAGAACATAGAAGCACTATCCGCTGCAAACGAGCCACCACCAGGATGACAAGTCATTTTATCGAGCAGAACCACACACCCAATGATATGACATGGGTAGTGCTGGAGATTGTAAACAACAAAGAGAACCTCGAGAAGATATTACATGAACGAGAACAAAGATGGGTTTTCAATTTACATACGGACACCCACGGATTGAACGATGACATTCCCTGGGGTGCTTTTGGTGACTAAACTGCAATTAGGAACTAAGTTTTGCCTATGATGTCCCAGGCGAGCATCTCCTTCATGAACCAACGTCGTATCAATAATGACCCTCGACCAGTCTATGTCTGCCTAAACACACTGCCGTAAAATGAAGAACTTACAGCATATTCTAACACAAAAGTTTATTTATGTACTTTGGAGCATCCTGAAATATTTCCAAACTCGAATACAACGAAGTAGTAAATTTCATGTTGAATTAAAAAACATTTCCAACTTAAAAAGCATTACCAACTTTGAAAGATCTTTATATAATTTTCGTGCGCATATGTGAAAATCTTCATAAAAACTATGAAGAACAATGTTCAGAAAACACTCCGACATTGTCAATGTCTTTATTGTCCCCGTTTTTTGCATCCACACAAGATGGCCGCTATCGAGTAACGGTCTAGTTTTCCAACAACGGACCCGGAAATGCGGAAAACCTTCAAAAATAGTCCTCGCCGAACCAGCTCCAAGATGCGGTCCGGAGGGGAACGAGTAGGTAACACAGTGCGGTTTCACCATTAAGGAAGTAAGTACATTGTCCAAATAGAAGGGGATAAGGTCACGATTTCCAGAAACTTTTCGAGTTTCAAACAAAGCGAACGAACCTTGATTGAAATACGCTATCTTGTACCTTTAAATCAACAGCAATGTTTCCATGAGGTGATCCTGCCCCCACCTAAGACCATGAAGTGCTATTAGGCACCGCTATATGTAAATATTTTTTCGCCGTAGCTACATTTATGTTTTGTGTGTCTTGTCTATAGTCACATTAAGTCCTGTGTTGTTTATATGTGTGAATTCACAACCACCAATGTGACATTATTTATTCATGCATGCACTCGACTGGAAAGCCTGCACGCACCAGTAAGGTGCACACGGGACACTCATTACCCGTAAACAAGGCGTGAATGGAATGTGTGATACCCTTCCGTTATGGAGGGTTAATCTTGTCACTAATCATGTGTTCTTCTTACAGGAACAACGAAAAAGTACAATCGTATGTATAATACGCATGTTTTAAAGTTAACAGCGTTTTATATTTTTCAATAATTTTTATACACCTCATTAAGGATACATAGGAGTGGTAAGTACAAGGCTGGTCCCTGTATGGTCCTGACGAAAAGCCGGGGGGGCTTGAAACATGTTGACCACACACTGATTTAACCCTACTTAAGGTTAAGTAGCAGTGTTAACCCCATTTTAATATACCAATCTAGGAGCTAAATAAAAATTGTTGAGGCCCACTAGCACTGTATTTTTAACAATCACTCACACCCACTCTGTCACTATCTCACTTCACACCACACATAGTCTTTCACGATAAAAGTGCTCCTGCGTAGTTCGCTAGTCGCAGCACGCCCCTTTTCGTAGAGAACTGGGATGGCCCCAATGATGAAGCATGTCACCGTGGGGAAACCCCGGTGAGTGAGGGGACACTAGAAAGAAATTTTTCTTTCTTCTTTGGTTCGTACTGAAAATTAGATCAGTGACCATCATACAAACTAGGTCTCTGAATCCTATACATTGGATTCGCATTTTTGCTGCTACGTTGATTAGGAGGCTGACCTAGTTTAGTTTATCCTCCTTCTCCCCCTAACCTTCTACTTTAGCTTTCATTGACGACCAGGGCCACCTAGTTCCCTGCCAATTCTGATTTGGGAAACATCACAGTACAGAATTGGCATTGATAAGTGTCTCGGAACAGATCAGATTTACACTGGATGTGGATGGTAGTGCAGTGCTAGGCCTGTATGACCTCTCAGCAGCATTTGACACTGTAAACCACGAAATACGGCCAAATAGGCTGGAGGATATTGGGGTACAAGATAAAGCTCTTGCTTTTTTTAAATCATTTTTGTCAGGCAGAATTCAGTTTGTAGCAGTTGATGATTTTAAATCTTCCCCCTTCTCTCTTCCTTGTGCCATCCCCCAGAGTTCGTCTCCTAGCCCGAACCTTTTTAACATCTACATAGCCTCATTGGACAACTTAAATCTTTAGGGTTCACCGCAGTTACTGATGCAGATGACACCCAATTAGTGATCTCAGTATCATCCATTTTCAGAGACAGCAAAGAGTTATTACACTTGTGTGAAGAAGATCGGAAAATGGATGAACCAAAATTGATTGAAGCTTAATTCAGGGAAGACCAGTGGCTACCTGAACTTGGCCAACGTCCGTTGCCAATGACAAAGGTAAAAAACCTTGGAGTTATTTCTGATAATCAACTGACCTTTGAAGGGCACATGAATGATATCACGTCTACCTCCTTCTTTACTAGGAAATTTTTAAGAAAGATCTTCCCCTTTATTCCAAAATACCTGCAAAAAACAGCTATTTCCGCACTGATACTCTCAAAGATTGACTATGCAAATTCTCTTTTTGCAAATATAAAAAAAAAGTCTCAATAAGCTACAGGTCCTACAGAACTCAGCAGTTTGCCTTCTACTTGGCATATCTGAAAGAGAATCAGTTCAGTGGCCCTTCCACTTCTCCATTGGCTACCTATTGAGAAGCGTATACAGTTTAAGGCCCTGTGCATTGCGTTCAAGGTTTTACATGGGGAAGGCCCTCAATTGTTTAAGCTTTGGTTTCGTTGGTATATTTCACCAAGATCCCTTCGCTCAGAGACAGCATGTAATATCATTGTCCCTAGAGTAAAAAGAGCACAATGGGGTGGGAGATGTTTTATAGGTAGCACTTCCCTGCTCTGGAACAGCCTTCCCTTATTCCTAAAAATGGAAACGGACCTCCTTTCTTTTAGGATTTTTTTTTAAACTTGGCTCTTCAATCCATAGGGAGTTTTTAGTCTTGGTCAGCTCTTAACCTTGCCAACCCTGTTAGTTAGCTGGTGCGCCTCGACACCCCCAGGTAGTAGTGCGCGTTTATTATAAACTTTATTCCATTGCATTTAATTTCACACACGCTAGACCATCACTCTATGATGGCCGTCAGACATGCGCGATAGGACGGTGAAGCGTCTACACATATTCCCGGTGCAGCTGCCTGGTCACACTCCTGCTTAAATAGACTATGCGCGTCCCCCGCAGCCTCATTCTGAGGGTAGGTGCGAGCACAAGTCCGCACTCTTCTAACAGTGAATAACAAATGCTGATCCTTGGGTCGGCCCATGTTATTACAACTTCCTACGTGGCTGGGTCCTGACATGTTTATCTAAACTTTAACTTTATTTACAGTCTAGCACGACTGAGCGCAGCACCTCTGTTTCACCTGAGGAGGTATTTAAAACTCCTTAGTTAGGTGAGACCTGAATGCATACTTTAGAACATTGGAAACGAGGATAACAATTTTTTACAATAGCACGCATGTATATAGATAACTTGTGTTTTTACACGATAGTCCATTGAGGCCGCAAAGAGTATTGTTTTAGTGTGGATGCGCACCACCAACACAATGTCTTCTATTTCTATAATGCCTGCCAGACCTTGCCTGCAACATGTGGTGATTTTTGTTCACACGGTGATGCCAGACTTGATTTCCACAGCCTGGCAACTCCGTAATGATATAACCTTAATGTGAACCATTGTCACAGTTTGGCTTCTAACCTACTTATCCATGTTGTGTGTGTCTTGTTTGTTGTTTCTATGTGTCTGGAAGCCAATTCAGTACCATACCAACATTCTGGTCCACAACAGTGGACGCATTGCTTAATGAGAGGTTCTCATGCCAGGAATATGATAACTATTTTTTTCCTCTTTTTCTCTCTCTTGACAGGTTGGATAGTGAACCACAGTAAAGTAGGTAGCACATTAGGGGCATCACTTTGATACATTTGTGGAGTAGATAAATCACTTCTTCTGTCCTCCTGACCACCAAGGGAGCGAAACATTTTGACTAATTACTTAGAGAGAGACCTTAGGGAGGGTACTCACATGCAACTACTCGGGTACTTTTTGACCTCATCGTAGTATACTGACTACCAGGGTACCTTATGACCCCACTGGTAGTATTTACCTGTAACGGCTTTAAATCTGACAGGGTGGTACAGTTATTAAATAATAGTTTGTGACCTCCCTTATCAGTTTTAATTCATATCTTCACATTTATCACACCACCCCACTTACGATCTTCCTTGCACTCATCATACGGCTCTTGTCAAAAAAAAACCTCAGCTAAAGTGAGGAGCAAACACCCTATGATGAAGCATTGCATCTCCCCTAGGGGATGTGTAAAGGCAACATAAGACAGTCTTGTTGACTGCCTCTGTGCCCTTTCTCTAGTCCCACACAACCTGCCTACATATATTTTCTCCTTCCCTAGGAACAGTAGTACTTATTTTGTGATACCCACCCTGAAGCCACAGCCCTGCAGTGAACCCCAATCAGTAAAACATAAGTAGCACATTTTGATCTCACCAATGTCCGGCAAGTCTGAGCCCTCTCCAGTCGACAGGTCAGGAGCAGTACAGTACATATCCAACCCAACCAGGATCCCCAGACCCCAAAGGTTAACACTCATGCACATCAAATTAGTTTGTCCACTGATCCTGGTGTTATAACTGGCATGGTGGCGCTATCCGCCAGGGATGATTAAGATTCTGATGGGGCAGATTTACGACCCGAGGGAGTACAAGTCTTCAATGCTATTTTTTGATACATTGCAACCTCAGCCTCGTCCTGAAGTGTGGTGACCCGCTCACATTCAGTCAGGGAGGGAGTCAGCTTTTGCGATGGCCCGCCTCTGGTAACCCCGCAGGATCTTCTTCCTGGCTTGTGCCGAGAAGCCCAATTAGCCGGTCTCCTACCTGGAGGAGAGAGAGACAGGTTTATAGGCCTCCAACCACTCCCAGGCCACCTCAGGACCCTGATATAAATGTGTAGTGCCATTAAGTGAGATAGGGAGTTTGGCGGGAAAGATCATTGAGTATGGTAGGCCTTCAGTGCAGAACATACTCTTGACGTCCGGGAAGAAAGCTGGTTTAATCTGCACTGCAGCCATGTTGTACAGAAAGTCTGAAACCCTGCCATTTTCCACTTTGACGAGGCCCCCTGTGCGCACCATCTGCAGGATTTTGTCTCTGTCCTTAAAATGTAGCAGCTGAGCCACTACTGGATGATGAGGGCGGCCTAGGGGACGTGACAGCACCCGGTGAGCAGGTTCCAGGGCAAAGAAAGCAGTCAAGCCAATCGGGGCATTCTCCGTCCAAAGCCACTGTTCGAAGTATGCCACCATGTTGTCTCCCTCCGCTCGCTCGGGCAAGCCCACCACCCGGATAGTGTTACGTCTGTTGCACCCCTCTGCATCTTCTGCTCTATGCTCAAGGATGTGAACCCTGTCTGACAGGTGTGACACCTAATGTTAGCATCAGGTCTGCTACTGAGGTCTCCCCATCCTTGACCCGGTTAATCAACTTGTGATGCTCCGCCTGTAGCAGGCCTAGACCTACTGGGACTGCCCCAATGTCTTGTTGCAGTATTGTTTTTTGTCTGCAATAGCAGCAAGGATTTTGTTGAGGTGAACACCGATAGAGTATGAGAGGGATCCAGGGTCTAACAAGGCCCAATGCGGAAGATGGGGAGGTTCCCCAGTGTCAGGGGTGCTTCTGGCTGGTCATCGTCTTCCCCATATCTAGGAGCAATATGGATCTTGTCAAAGCAAGCAGGCCTGCCGACCGCCCTTCTGACCAATGTCCACCACAAACCTTCAAGAAAATTCTTCTAACTACCTCTGCTACCAGTAAGAAGAATCATCAACAATTCCTTTACTACATGAATATTTCCAGAAACCCTAAAAAAAGTCATACATACGCCCAGTACTAAACAAAACAAACCTGGACCCACTTAACCCCGACTACTACAAACCAATATAAAATAGAGCTTTCCTAGGCAAACTGATAGAAAGAGCAGCATTTGTCCAGATGTCACAATTCAGTGAAGATAATTCCTTATTTTCAGGCTTCCAAACAGGAATCAATCCAGGAAGAGGCACAGAATCTGATCTCATTGTCATCTGGGATGACCTTAAGAAAACAATGGACCAGAACAGGGTTGCTGTACTACTTCTCTTGGACCTCTCAGCTGCCTTTGATACAGTTCACCATGACGCTCTAATACAAAGACTCAACGAAGCCAGCATTGAGGGAACTGCTCTTGACTGGATCACATCCTACCTTCAAAAAAGAACAAATGTCATCCATACCCTGCCTTTATCCTCCAAACCATACTTCACAAAAGTAGGGGTCCCTCAAGGGTCTATCATCTCACCCATGCTTTTCAACATCTACATGAAGTCATTACCAGCACGCATCAATGACTTTCACCTCACATGCTATAACTATGCAGATGACATACAAATATTCCTTAAACTGGAAAGCCCCAAAGACATTGGAAACTCACACATTTCCAGTTGATCAGTGGATGACATGGAGCCATCTCAAATTGAATGCTTCTGAAATGGAAATACTCACATGTGGTCATTGGAAAAAATTATGACCCACTCGCCACCTGGCCTAACGATCTGGGAACACCAAAAAAAGTAACTAAGGAAGTAAGAAACCTCAGATTTACTATGCACCCCAAGCTATCAATGAATGCCCAAGTGGACAAACTAGCAAGATCAAGCTTCATTATTATAAAAATTCTGCAACGCATCTCCTCCCCCCCCCCCCCCCCCCCCCCCCACCAATGGGGATTTCCACACAAGGTCCAGGCTACTATCTCACTTGTACTGTCTACTCGATTACGCCAATAGTCTCTACCCTGGATCAACTTTAACTACTATGAAAAGACTACAACATATTTAGAACTCTGCTGCCATACTACTCTTACATATAAAACCACAAGCCCACATCTCCCCTGCCTTGAAGGCCCTGCATTGGTTACTGACTGCAAGAAGATCCATAGTCAAGCTGCTTTGTATCACCCACAAAGCGATGCATGGAACAGGGCCGCTATACTTCAGGAATATAATCACCAAATACATTCAACAAAGGAACCTTTACTCTAGAATGCCACCTCACTTCGAAATACATGAAAATAAGATCCACAGATTTTTTCAGAAGGCTACTCAAGAGTTGGCTCTTCCCAACATAATCACCAAACTCAAACATAAATGCACAGCATATCCCTGTGTGTATAAGCATTTATTTGGATTACATATGTGAATATAGATATGTATATTCCTTTGTATAAATGTGTATATCAATTATGTTTATAAATATATATATATATTTATTAGTTCTGCTTAACAAATGTGCATTTTACTTATGACTATAATATTTTAGATTTAACATGCATACAGGTCTCTGCATAAATAAGCAAACATTTATCCTAACTATTTATATACAATTTCTTCACTATTGAATTAAAAAAAGATTATAAAAACAAATACATTAGCTAAAAGTACAGCTAAACTTGAAAGTCTGAGTTCACTAAATACAACTGAAATCTAGATATATTACCTACCATATACATATATACCTTCCATGTACTTATGTATCTTCATATGTATTACTTTATTCCTAATTCAGCATCTCCGATGCACTACCCTATAACTCAGTCGATAACTCTCTCAATATATCCTCTACCTCCACTCCCTGATTCATCCTAAACCTCATTCTACTATTCTCTCTGGTGCACTACCCTGTTTCTCACCCTATACCTCTCTCAATATATCCCCTACCTCCAACCTCTGACTCATCCCAAACCCCATCCTACTACTATGATCCCAAAATAACCCTTTACAGACTCTTCCTTCTTCTACTCCTCCTGCATAATCTCAAACTTCTTTTACTATTCAGATATCCCAAACAAGTATTTTAAATCATGACGCTTCCCTCCTCCGCCTCTCCTTTACTCATCCCAAATCTCCTCCTACTGCTAAGAACTCCAAATAAACATTTTCTAGACCCTTCCCTCTCCTATCCCTCCGCCATCCTTTTCAATCCATCTAAAAAACTCACATGGTCACTGCTGAAATGAATTTCATATTTCCCTATACTAATTCACTACTAATCCATTTTGGGTTTCGAAGTAGCGTGCTAATTGCCGAAAAGCGCTGCAACGCCTTGTCCTGGATAGTAAGCGCTACATAAATTCAAACCCTTCCCTCTTCTATTCCTCTACTACCCTTTTTCAACCCAACTAACAAACTCACATGCTCACTGCTCAAATTAATCTCATATTTCCCTATACTAATTCACCACTAATCCTTTTTGGGTTTCGGAGTAGCTTACTACTTGCCGAAAAGTGATTTGACACCTCGTCAGTGGCGGTAAGCGCTATATAAATGCAATTGCAATACAATTCAATACTATAAGGCCTACTCCTCTCATAGGCTAGCATTGAGAATTCCTTTATAAGTGTTTCAATGGTAAATTCTGATCTGAAAGGAGTAGCAATACCATATTTGGTATGTTTAGAACGGTAGTGATAAATCCTGCTTACTGGTATAGTTAGATTTTACAATACTATTTTAGCTACAATGGTTCAGGGAAAATTATGTACAAAAAAGAAAGGAAACACTAATTATACCGTTTTCAAATCACAAATGTACACACAAATCATTTTTTTGAGAAAACTGTTTTGTTATTGAAGTTGTTTGTAAAACATGAACAATACAACATGCAATATAAACAAACAATTGGTGCTTACAGGGTTACACACAACAAACATATAATGCAAATTACAGTGTAAACAAAAAACAGACACTATGGCAAAGGAATAAGAATACAAATATTTGTCCGTTTTATAACAAGATCAAACTGCAATATATGCTTTCTCTTAGTTTTCCAAAGGAAAATGTTGAAGGCTTTTCGACCTTATTGATTTGTTAGGTCAACATCAGGACATAAAGCATTGTTTGAGAGCAACCATCAAAACCAATCTGCAAGTGAAAATGACAACTGGAATTATGGGGGTTTGTGGTTGCGCATTTTTTGCAACATGACTTTGCAAAAATCGATATATGAAGAATTCTTTATTCCTTGCAATTTTTTAGGGACTTTAATTTGTGAACTGTTCAGCACTTTGAATGTGTTTAATGGAATCTGATGCTTGTGCTTGGGAATACAATCCCTCTGTACCACTGCCATTTTGTGTACAGGTGGTATCGGAACTGCGGTTCCCTGGTGAGTTTTTGAATAATTAATATGAATTGTTACATTGTTTTCTGGTTTTGTATGGCTTGAACACCTTGTGTATTCCCTTTCCAGAGATTATGGAGATATGTTGATTCTGACATTTTTGCTCAGAGGATTGACAAAATGATCCCTTGAACTGAGATTTGAAAATATATTTGAAAATATATGCTACAAGTCGGTTAGTAATACATACCTTTCGTGTTTTCCTTTCTTTTTTTTAAAAAATGTTCCCTGAACTATTGTAGCTGCTACATTGCTCATTGACACCAGATTCTGGAAATTGGGCTCCCCCTGCTTGATGTAACCATTTTAGTACTGCAGTCTTGCTGTGTGGGCATTAAGTGGACTCTTTCTTGTCTAAATCAGTATTACTGTTCGTGCTACCCCTGTCTATTTAGAAGAATATATCTCTTGAATATAAAGTGGACCATCAGTGTTGGGACTATCAACTCCCGCACCAGTTGTAACTGAAGCCCAGGCACCCCTCAATGAATTAGAGAAATGTAGGAAGAAACATGTGAGCACCATGTGCTAATGATGACTGAATATGTCAAAAAGGACACAATCCCTGCAGCTCTACAAGTATGAAATGTCCCTGTGATTTTCACTAATGACCCTAGGTTTTGTATGGGTTTCAGTCACATCGGGGTTACATGCTCTCGCCATTGGCTAGTACTGGAAATCAATACAGCTTTAGAGCATAGCAAAAAAGAACTTGAAAGTATTGCTGAACTGGAAAGGAAAATCAATGAGGGTAATGTAATTTCTGATGTAAAGACTGCTATTGAGAAAGTTAACAAGACAATTCTTGAATTTTAGAATGCTGAACTTAACAGAAAGATTAATAAGGTCCAATGAGCCATTAGTAATTAAAGTCAGAAGAAAGCA